>NC_081362.1:29346931-29658598 GCF_030684315.1 Stegostoma tigrinum | reverse complement strand
TATGGGTGGAGAAATGGCAGATGGAGTTTAATCTGGGTAAGTTTGAGCATCTGCATTTTGGGAGATCAAATGTTAAGGACAAGTACAGTTAATGGTAGATCTCAGCAGTATTGATGGCCAGAAGGATCTTGGGATTCAAGCCCATAGCTCCCTGAAAGTGGCACCCTAGTAGTTAGTGTGGTAAAGATAACAAAGAACAAAAAAAAATAAGTACAGTACAGGAGCAGGTCCTTTGGCCTTCCAAGCCTGCACTGACATGCTGCCCGTCATGACTAAAACCTCCTACCCTTCCAGGGACCGAAGCCCGCCCTTTCCATCCTATTCATGTATTTGGCAAGATGCCTTTGTCACTATTATATCTGCCTCCACTACCTCCCCAGGTAGCGTGATCCAGGCACCCACCACCCTCTGTTTATATAAAAAAAACTTGTCTTGTACATCATCTTCAAACCTTGCCCCTTGTACCTGAAACGCAAGATCCCTGGTAACTGACTCTTTCACCCTGAGGAAAAAGTTTCTGACCGTCCACTCTGTCCACACCCTTCGTAATCAGGTCGCCCCCTCAACGTCTGTCGTTACTGTGAGAACAACCCAAGTTTCTACAACCTGTACTTATAGCTAATGCCCTTCATACTAGACAACATCCTGGTAAATCTTTTCTGCACCCGCTGCAAAACCACCACATCCTTCCGGTAGTGTGGTGACCAGAATTGAACCCCATATTACAAATGCGGCCTAACTAAGGTTCTATGAAGCTACATCATTACCTGCAAATTTTTTAATTCAGTGTCCTGATCGATGAAAGCAACATGCTTTATGCCTTGTTGACTCCCTTTTCCACTTGCATTGCCACTTTCAATGACCTGAATACCTGTACACCCAGATCCCACTGCCTATCAGTACTCTTCAGGGTTCTGTCTTTTACTGTACATTTTCCATCAGGATTAGACCTTCCAAAATGCATTACCTCATATTTTTTCCGGATTAAACTCCATCTGCCATCCCCCTGCCCAGATCTCCAAGCGATTTATATCCAGCTATATCGTTTTGACGGCCCTCACCGCTATCTGCAATTCCACCAACCTTTATGTCATCAGCACACCTGCAAACCAGATGGCATGCTAGCCTTTATTGGTCAGGGAATTGAGTAGAAGAATCAGGGTTTCATGTTGCAGCTTTATAAGACTTCGGTTAAGCTACGCTTGAATATTATGTTCAGTTCTGCCGTCACATTACAGGAAAGACATGGAGGCTTTAGAGAGGGTGCAGAAGAGATTTACCAGGATGCTGCCTGATTAGAGGGTATGAGCTATAAGGGGAGGTCAGGAAAACTGAGGTTGCTTTCTCTGGAGTGGCAGCGGAGACTGAGGGGAAAAATTGATAAGTCTATAAAATTGGGATGTGTTAATAGGGTTGATGGTCAGAATCTTTTCCCCTGAGGTGAAGTGTCTAAAACTAGGGGGCATGCTCTAAAATTAGAGGAGGCAAGTTCAAAGGAGACATGAGGGGCAGTGGAACGTGCTGCTAGAGGTGGTGGAGGCAGATATCATAAGGGTATTCAAGGGACTTTTACATAAACACATGAATATACAAGAAATGGAGGGATTTGTGCTAAGGGCAGGCAGAAGGGATTTGTTTCATCTGACGTTGCGCTTGGCACAACATCATGGGCTCACGGGCTTGTTCTTGTGCTGTACAGTTCTGTGTCATAAATCACCATGCTTAGAGCTGGTGCAGACATGTGCATCAAATAGTCATCTCCTGCACCATAACAATTCTGTGAAGTCAGCCTGTAAGGATATGAAAGAGCAGAGCAGAGAAGCAGAAAAAATGCTGACTGTATTGTTTGTGCAGAATATGGGTAGAAGTTTGTATTCTGATTAGAGATCCTAAAATTAGTGAGAGTCTAAACAAGGCTGTAAGCTCTGCTAGGACTTATTCTGAGGAAAGAATCTACTGGGTGGTCTTCATAATGAAAATTGCCCCTGGATTAGAAGCTACCCAGACTGGCAAAGGAAACAGGCTTTTGGGAGTAGGGAATATCTTTGGAGAGAGAATAAAATGGTCACATTAAAGACAAAGTAGATGTTATTCAAATGTCAGAAAATGTGGACTTGAAGCTGCCTCCAGTGACAAATTTGTTAATTTATTGTATGTTTTCTGGTTCAAAGCATGGAAATACTGCCAAGATTCTGATCACTTGTCTTTCTGAGGAGGCTATGATTACCTGGGATAATTCTCTATTTCTGACGTCTGTCAAATTCGGCAGTGGAGTATTTGAAATATCCTGTGTTGAAACCAATTTGGAATGACACCTTTTATAATTCTAAGCAATTGAGTAAACTTCCCTATTTTGAGTATTATTTTAAGCTGGTTTGTCTTAACACAGTTTAAGCTTTTGTTAGAGATAATTAAAGCAGTTGTTCCATATTTTTATTTACTTGGAGGTGCAACTTCAAACTAATTGACAAAGCACGTTTGCTTCATTATTGTTTGAAACCAGCATAAATATTGAGTTTATGGCAGGAAAAAAGTAGCAATTAACTTAATTCTGAAACAGGATTAAAGCAGTGTTGCTACAGAGTGCCAAGCTGTTATGGAAATTTCCTTTGCTGAGGATGCTATTGCTGGTATAACCACCTTTTGCAATGCCATACTCAACCATGAAATATAAGTGGGAGTAATCAATACTTTTTACAATCTTTTGATCACCTTTTTTTTTACTGGTAGTGGTGATGCACATCTGCCCTCCCTTATGCAATACTGATGATCAACTCTCACTGCGAGCAAGTCAGAACAAATTGTCTTCTCCCCCTCCTCCCCACCCCGACACTACTACCAAGCCCCTTAGTTTAGTTAGCCCTGATCTGAAATGTTAAGTGTTTTTCTTAGTAACAAAATACAGATTTAACAAACAAACATTTTTAATCACTGTCAAAGTATAATGTAAATAATGTACTTCTTTGAAAGGACATGATGTGCTGATGTCTGAGCTTTCATCTTTGTGTCTTCAACATTTCATTAAGTTGAAATGGTAATTGCTAAAAGCTTGTAAATACCCTGTCATCCAGGTGAGTTAAATCTGTATTGTTGGCTAGAATTTCCTTTGGTTTCTTTATTTAGTGAACATCTTTTGTTACACCCTGAACATATTATTTCTTTTGCACTGTCCTAACTTTTTTTGGTCTTCAACATTTTTAACTGCTCAACTGTAGCTGCTACTTAGTGTGTTTAATCATAGCAACAAGAATTATTTATGTTCGCACTTTAGACTTAACTGAGTTCCTTTAATATTTTTACAGTCCTTTTTTGTAATTTTGTAATTGATTCTGCTTTGCTTTTCAGAAGGACATGAAAATGAAAACTGCTTCGTTTACCGAAGATATTTTGAATTTTACGTCCTAGAGTCGAAGCTTACAGAGTTTCATGGTAAAGTGATGAAGAAAATATACTTTATCCAGTGAATCAGTTTGCATCACAAATTTAAAACAACAGTATTTGCTTTTGATTACAAGCTAATTTGTGACTGTGAAACTTGATTCACATTTACATCCTTTTTTTGAGATGGTGACATACGTGTTTTGTTAAATATATACGTGATTCATCTAGTCTTGAATTTACAGCCAAGTAGTTATAACTTGTTTTGTAGGACAATAAATAAACCACTTGAGGATCTTGATGTGAGAAACTTTCAAAAATGAGATGTAAAATGCAAATCTGGGAAGCATTATTAACCACCATTAGTTAAGCTACATGTGGAACTTTTGTATCAACGACATGGTCACTTGTCCATTGGCTCCTTGCACTGGTTGCCCCTTTGGTTTCAAGTAGGTCCCACTTTTTCGCTGGTAATCCTGTTACTCTTAATATGCTGATTAAAAAGTGTGGAGGTTTTCCTTGATCCCAAATGCTAAAGATATTTTGAGACCACTGTTTGCTCTCAACTTCCTTTTTAAATAGCCTCCCACTTTTGAAGAGCCTCTCCTGATTTTAATGCGCTGTACCTGACACATCCATCCTTCCTTTTCTTTATCAGACTCTATATCCCTTGAAATCCTGGATTCCCTGAGCTTGTTGCCCTTGCCCTTCCCTCTGAGAGGTACGCACTGACCCTGAATTCCCTCTGTACTACTTTTAAGAGACTCCACCTTTCCAAATACAGACCTTCCTGCAAGTAACTGCACCCAGTCTGTTTTTGCAGATCCTGTCTAATGAATTGAAATTCACCTTTTCTCAAGTTAACACTTAACTGCAGTGCTATCCTTGTCCTTATCCCTTTCCATTAATGATTCTGAAAAGATTGCGGCCACTATCCCCATAATGCTCATCCAATGAATCTTTAACCACCTGCTTGGCTTCTTTCCCTAGCATTAGCTGTAGCACTGCTCTAGTAAGAGTATCTATATATTGGCACAAAAAGTTTTCCTAAATGCATGTTATAAGTTCAACCCTGTCTAATCCTTTCACAATGAAGAAATCTTAGTGTTAGCAAAGTTGAAATCCCCTACAACTGTAACCCTATTTCTCTTGTACCTTTCTGTGATTTGCCTACATAGCTGCTCCTGTGCTTCCCTGTTACAGTTGGGAGGCCTTTAGTATAATCACAGCAACGTAGTCGCCCTTTTGTTTTCATTTTTAAGACCTGTTCAGGTGGCCCCTTTGAAGACTCTTCTTGGACACCCCTCTCCATTACAATGCACTGCCCCCACCTCATTAGCATTGAAGCACAGCAAGTAAGGCTGGTGTATGCCTTAGAGGGAACTTGCAGATGATGGTATTCGCTGCCTTTGCCCTTCTAGGTGGTGGTAGTCATGGGTTTGGATTTGCTTTCAAAAGAACCTTGTAACGTTACTGCAGTGCATTTGTAGATAATATACACTGATACTGAACGTAGATGACAGCTGAAGTCAATATGAAGATTTGGCTGCCAGTCAAGCTGGTTGCTTTGTTCTCGATGGTGGCAGACTTATTGTTAGAGTTGTACTTATCCAGACAAATGGCTGACTTGAGTCCTGTAGATGGTGGACCAGATTTAGAATTTGGAATCGTGTAACTTGCTGCAGAGCTGATCTGCAGGATTGCAATTAGAAACAGAACCTGTATAATGAAGCAGTCTGAATGTTTTTGTTTTTTTTCTTGTCTTTATTTCTTATTAATTAGCTTGGCTCAGAAATAGAAATTGCCAGAATGAATTATCAAATCACTACAGGGTGCAAGTGGAGAGTACCTAGGTTTCCGTGTTTTGCTTATCGATTAGCTCAATATCTAGGAAACTAAAAGAATGCGTATCTATTAGCAATTCATTGATTTGTGCTTTTAGGATCTTTCCCAGATGCACAGCTTCCTTCAAAGCGGCTCATTGGATCCAAGAACTTTGACTTCCTAAATTCTAAACGAGAAGAGTTTCAGGAATATCTGCAGGTACATAAAATTTGGCTTGTCAATGCATTTTAATTTGAGTGCAGTCGTAAGGATGACTTACTGCAGTCTTAAGAGGAAATAGTTCTTCACTTGATGGTTAGTGAACCTGTGGAATTCTTTACCACAAAACCCCATGGAGGCAAAGTCACTAAATATGTCCAAGAAAGTGAAATTCCAAGATTTTAAAAGTGGTAATATGAAATTAAGATAGAGGATCAGTCATATTCACATTAAGTGGCAGAACAGGCTGGAAGGGCTTAATGACCTACTCCTGTTCCTAGTTTCCATGTTTCTAACATGCTTTGAGTGTGCTGAGCATGACTTTTAACTGCTGTGATGTAAACTGTGAAATTTACTTGTATAAATATGAATGTTATTGGTTGAGTTTGCACTTCTGGTTTTTGTGTTAGTAACCAGGTTTTCTGTACTGAAATTGTTAATTAACTTATAATAGTTAATATTTAATAGACAGTGGGAAATTGAAGAGCAAATGTGTAGAGAGATCTTTAGATATATGAAAGAATAGGGTTGTAATAGGATTTTGATTTCCAAACATTAACACTATGTCAGTCAAAGAAATGGATAGTGAGGAATTTGTTAAATGTGTTCAGGAACATTTTCCTTTATATAAATGTACCTACTAGAAAAAGAGCAAAACCTGACCACCTCTGAGGAAATAAGGCAGGACAAGTGACTGAGGTTTGAGTTGGGGAGTATTTTGGGACTAGTCATCATAACTAAGTTATGAAAAAGGATAGACCTGATCTAAAAGTTAGTTCTTAATTAGAGTAAGGCAAATTTTAATGGTATGAGACAAGAACTTTCTAAAGTTGATGGGAGATTGTTTGAAGGTAGAGGGACGACTCTCATGTGGGAAGCTTTCAGTGGTATGATAATGAGAGCTCGGAGATATTATGTTCCCGTTAGAATGAGGGATTAGGCTGGTAAGAGTAGTGAACAATGAGGTTCTAGTTAAGAATAAGAAAGATCGTATATTAGATAGAGACAACTGAGATCAGAGGAATCTCTTGAAGGACATAAAGAGTACAGGCATTCTTAAGAGGGAATCAGGAGAACGAAGAAGGAATGTGAGATGACCTTATCTGCCAAGGCTAAGGATAATCCAAAGATAATATACAAGTACATTAAGAGCGATTGATCAACTAGAGAGAGAGAGAGAGAGAGAAGGACTCCATAAAGATTGACGAGGTTGTCTCTGTTGGACTTCAGGAGGTGGGAGAGATAGTAAATGAATATCGCACTTCAGTTTTTACTTTGAAAAAGGAAATGGGAGCTAGAGAACTCTGAGAAATAAGTATTTATGTTTTGAAAACAGTTCACGTTACAGAAGAGAAAGTGCTGGAAGTCTCAGAAAACACAAAAGTGGTTAAATGTCCAGGACTAATCAAATGTATCCCAGGACTTCCTGCATAGTTAGAGAAGAAATTGCAGGACGCCTAATAGAGGTATTTGTAACATCTGCAGCCTCGTGTGAGGTTCCAGAGAACTGAAGAGTGACTAATGTTGTGCCTTCATTTAATAAAGTCTGTAAGGAGAAGCCTTGTAAGCTTGGGATCAGTGGTGGGTAAATTATTGGATGTGATTCTGAAAGATAGGATATACGTGCATTTGGAGATGCAAGGAGTGATCAGAGAAAGCATGGTTTGGTGTGAGGGAAATTGTATCTCTCAAACTTGTTTGAATTGTTTTTAAGGAAGTAGCCTAAAAGATTGAGGGTGTAGTGGTAGACTTTATTCACGTGGACTTTGGTACAGCCTTTGACAAGGTTTGGCACGATAGCTTATTTAGTAAAGTTAAATCATGTGATTCAGAAAGACCTTGCCAATTTGATACAAAACTGGCTTGATGGTTGGAGACAGAGGCAAGTAGCGGAGGCCTGTGACCAGCGATTATTCCACATGGATTGGTAATGATGCACATTTGTTTGTCATTTATATGAACGATTTGGGTAAGAATATAAGAGACATGGTTAGTAAGTTTGTGGATGACACCAAACTTGGTGATATTATGGACAGTGAAGGAGGTTATTGAAGATTACGAAAATATCTTGTTCATTTTGGCCAACAGGCTGTAGAGTGGCAAATGGAGTTTAATTTGGATAAATGCCAATTGTATGTTGGTAAAATGAACAAGGGCAGGACTTAGGCAATTAATGGTAGGGCCCTGTGCGGTGCTAAGGAACAGAGACCTAGGGGTTAAGGTACGTAATTCTTCAAAATTTGCATTAGGCAGGGTGGTTAAGGAGGTATTTAGTATACTTGTCTTCATTGCTTAGACCATTGAGTGTAGGAGTTGGGACATCGTTGTAAGGTTGTACAGGATTTTGGGGCCTCTTCTGGAGTACAGTATTGAAGAGGTTTCAGAAAAGATTTACCAGAATGTTGCTAGATTGGAGGGTTTGAATTTTTTAAAAATTGGCGGGGTAGACAGGGACTTTTTTCACTAGAGCATAGGAAGTTGAAGGGGGACCTTTATAGAGGTTTATAAAATCATGAGGGGCATTGATAAAGTGAATAACAGGGGCCTTTTCTCTAGGGTTGAGGGTTGGGGGGGTGGTTCAAAGCTAGGTGGCATATTTTTTAGGGTGAGAGGAAAAAGATTTTAAAAAGTACATGAAGGGAAACTTTTTTTTTACATCGGTGGAATGAACTGCCAGAGGAAGTGGTGGATGCAGTTACAACATTTAAAAGACATTTGGAGAAGTACATGAATGGAAAAGGTTTTGAGGGTTATGGACCTCATGCAGGCAAAGTGGACCTACTTTAGTTTAGTTTGGGAACATGGTCGGCATGGACTAGTTTAACCAAATGGTTTGTTTGAATCCTCGCTATTACTCTGACTGACTGTATTGTGAGTATTTCTCTAGCCTTGGTGACTTACATCAGAGATGATTTCTGAAGCCTGGCTGTGGAGTGAATGGTTGTGCATTGCTAGTCAACTTTTGTTTATTTAGATTATTTGACAACTGTGCATGTTAAATCATTTGTCCTCAAAGGTTTGTTACTGTATTGTGGATTTTTCTTTTAACTTAAGGGTAATGCCCATAGCTGAGACAGATTTTTAGCTTAACCTTTAACTTTAAGTGGCACAGTCTCATTAAGTTTTTGGAACAGAATGGCTGTTGAGGACAATGCATCTGACACTAGAATGATAGACAAAGTGAATTAGATTGGATTGAAAGCTGAGTACAGTTAAGTTTGTGTGTGTTGCATTCAGGAAGGAACGATCACCGTTCCAATCCAGAAGTTAAAATGTCAAGTGATTTGAACTTACAGACTCTGAGGTGTGGCTATTATGAGTGGTGTCTTGGAACTGTACGTGGAATCATTTTAGGTATGATATAAAAGTTATTCTGTTGCTTTTCAATTTATGAAAAATGTCTTGAGATAAATGGGTTATACTTTTTTATACTTTTACTGTGAATGTTAATTGTCTCAACCCACCTGATGTTATTACGAGATGAGTCAAATGTCAGCCTGCACTTACATAGGTCTTTCTATTACTGCAATTGGTGTCACATTTAATTTGCAACAACTAGCTTTAGTGTGCCTGTTTTATTACATGTTATCTGCTTTATATCATGTTTATGTTTTCCCCTTTTATTTTACTATTTTGGCTGTTTACCCTAAAAACTATACTTCTGAATTCGCATGTTGAAACAAATCTCTCATTGGTAACAGCTCAGGAAGTGATTCTTATCCCTTTTCTTTTGTTCCTTTATTCTAAGATTTCCTTTCTCCATGTCGTGTTATCTGAGACTTCTCTTTGAAATTCAAACTTCTTTGACCTGTTTCTTCTCTTGTAATTCGTGATTTCGTTTTTCATTTTTAACGGACTCAGCCACTTCTATCATTGACATTTCAATTTTGCATCAAAATGATGGGTAACCTTTTAAACACCTCACTCTTTTATAGTTCCTGTATTTATTTCAACATTCAATGTATTTGTTAACTTGCTTCAAACTTATTGAAAGATGAAACAATCCACTTGTGCTTTCTATTCCCAGAAAAGCCGAAGCATTTTGTAAGTCCAGTTGTGTAAAATAGTCAACAACACTTCTGTTGTATGTCCATGCTGCCACATATTCATTTATTCAAAGATTCTTCCTAAATTTAAATAAGTCCTATTCTGCCGAGAGTAGGACTTTACTATGATCTCAACTAAAGGTAATATTTAACGTGACAGATTCTAGGTTTTGACCTGACTTGGTAAATCATAAGTTTAACTTTTGCAATTGCGTACTGTGGTAGTTATCACTGGCGAAACCATCCAGATATTGTGACAATGAATGAATGGGCACTGCGCAACAGTCACCAGACACAGACACTCCCTCCCTGTGGAGGAACACTTCAGCTGTCAAGGACATTTAGCCTCGAATCTCTACGGCAGACTTCAGGATACAGAACAAAGCAGAGTCACTGAGCAAGGCTGTTAGTCAAGTTTGGTATCCATGAGGGCGGCCTCAAATGGGATCTTGGGTTCATGTCACACTAGAGGTGACCCCACCACGATGTATACACTCAAACACTTGCACATAGATACACGCTGTGATAATACTCTCACTCACACTAACCCTGTCTCACACACCTGTGTGCATGTGCGTTTTCTTGCACGCAGGCCTCGTGCACACGCACGCATACGTGCACACGCATGTACCTATGGAGTGAATTCGTATTAGCAGATTTGTAATTGCAAATGCTTTCTATTTTCTTCAAAAAAACTTACTTACATTTTGTAGACTGTTGGTGTGGCATTTTGTAACTTCCTACTTTGGAAATAAAACTAGTCTGACTCCAAGTTGAAAGATGTAATGGTGGTGGAGACTGGTACAATTACAACATTCAAAAGGCATTTAGATGCGTATGCATATAGGAAGGGTTTAAAGGGATATGGGCCAATTGATGGCAAACAGGACTACATTAATTTAAAATAATATCTGGTCAGTATGGGTGAGGTGGATTAAAGGGTCTGTTTCTCTCTCTATATCCCTGCTGTAATACCTTCGGTACTGCATCTATGAGATGACTTTCTGTACCTGTACACAAAAAAATGGCCAAACAGATTAAAAACAATATCAACTCCAAGTAAAATTCTTGGATTAAAATAGATTCTTCAACTTTTGAGGTAAAAATATCCCTTTGACGTTTGCTTCTCATGATCAGTATCTTGAGAGACAACTGACATGTAACTGACTAAAATTTGCGAGGTGGAGTTGAATTAACATTTCGGCAGACATACTCTTCCATAACAACTTTGTGTCTTAATTGATTTCCAAATGTTCTGCTTCCCACCATTATTAGCTGGCAAACAGTTTCTGCTTTCACCAGACAGACAATGTTACTTTGCCATTTATTTACCATCACATGGATAAAATCCTGGAATACCTGCACCACTTGGTCTTCAGCGGCCCCAAGAAAGCAACTCACCATCACCGTCCGAGGCAATTAGGAACGGGCTCTAGATTGTACTGAAAATCTTTAATAGCTCCCAATACAGTGAAAACAAGCAATTCATTTTGCAGCTGATTATGTTGGCTGGTCTGGGGCCACATTTTTTTAGGATTAATTTTTAATGAATTGGGGTAGTTGTTCATTTGGAGTGCTGAGAAGATGTCTGACTTTTTTCTGAATTGAAAGGGGACATTTTCCAAAACCACTTACTGGAAATCACATGGTTTAATCTAAATGAGCAGCCACAGTCGGTGGTTGCTGGATTTGAGTTGTGGTTAGCAAGATCTGTGCCTATTTTGATATTGTTGAGAATTCATTTGAGGCATAGCGGCTGTGAGTTGGCAACTACCCAGTTCATCCTCTACCTTTCTGTGAAAACTTCTTTGGGGGTCCATTGTTATAACTGAAACACTGATCTATTTGTTCTCTTGAAAAAACCTCTAACAGATCATTTCTTGACGATTACTGACTGAACTGCATCTGTAAAGGTTCCATTGACAGCTGTCCATGTTTAATTATGCCGATTGACGTGTACCAGGAGGCCAACTGAAAGCCATATTGAACATTTCCTGCTTTATCGTTTTGTTTCAAAGGCCATCAGTCATTGGCCAAAGTATTTTCTTTCAAAATTAATCACTGCAGAGAAAGTTTTAATTTTTTTCCCTTAATTTGTGTGTGGACGTATTTCATTGAGTTAAAATTTATATTTTTGGATTCAATCTGTAAATCTAATTTAAGTCTTTTTATAATCAATTGTGTTTATTACAGAAATGTTTTGTCTAAACTTTAATATTAAAATTTACTGCCAGAAATTGGGTAAAGCATTTAAATTTACATTGTGACTAGTGAAGTAGTAGGACTAGAGCAATACAGTGCAACTTTACAACCTCAGTCATAACATGCTTTAGTTCGAGATAAGTTTCTGGGGCTATGTTCAGGCACATAATGGCTGATGTTATGTAATACCACTTCTTGTGTCCTGCATGTTTGGTTGAAGGACTGTTGTTTTCAATAATTTGAAATGGATAATTCTCCTTTACTGTTAATTTAAACATTGAAAGATTCACTTGATTTGGCTAAGTAATTGAAATGCTTGGCAGGGTCGGTGCTTCACAGGGTAAAAGCATTTTAAAACGAAATTTTACACCAAGCCACAGAAGGAATGATTAGGATAGCTGGCCAAAGCTTGATCAAAGAGGAAGCTTTTAAGAAGTATCCTAAATAAGGAAAGTAGCAGGAAATTCCAGACCTTGGGCCCAATGCAGTTAAAGACATGGTAGGTCAAAGTCTGGGGCTGTCCTGAGTCGTGGAGTGCAAATGTTTTGAAGGATTATAAAACTGACAAAGGTTATGTAGATGGGGAGGGACAAGACAATTGGAGGAATTTGGAAATGAGGATGAGAATTTTAAAATCAAAGCGTTAGTTATTCAGAGGCCAGTGGGGGTCTGCAAGTTGAGGGAGTATAATTGAACAGGATTGAATATGAATTAAGAAAGGCAGCAAGAGTTTGGATTGATAGCCAGTTTAGTGGTAGAACTGGGTATGCTGGCCAGCATTTTATTAGAGTAGATAACAAAGGTGTTAGAATTTCGCTGGAAATGCTACTGAGCCAGGAGTGGAATCAAATGATGTCATGGAAGTGAGAATTGGAGGTCTTAGTGATGATGTCAACATATGCTCAAATACAACACTTAAGGTTGCAGATGTCAGATTAGATCAAATAATTAACAGGTAGAACTGTGGAACTGATGAATAATATTTAAGTGTAGGAGATTACTGCGCATTGTACTGTGTCAGCTGGACAGTCTGACATTTTGAGATGGAGCAGAAAAGGATTGTAATGAGGTTATCCCTCATTCCATGACCAACTTTCCCTCATCTGCGCCTCCTTACCATGACTTAATCGGCCTATCTTCTCTCCCACCTATCCGTTCCTCCCACCTCACTGACCAATCCCCCCCCACTGCCTACTTGCACTCACCTATTCCCATCCTGCTTACCTTCCCCAGCCCCATCCCTCCTCTCTCTCTTTATTTCAGAGCTCCCTTCCCCATCCCCCATTTCTGAAGAAGGTCCCTGACCTGAAATGACCACTTTCCTGCTCCTCTGTTGCTGCCTGGCCCACTGTGTTCCTCCAGCTCCACACTATTATCTCTGACTCCAGCATCAGCAGTTCTTACTGTCTCTACTTGTTTCGAATTGTATTGCCAAGAATTGGATGAGAAAAAGGATGTCCTTCTCCAAAGAAAATGACCCAAGAATGTCCTAAAACAAAATTCAGAAATTAATTGTGATTGACCAGCCTTCACTTGAACTTTTAAAAACAGTATACTGGCAATGATGTTGTCTAGATTTTCTGTTGTGTGTAAGTTCTAAGTCAAGTGCTGACTTGTTTGGTTTAGAATAACCCATTGAGAAAATTGAGTTGTTAAAGTCCAAATATTCTGCTTACACCATGAGTTGATTTAATTGATTTAATCAATTTTATTAATAGAATTTGTTGAAACACCCAGAACTAAGCAACAGCCAACTCCTGGCCGACTTTCTATCCCCAGATGGCTGTCAATCACAGTTTCTTGAGAAAATTCTTCCGGATGTAAATCTGGGTGAGTATAATGATCTGTTCAGACCATGCTGCACATTGCCTTGATCTTTTTTGATAAGAAATGAATAATTTGCCATTCTAACTGAGATGACTGAGAATTATGTGAATACACAAAGTCTTGAACTTAAAAAGAAATTCAGATTAGAATCAGATTTTACACTGTGCAAATAAAAGGCATTAATGAAGCTTTAAGTAAACAGTGATTAACAACATGCTTGTGTCACAGTGTAGTGGGTGTCAGTGCGACAAGGTTCCTCCTTAGCAATAGCTAGCCAGCAATTTTGTTCAGGTTAAAATATGTCTTTTTCAGAAATTGACAGAAATTCAAATAATATGTATGTGATTGTTTGATTAGTTACCTGATTTTTGATTTCATGTTGGGATTGTTCACGTTTCACATTGGGCCGCACGGTGGCTCCGTAGTTAGCACTGTAGCCACAGCACCAGGGACCCAGGTTCAATTCCACCCTCTGGCGATTGTCTGCGTGGAGTTTGCAGATTTTCCCTGTGTTTGCGTGGGTTTCCTCTGGGTGCTGCAGTTTCCTCCCACAGTCCAAAGATGTGCAGGTAATGTGGATTGGCTGTGCTAAATTGCCCATAGTGTTCAGAGATATGTACATTGTGGGCTGTGCATTATGGGAGGATGGGATGCTCCAAGGGTTAGTGTGGACTTGTTGGGCCAAAGGACCTGTTTCCACACTGGGGATTCTATGATGATGTTCTATGAAGATTATTTGTGTGAGTAGTCATATCATACAGTCATAGAACTGTACAGCATGGAAATAGATCCTTTGGTCCAACTTGTCCATGGTGACCAGATATCTAAATAAATCTTGTCTTATTTGCCAGCAAATGGTCCATATTTGTCTAAACCCTGCCTATTCATACACCCACATAAATGCCTTTTAAATGTTGTAAGGAAGCTAGGGTCAAGTTCAGCTAGAGAGGATTACATGCAGGCAAGGAAGGAGCTCAAAAATGGTCTGAGGAGAGCCAGGAGGGGGCACGAGAAAGGCTTGGCAGAAGGAATCCGGGAAAACACAAAGGCATTTTACACTTACGTGAGGAATAAGAGAATGGTCAAAGAAAGAGTAGGGCCGATCAGGGATAGCATAGGGAACTTGTGTGTGGAGCCTGAGGAGGTAGGGGAAGCCCTAAATGAGTTTTTTGCTTCTGTCTTTACGAAAGAAACGACCTGTGTAGTGAATGAAACCTTTGAAGAGCAGGTGTGCATGCTGGAATGGATAGAGATAGAGGAAGCTGATGTACTGAAAATTTTGTCAAACGTTAAGATTGACAAGTCGCCAGGCCCGGATCAGATTTGTCCTCGGCTGCTTTGGGAAGCGAGAAATGCAATTGCTTCGCCACTTGCGAAGATCTTTGCATCCTCGCTCTCCACTGGAGTCGTACCTGAGGACTGGAGAGAGGCAAATGTAATTCCTCTCTTCAAGAAAGGAAATAGGGAAATCCCCGGCAATTATAGACCGGTAAGTCTCACGTCTGTCGTCTGCAAGGTGTTAGAAAGGATTCTGAGGGATAAGATTTATGACCATCTGGAAGAGCATGGCTTGATCAAATACAGTCAACACGGCTTTGTGAGGGGTAGGTCATGCCTTACAAACCTTATCGAGTTTTTTGAGGATGTGACTAGTAAGGTTGATGAGGGTCAAGCTGTGGATGTGGTGTATATGGACTTCAGTAAGGCATTTGATAAGGTTCCCCATGGAAGGCTCATTCAGAAGGTCAGGAGGAATGGGATACAGGGGAACTTAGCTGCTTGGATACAGAATTGGCTGGCCAACAGAAGACAGCGAGTGGTAGTAGAAGGAAAATATTCTGCCTGGAAGTCAGTGGTGAGTGGGGTTCCACAGGGCTCTGTCCTTGGGCCTCTACTGTTTGTAATTTTTATTAATGACTTGGACGAGGGAATTGAAGGATGGGTCAGCAAGTTTGCAGACGACACAAAGGTCGGAGGTGTCGTTGACAGTGTAGAGGGCTGTTGTAGGCTGCAGCGGGACATTGACAGGATGCAGAGATGGGCTGAGAGGTGGCAGATGGAGTTCAACCTGGATAAATGCGAGGTGATGCATTTTGGAAGGTCGAATTTGAAAACTGAGTACAGGATTAAGGATAGGATTCTTGGCAGCGTGGAGGAACAGAGGGATCTTGGTGTGCAGATACATAGATCCCTTAAAATGGCCACCCAAGTGGACAGGGTTGTTAAGAAAGCATATGGTGTTTTGGCTTTCATTAACAGGGGGATTGAGTTTAAGAGTCGTGAGATCTTGTTGCAGCTCTATAAAACTTTGGTTAGACCGCACTTGGAATACTGCGTCCAGTTCTGGGCGCCCTATTATAGGAAAGATGTGGATGCTTTGGAGAGGGTTCAGAGGAGGTTTACCAGGATGCTGCCTGGACTGGAGGGCTTATCTTATGAAGAGAGGTTGACTGAGCTCGGTCTCTTTTCATTGGAGAAAAGGAGGAGGAGAGGGGACCTAATTGAGGTATACAAGATAATGAGAGGCATAGATAGAGTCGATAGCCAGAGACTATTTCCCAGGGCAGAAATGGCTAGCACGAGGGGTCATAGTTTTAAGCTGGTTGGTGGAAAGTATAGAGGGGATGTCAGAGGCAGGTTCTTTACGCAGAGAGTTGTGAGAGCATGGAATGCGTTGCCAGCAGCAGTTGTGGAAGCAAGGTCATTGGGGTCATTTAAGAGACTGCTGGACATGCATATGGTCACAGAAATTTGAGGGTGCATCCATGAGGATCAATGGTCGGCACAACATTGTGGGCTGAAGGGCCTGTTCTGTGCTGTACTGTTCTATGTTCTATGTTCTACATCAGCCGCCACTGCCACCTCTTGGCAGCTCATTGTACACATGCATTATTCTCTACAGGAAAATGTTGTCCCTGAGGTCTGTTTTAAATCTTTTCTCTCTCACCTTAAACCTACACTCGTTTTGGAGTCCCCTACCGTTGGGGGCATTTTGAAATTTGTTTGTGACATATACGGATCCAGTTGTTCCAAATAAAGACTGGACTCTGATTCAGATCAGTTCTAGAACTTCTCTTGATACCTTTACCTACTGCCCTTACTTCACCTTGGCTTGATTAGTATTGCTCAGTTTTGATTGAATTCACAAGGGTTAGTAGAGAAGCTTAAATAGCAATTGGCTGTGCTATTTAGCCCTCTGTTATTTTAACTGGAGAGATAAATCTCGTGTAAGGTTATGACCTGTTAATATCATTAATGCTGCAGTGAGATTAATACTTAAAATTGTGAAAGGTACAGACAGTGTCAAATTGGAGGCTAGCAGGTAGCAAGTTAAACTTCGTTTTAGTTATAGGAAGGATTCTTTGGGGTCCAAAGGAGCAGGAATACTCTCTAGGCCCCACAAACAGTTCTCTGCCCTCAATTACCTACTCCACCCACCCCAATTAACACCTTCAGCTCCAGTATTTGTGAACATGTTGATGTCTTGCATCCACCTCAGTTTTACATAGAGCATAGAACATTACAGCACAGTACAGGCCCTTTGGCCCTTGTTGTGCTAACCTGTCATAGCGATCTCAAGCCCATCTAACCTATACTATTCAGTGTACGTCCATATGCTCATCCAATGACGACTTAAATGTACCTAAAGTTGGCGAATCTACAACCGTTGCAGGCAAAGCGTTCCATTCGCTTACTACTGTCTGAGTAAAGAAACTACCTCTGACATCTGTCCTATATCTTTCACCCCTCAATTTAAAGCTATGCCCCCCTCATGCTCGCCGTCACCATCCTAGGAAAAAGGCTCTCCCTATCCACCCTATCTAACCCTCTGATTATTTTATAGGTTTCCATTAAGTCACCTCTCAACCTTCTTCTCTTTAACGAAAACAGCCTCAAGTCCCTCAGCCTTTCCTCGTAAGACCTTCCCTCCATACCAGGCATCATTCTAGTAAATCTCCTCTGTACCCTTTCCAAAGCTTCCAAATCCTTCTTATAATGCGGTGACCAGAACTGTACACAATACTCCAAGTGCGGCCGTACCAGAGTTTTGTACAGCTGCAGCATAACCTCCTGGTTCCGGAACTCGATCCCTCTATTAATAAAAGCTAAAACACTGTATGCCTTCTTAACAGCCCTGTCAACCTGGGTGGCAACTTTCAAGGATCTGTGTACATGGGCACCGAGATCTCTCTGCTCATCGACACTACTAAGAATCTTACCATTAGCCCAGTACTTTGCCTTCTGGTTACTCCTACCAAAGAGCATCACCTCACACTTGTCTGCATTAAACTCCATTTGCCACCTCTCAGCCCAGCTCTGCAGCTTATCTATGTCCCTTTGCAACCTACAGCATCCTTCGTCACTATCCACAACTCCACCGACCTTAGTGTCGTCTGCAAATTTACTAACCCGTCCTTCTACATCCTCATCCAAGTCATTTATAAAAATGACAAACAGCAGTGGACCCACCACCGACCCTTGCGGTACACCACTACTAACTGGTCTCCAGGATGAACATTTCCCATCAACTACCACCCTCTGTCTTCTTTCAGCAAGCCAATTTCCGATCCAAACTGCTGTATCTCCCACAATTCCATTCCTCCGCATTTTGTACAATAGCCTACTGTGGGGAACCTTATCGAACGCCTTCCTGAAATCCATATACACCACATCAGCTGGTTTACTCTCATCTACCTGTTTGGTCACCTTCTCAAAGAACTCAATAAGGTTTGTGAGGCACGACCTTCCCTTCACAAAACTGTGCTGACTATTTGCTCTCTCAAATCTTGATGTCACTCCTGCCAGTGTTGTGCAGGAGAATCAAAACCATTAAAATAACCTGGACCTCACACTGAGGAATTCTTACAATCATCTAGATTTTGAGTTAAGATTGGGAATTGTGTATGTCCTCTTGAGTTAGACCATTTTGAGAAATCTAGTAATTCTACTATACAACTAAATCCTAACACAGTCTAGAGGGATTGAGCAAACATGAACTGACAATGAAGGCTGAAAGAATAAATGAATTGGGCAGTTAATACTTTATGGATATAACAAATTAATTTGTAGATAGAGTTGTTTGAATAGAGCTGGAGTATAAACTACTTGTAAACTGAACACAAGAATTTGTTATAACAGGGTGTAGAGCTGGATGAACACAGCAGGCCAGCAGCATCAGAGGAGCAGAAAAGCTGACGTTTTGGGTGTAGACCCTTCTTCAGAAATGGGGGAGCGGGAGTGGGATTCTGAAATAATTGGAGGTGGGGTGGGGGGGAAGGGAGGCGGATGGAAAATGGATAAAGGTGGAGAGGAGACGGACAGGTCAAAGAGGTGGGAGTGGAGCCAGTAAAGGTGAGAGTAGGTGGGGAGTTAGGGTGGGGGTTAGTCCGCCCTGGGAAGACAGACTGGTCAAGGAGGCGGGGATGAGGCTGGTAGGTAGGGGGTGGAGTTTGAGGTGGGAGGTGTGGATAGGTGGGAGAATGGACAGACAGGTTTGGGAGCCAGGGACGAGCTGGGCTGGTTTTTCTGATGCGGTCGGGGGAGGAGTGATTTTGAAGATTATCCCAGGCTCCAAGAAAACCATCCAATCAAACAGATGTTCACCCGCACATTTGCTAATGTGCTACACTGTATCTGCAGTTCCTGATGTCACCACCTCTACATCGGGGAAACCAAGCGGAGGTTTGAAGACTGCTTTGTGGAACACCTACATTCAGTTTGCGCCAAACGACTGCACCTCCCAGTTGCGAACCACTTCAACTCCCCCTCCCACTCCTTGGACGACATGTCCATCCTGGGCCCCCTCCACTGCTACAACAATGCCACTTGAAGGTTGCAGGAACAGCACCTTGCATTTCGCTTGGGAACCCTGCAGTCCAGTGGTGTCAATGTGGACTTTAAAATCTCCCCTTCCCCCGGGCCGCATTCCAAAACCAGCCCAGCTCGTCCCTGTCTGTCCATTCACCCACCTATCCACTCCTCCTTCCTCAACTCCCGCCCCGACCTCCTACCTACCTGCCTCCTTGGCCTATCTGTCTTCCCTGGACTGACCAATCCCCACCCTAACTCCCCACCTACACTCATCTTTACCGGCTCCGTCCCCTGTTTGACCTGTCCGTCTCCTCTCCACCTATCTGCTCCTTTATCCATCTCCATCCGCTTCCCCCCAACTATCTTTATTTCAGTATCCTGTTTCCCCCTCCCCCATTTCTGAAGAACGGTCCGGACTCAAAACGTCAGCTTTCCTGCTCCTCTGCTGCGTGGCCTGTCGTGTTCATCCAGCTGTACACCTTGTTATCTCAGATTCTCCAGCATCGGCAGTTCCTTTCACAATAATTTGTTTATTGAATTAGGACTACTCAAATACAATATTGTGTTATCTTTTATAGGGAAGATTATCAAGTCTGTCCCTGGAAAACTGATCAAAGAGGTGAGCTGTGACATCTTTATTATGCAGTTGAATTGCTGTAAATAAAATTGTCTTTCAAGGTGAGCAGAGCGCACTTTGCCAGGTTTACACGTAAAAAGGCCTTCTGGGAAATATACAAGAGTAACTATCACCAGTGTGGCCACTTTCATTTCACAAGCACCTGTTCAGTTGTGGAACTGTCTCATTTAGCATTATCAGTGCAATTGGAAATGAAAACTGGCACAACCTTATGTTTGACATACTCCTGAAGGAACTCAATAGAAAGTGTAGTTCAACTTGCCGGCAAGTTATGAACAATGTTGTTAGACCAAATTAGGTCCACATTTATGTTGTACCTCAGAGATCCAAATAATCATTTGATAGTGCAGAATCTGCTGAAAAAAGACATATATTTTGTTGAAGTTTTTTTTCGTCTTGTCATCAGATCATTTTATGAGCATACAAATTTAAAGGGAAAGTCAATTCGGACTCATGATTAGAAAATAAAAACTGTTGTGTAGAGACGTTGCATTGGGGAATGCATCTGTTAATGTTGTTTGACTGATAACAGACAGGCTTTAAAATTTTAAACCAGTTTGGTTGGCTTTGATTCGTTAGGGCATTGCCCTGAGAAATGAACCAGTGAATGGCTATCTTCTGCTCCCTTGTAATAGGTGTTTACCAACTAATCAAAACTCTGTTTGCATACAGTATAAATATTAGTTTTCCCCTTGAATTTGTATTACCAAATGTACCAATGAGTGCATTTTTTTTAATCAATACTCTACTTCTTTAGGACCACAGGAGTATTTATACACCTGATACATACGTACAAGAAAGTTAAAACTTGGACAGCAACAACATAGTTTAACTTGCAGTTAAAAGCAAATAAACTTCCAATTGAATTTCTTCAAAAGTGTGTTAAGCTCAAGGTTTTGCCTGTTTTCATTTCCCAACTTACTGCTAAAATGTGAGAGTCCTAAGGTTGAAGGTGAATTTAAGCAAAATGAAATTAACAATTGCTTCTTACTCTGGGATAATATTTCCTCAATCATCTTTAGCTTGGTCTCGCCATGATCTGATCTGAATATATCCTTTGCACATTATTAGTCAACGTTATATCATGCATCACTTTGGAAAGAGAGTCCTGATATTGAGACAATCTCATTAATAAAAATTAGAAGGAAATCTTGCTGTCCATCCACCTGGACCTCCACAAATTAGCTAACTCTTTTGTAATGGTAGAGAAATCCTCATTAGCTTCACATTTAAACTGCAACCTGCAGCTTGTAGAACGTTTCTCACACTTTTTTCGCATTCAAAAAGGCAAAACATTTGTCAAAGGAAACAGAGATAACACGGTGTGAAGCTGGACGAACACAGCAGGCCAAGCAGTATCAGAGGAGAACGTTTTGAGAACGGTCCCGACCCAAAACATCAATCTTTCCTGCTCCTCGGCTTGGCCTGCTGTGTTCATCCAGCTTCACACCATGCTATCTCAGATGCTCCAGCATCGGCAGTTCCTACTATCCCTCTGACAAAGGAAACATGTTGCAAGGCTGTTCCCAGCTACAATCAACCCACTTGGCCTAGGCCTATGGTGGATTGTTGTTCCTACTTGCTCTTTAAATGAATGTGCTTCTATTGAAATTCTGCCTGCTGCTAACGTGATGAAGGAACCGGGTTGGGATCAGTTTGCTTATATGACATGACCAATCCAGCAGTAAAAAGGGCCTGCGTCAGCAATCTTATCTTAACATGGTCACATGATCAGGCCAGATTCCTCCAAAATCAGTTTGTTCAACTGATCCAAATTACAGAGATCAAAAATAAGAAATAAAATTAGAGTTAGACTTTATTGTCACGTGTACTCAAGTACAAGAGTACAGAAAATATTGCCTTTCACAGTGCGATCTTAGGTACAAAGTACCTGGGCACAAATCTTAGCTACAAACAGAAATAAAGAAGAAAAAGGTGCCATTACCTTGGTGATACGTAGTATAAGTTAAAAAATAAGACACACAGAAAAGGATAAACCTACAGTCAGATAAACAGATTACAGATAAACATGGTGTGGAGCTGGATGAACACAGCCGGCCAGGCAGTATCAGAGGAACAGGAAAGTTGAAGTTTTGGGTCTGGACCCTTCGTCAGAAATGGGGGAGGGGAATAGGACTCTGCAATAAATAGAGTAGGGGGAGGCATTGATGGAAGGTGGAATAATGAGCAGATAGGTAGAGGGAAGACAGGTCAAAGAATTGGGGATAAAGCCAGTAAAGGTGAGTGTAGATGGGGAGTTGGGATGGGGGTTGGTCAGTTGAGGGAGGACAGAGAGGTCAAGGAGGTGGCGATGAAGCTGGTAGGTAGGAATTGGGGGTGGGGGTTGGTCAGAGAGGTGGGAGAAAAGACGGACAGGTCATGGAGGTGGGGATGAGATGGCTGGTTTTGGGATGAGGTTGGGGTGGGGAGATTTTGAAGCTTGTGAAGTCCACATTGATAGCACTGGGCTGCAGGGTTCCCAAGTGAAATGTGAGGTGCTGTTCCTGCAGCCTTTGGGTGGCATCGTTATGGCAATGCAGGAGGCCCAGGATGGACATGTCATCCAAAGAGTGGGAGGGCGAGTTGAAGTGGTTCGCAACTGGGAGGTGCAGTCATTTCTCATAAACCAAGTGTAGGTGTTCCACAAAACAGTCTCCAAGCCTCTGCTTGGTTTTCTCGATGTAAAGGAGGCCACATTGGGAACAGCGGATACAATATACCACATTAGCAGATGTGCAGGTGAATGTCTATTTAATGTGGAAGGTTTTCTTGGGGCCTGGCATAGGGGTGTGGGGCAGGTGTAGCTCTTCCTGTGGCTGCAGGGTAAAGTGCCAGGGGTGGTGTGGCTAGTGTGGAGTGGATGAGGGAGTCACAGAGAGAGCAGATCCTCTGGAAGGCAGATAAGGGTAGGGAGGGCAAAATACCCTTGGTAGTGGGGTTAGATTGCAGGTGGCAGAAGTGGCGGAGGATGATGCGTTGAATCTGGAGGTTGGTGGGGTTGTACATGTGGATGAAGAGGATTCTGTTTTTGTTATTATGGGGAGGGTGTGAGGGATGAGTTGTGGGAAACGCGAGAAATGCAGTCCAGGGCGTTTTCGGCCACAGTGGAGAGGAAATTGCAGTCTTTGAAAAACGAGGACATCTGGGATGCCTGGGAGTGAATGGCCCTGTTCCTGAGATGAGGCATTCCACTCCCATCTTATCTGACCCCTTATCCACCTTCCATCATCCTATTCCCCCCCGACCCCTCTCTTTTTATTTCAGAGTCCCAGTCCCCTTCTCCTCCCCTGTTTCTAAAGAAGGGCCCAGACCCGAAATGTCAACTTTCCTGCTCCTTTGATGCTACCTGGCCTGCTGTGTTCATCCAGCTCTACACCTTGTTATCTCGGATTCTCCAGCATCCGCAGTTCCTACTATCTCTACAGATAAACATTACGTTGCAGTTGATCAGCACAGAGGCTTCCACACGTGGTCTGACCGGTCATGCAAGCAGCTGACTACCTATGTTAATTCCCAGTCCAACAAGTACTTCATGCCTCCCACTCACTCCACTCTGGCCCTCAGCCGTTCTGCTCCACTCCATGCCTCTAGCCTTCAAGCACACTGTATCGCTCCAAACCTCCAACCCATTCCATTTCTGACCTTCAGCAGCTCCAAAGTAAGTTTTATTTAATAAAAAACGCTTTAAAATCTGAGAAAAAAGAGACAAAGTGAAAGGGGGAAAGAAAGAGAAAGCAGATGAGTTGATGAGCCCCGAGCTGAGAACCTGGATACTGCCTACTGTGCCTCCACTATCTTGATATAAAGATTAATCAATTAAAGGTTAATCATTTGTCTACATAGCAACCAGTGACACATTACTATGAAGTATTTCTTACACATCTGAATAAATGAACCACTAGTTCTGTTTTCTGCTGTAACATGTGATTTGTTCTAAAGTGCTGCATGTATTTCACCATTCACATTACAACTTGATGGTTATTGTGTGCACCTGGGCAAATTATTTAGCTGTGGGGTTGGAGCAAACAAAGTACAAAGTGTGCCGTTCTCAACAGGTGGTGCTGCATTGTTATCAGAAGCAGGCACATACGTTATTTTTCCCAAGAGAATGGAGGCCAAATTGTTGACCATTTGTTGTTGCACTGACCGAGATCTGTTAACTCCAGGTGTCTTTCCCTAGATATTGTTCATTGAAACTATGACCTCCGTGAGGTAGCAAGTGTATTAGTTTGATATTTTTAAAGAAATTTTTAATCAAATTGAAAAGAAACATGAATACAGTTGCATTCCCTACATCAAATTTTATTTTGCTTTCTTTCTAATTAACTGCGTCATCCTCATTTTATATCTGCCTTTCATTTAAATTGTACAGTGGGTGTGGCATGTATGAAGCTGTTATTTCCCTGTTTTGGTTGCAGAAAGGCCAACATCTAGAGTCATTCCTCACAGCATTCATCAACTCCTGTGAGGCTCCCAAACCAAAACCAAGTAGACCGGAACTCACCATTCTTAGCCCAACTTCAGAAAACAACAAAAAGGTAAATTTGAGAGCAGTGTATTTGGCAGGTAATTTGTGGGAAGAACTAATCAGTATTACATTTTGCCCACTTTTTCTTAAATCACTCTGGGCAACTCAGTGCTTGGTGGAAATTGTAACACAATTTTTATTTACAATTTGATTTTTCAGAAGAATCATTAAATCTGAAACGTTAACTGTGATTTCTCTCCACAGATGCTGCTAAACCTGCTGAGTTTTTCCAGCAATTTCAATTCTTGTTCCTGATTTCCAGCATCTGCAATTCCTTAAATCTTTTAGATTATCGATCACCTACTCTGGAGCTGGGATTATGTTATGATTGGTGTTTGCGATCAACTCCCAAAATTTTGTCCATGTATTTGGTAATTGAGAAGTAGTAATGCTAATGTTAAGCTTTGGCAGGTGGCAGTTCTAGTCCACTGACCTCTGAGATGTGACCATGTTGGTCAAATAGTGGCTACTTGAAAGGTTCATAGTAAAATTGATATTTTAAGGAGAAGCGAAATCTAAGTAAATAAATTTTGTTGATATGAAGGTTGAAGTAAATGCGTTTATATTTCATCTTTACAAAAATATCCAATAATTTTCAGAATTAGTACGCTGTTTACAGCAAAGAGTAACATTTGTATATTGCAGCACCTGTTTACCACATCTATTTTCAAGAGTCAGAATTTAATGCTATTTTTAAGACATGTATGTCTGTAGGTCGTTTCAAATTCAGTAATGTTATTTTACAAATTTATTATATTTTTAAAATGAATATGAACGTCTTGGAGAGATATGGGGATAACACTTGAAAGTCGAATTGAAGGGCATCATTCATGATCATTTTTGACATCAGGACAGTCTTTGCCAATGCTCAACAAAGAAGCTGAGAGATATGCTCATGTTATTCACATGAGGGTTAATTGACTAATATGTCCAAAGCCTTGTGTACAGTACACAGTTCCTATCAGTGTTCAAGTTACTTTGTGTAACACTTGAGGCATCTTACTTGGTCCTCTGACTCACTGACAACATTATTGAAAACATACTAGTTAGAATTCTTTCTGTTTAAAACACCTGAATTATCATGGAAAGTAAATGATAACAGGTGTAAATTTGGATTACCGTATTTAAATGATGTAGAAGAAATGAGTTTCATCAGTAGCTAATCTCTCCTTTCTTTCAGCTTTTTAATGACTTATATAAAAATAATGCCAATCGTTCTGAAAGTACAGAGAAGAAGTACAACCAGAACTACTTCATGGAAATGATGACATTAGATGGTGTTTATGATTATCTGATGTACGTGGGTAAGTGAGCCTTCTGACTGTCCGACATTCAAGCTGAAAATTACATCCACGGAAGACTGCATCCTCCAGAATTGTGGTTGCTCGAATGTGATATTATGCTTCATGTTGATATGGTTGCCCAACCTTAACATGACTTCTGTATTTATTGTGGATGCAGGCATAGCAGAGTCAAATAGTCATCTATTAAGGGATCACTATTGTCATTTTGCTGAGATCCTTTTCTTTAATGTAACACAATAGCTTGGATTAAACAAGTAGTAAATAATCCAGTCCTGTAGTACTATGCTGTTTATATTTATAGTTTTAATGCAGCTTTCTGTTTCATTCAGTCATTGGGCCATGATTACACTGTTATTTGATGCCTGTTTGCTGGCAGTTAAAGGAATGTAAGAGCAGGAGTAGGTCATTCTCTTTCCAACTCTGTTCTGAAACCTCAGTCTGAACATGGGTGAATCATACCTCAACACCACTTGCCTACCTTGGTTCCATTTTACTTGCTGCCCTTAAATTTCTATGAATCTGTCATAAAAGTTTTATTATTGTGTCCACACACTTTGATTGACAGAGTTTGGATTTCCACTAACCTTTTGTGTGGAAAAAGCCCTTTCTAATTTTACTCTGTAACCAACTAGATCAAATGATAAGACCCCTGCTAAGAATTATTCGATTAGAAAAAGTAGATTTGGTAAAGAAAACTAACAAAATTAATATTATTAGACACCTACTTTCAGGTAAGTCCATGTTTGGAAAGCGGTGGCCTTTTAAAAGTACAGTAGCAAGAATTCAGGGCTAGCATGTTCCTCTAAGTGTAAAGGATAAGGACAGCAGTTCAGCTAAATGATTGAAATATAAGCCAATTTCAGGCTAGTCTTGAGCCCCTCAACTGAGCGCACAAACTGTGAAGCACTGAATCTAGGCCTAGATAGACTAGTCAATTTCTACAGATGCAGAAGCTGCAAAATCAATTCTATTTGAATGCTTATTTTCCTTTAACCACCACTATAACACATTGAGGTACAGCATCATTTGAAATATTGGAAGATGTGGAACGTCTAATGTTGCTTCATAAACTCCCAGTTATGACTATTGATTTGATTTTTAAGTTGATCAAAATGACCAGAATTTCTTCCTTTCCCTGATAAGTAAGATTTCACAGCCAAGGCCATAAGATTCAAGCGATAACATGGTCTGGTAACGGAGTTCTGATAACCTGAAATGTCAAACGTTTCTGAAGAAGGGTCTCGACCAGAGGCTTCAACTTTCCTGTTCCTCTGCTGCTTGGCCTGCTGTGTTCATCCAGCTTCACACCGTGTTATCTCAGATTCTCCAGCATTGGCGGTTCCTACTATCTCATAAGATTCAAGTATTGGTTTGCTCCAGTCTTTTATGTTGACCATTTCTGCAGCATGCTCATTAACATAGATTATTTAAAAGAAAATCTGTTCACAATGTAAACATTTTTTCTTAGATGAAGATGTTGATAATGCTTTCTGGATTGGTCAATTTTTGCATTTAACAGCTAGCATTTGCCACTCCTCCAGCTTTACCCATCTGAGGGGGAAAGAAATCAGGCAACTTTAAAAGTACATGTGGGGAAGAACAGGCAGGATTAGGTTAATGAACACGATGGAACTGGCAGTCTGATGTGTGTTTATTTTAATATAAGATGTATGATAAATAAGGCAGATGAGCTTAGAAGTTGGATTAGTACATGAAACTACAATGTTTTGCCCATTACAAAAAACATAGTTGAGAGAAGGACAGGACTGGCAGCTCAACGTTACAATATTTAGATGTTTCAGGCGTGATGGAAATAAAGTGGGGGAGTTGCGTTACTGTGTAAGGAGAATGTCACAGCTGCATTAAGAGAGGGCACCTTAGACGGCTCATCCAGCAAGACCATATGGTTATAACTCAGGAATAAGAGAGGTGCAATCACCTATGATGTGGTTATACTATAGGCCTCCCAATAGCCAGCAGGAGACGGAGGAATAGATATGTTTGCAAGTTATGTAAAGATGTAAAAATAACAAGGTTGTTATAGGATGAAGGGTCCAGGCCCGAAACGTCAGCTTTTGTGCTCCTGAGATGCTGCTTGGCCTGCTGTGTTCATCCATTTTATTATCTTGTTATAGTGAGTGATTTTAACTTCCCCAATATTAATTGGGACTCCCTTAGAGACAGGGGACTTAAATGGAACAAAACTTGTTAGATGCATTCAGGAGGGCTACTTGAAACAATGTGTAGATGGTCCAACCAGGGAAGGAGCCAAAATAGACCTTGTACTAGGGAATGAGCCTGGCCAGGTAAAATAGAAATTTCAGTGGAGAAGCATTCTGGGAACAGTGATCATAAATCTGTGTTTTATAAAATAGTTACTTATAAGAAGGTCAGTCTTCCAGTGAAAGTGCAAAACTGGGGGAAAGCTATTAACAGCAGTATTAGGCAGGAACTAGAGAAATTAGATTGAGTGTAAATCTACATCTGAAGTGGGAGTCTTTTTAACAGCAGGTTGATCAGAGTTCAGGATCAGCCTGTTATTGTGAGGATGAAAGCAACATTTGGGAATCCTTGGTGACGAGATATTGAAAGTTTCTTCAAAAAGGAAGAGGAAGCATATGTAAAGTTTAAGAAACTGAAGTCAGACTTGAGGAATATGAAGGAACCAAAAAAAGAACTTAAACAAGGAATTAGGATGGCTAGAAGGGACTTTGGCAAGTAGGATTAGACATTATCCTGATGTGCCTTCTGCATATATTAGGAACAAGAGGACAGTTAGGGAAAGGGTAGGTCCACTCCAGGACAAAGGAAATTTATGTGTGGAGCAAGAGGAATTGGGCGAGTTCTTTCAGAAGATTAAGTCACGTGGGATCCACGGTAAGTTGGATACAAAATTGGCTTGGTCATAGAATACAAAAGGTGGTTGTGGAGGGGTATTTTTCTGACCGGAGATCTGTGACCAGTGGTGTTCTGCAAGAATCAGTACTGGGACCTCTGTTGTTTGTCGTATGGATGAAAATGCACGTGGTCTTGTCAGTTAGTTTGTGGATGTGAAAATTGATGTGGTTGTGGATAGTGAGGAAGGTCATTAAAGGATATTGATCATTTGTAAAGTTGGGCAGAGAAAGGGCAGTTGAAGTTTATTCTGGACAAGTGGGAGGTCAAATGCAAGAAAAAAATTATACAGTAAATGCAGAACTCTTGGGAGCAATTTGGGTTGCAAACCCATAGCTCCCTGAAAGTGGCAACATGAATGGATAAGGTGATAAAGAAGGCATGTGGCATTCTTGCCTTCATTGGTTGGGGCTGAGAGTATAAAAGTTGGCAAGTCATGTTGCAACTGTGTAAAACTTTAGGCTACATTTGGAGTATCATATGCTATTCTGGTCGTTGCACCATACGAAGGATGTGGAAGGTTTGAGAAGGTGCAACAGAAGTTCAGCAGGATGTTGCCAGGATTAGAGTATATTTGCTTTAAGCAGAGGCTGGACAAGCTTGGATTGTTTTTGCAAGGGTGGAGGCTGAGGGGTGACCTGATTGAAGTGTATAAAATTGTGATGCATGGATAGGATTGATGAGTTAAGATCTTTTTCCCATGGTGAAAGTATCATATATGGGCATAAATTTAAGGTGAGAGAGGGAAAGTATAAGGAAGATGTGTGAAGCAACTTCTTTTACAGTGGGTGGTAGGTGCCTGGACTACATGAGCAGGGGACGTGGTAGAAGCCGATACAATAGCAACATTGAAGAGGCATTTGGACACACGTGTGAATAATCAGGGAATGGGGGATATGGACCATGTGCAGGCAGATGGAATTAGCTTAGAATGGCATGGCCAGCACAGGCGTGATGAGTTGATGGGCCTGTTCTTAGAGTGGAGGTAGATATAGGAGAGACGCCAGAAGTAGGTCGGGGCGTGGGATGCATTGCCAGAGAGGCTAATGGAGTCAGCCTCAATTGGGGGCATTTAAGCAGCTATTAGGTAGGCATATGGATGATAGTATAAGGTAGGAGTAGAGGTTAGATAGACCTTAGGATTAGGGTAAAAGTTCGTCACAACATCGTGGGCCGAACTGCCTGTACTGTGCTGTATTGTTCTATGTTCTATGTTTCTGTACTAATTTATATATTCTTTGCTCCTGTCTTTCTGGTCCCACGGTATGACTTATTGCTGGAATTAAAGAAATGTATTTGCAGCTTGTTGGCGGCCATAGGAAATACTGAAGAATGCCCAACTGGATTAGTTTGGCATCTGATCCGTTGATTAACCAATTTCAATATGGGAAGCTCAGTCAGATGTCTCCTTACCCCTCTTACATATGAAAGAGTTGGCAGACAATCAATGCCAATATTTTGCCAAATTCTGCAGCTTAGTTTAAATGGATAGAAACAAACTAAAGAAGAGCAGGAGTAGGTTAGACTATTCTTTGATCCTGTTGTGCAATTTAATAACATCAAGGCTGGCCTAATTGCAATCTTTTAAATCTACTTTCAACTCTCACCTGATGAGGTTTCAATTCCTTGCTTAATAATCTATCAAACTTGGCCTGTAAAAATATTGAAGAATTCCAAAGAGTAGTAGGATTTGACATTAGTTATTTTTGCCCTCCTTGTCTGCTCATTGAAGCAGGAGTAATGAGGATTAATTTCTATACCAGGAGAGTTTAAGTGTCAGATTGATGATATCCTTGTAGTCTAAAGCTTAGGCAGAGCTTGATCTACAAAAGTCTGATTTAAATCACAGGGATATTCCTGAATGAGTTGCATGAGTCTGATCTTGGTTTGAGCAATGAATGTGCAAAACAATCCTTTGAGAGTTTAGGTAGATGTGATTTACGCCATTCGTTAATCTATGTAGCAATGAACCATGAACCTCAAGGTCACATTTTAGAATCAAGCACTTGAAATTGTCTGGTGGGTCACGATTAAACTGAATTAACCCTTGAATTTTGGTTCATCTGTTGGCTGAAGAAGTCGTTGTGGATGTTTTCCCATTTAATGTCATTGTATAAATGAACGTCAGCTTAATTTATCTGCCTCTTTTACTTTTCACCTCTGGCTCAAAAAGAGTGTGGCTTTGTTCTCAGTGGACATTTCAGTGTGATACAGATCATGTGCTTTGTTGAAAGAAAGGTCTTTTCGGAGACATATTAAAGTAAAACATATGCATCTTTTCTGGTAGTTGAGTTGAATTATAGCTTAGCACAATTCAAAAACCAGGGAGTTATTGATCTTTTAGTCTTCAATGAGACATGGGAGTTGTTGGCAAGGCCAGCATTTATTGTTGGTCCCTAATTGTTATGGAGAAGGTAGTGAGCTGTTTTCTTAAAACACTGCAGTTCTTGGAGTGTAGGGACATGTTGAAGAACTGTTGTGCTGATGTCCTTGGGTTGAGTTGATTGACCTCCAACTACTACAATAATTTTCTTTTGTACTAAGTATATATCCAACCTGTAGAGTTTCCCCTGATTCCCAGAGACTTCAGTTTGCCAGGGCTCCTTCATGCTGCAACTGGTCAAATTCTCCCTGGATGCCAAGGGCAGTATTTCTGAAGTGCAACTGTCTTCTCCATGCTTGGAACTTTGGTTATAATGAGGTCAAAAGTTGAGTGGCCTTGACAGAACCCAAATTGAGGGTCAGTAAGCAGGTTATTTGCAAGTACAACTTGAGGGCACAGTCAATGACCCTTGCAACACTTCTTGATTGAGAATGGATTGCTGGGTAGTAATTCAGCGGGTTGGTTGGATTTGTCCTATGTTTTGCACTCAAGACATAGCTGGGCAATTTTCCGACATTGTTTAGTAGAAGCCAGTGTTGCTGGAACAGCTTGTTCAGGGGTACGGCAAGTTCTGGAGTACAGTTTTCAGTACTATTGCCAAATGTTATCACAGCCCAGAATCTTTGTAATCCACGTTGTCTTCAGCTGTCTTGTGTTAGCGCATGGAATGAATTAAATTGGTTGAACTGGCATCTGTGATGCTGGGGAGCCCAGGAGGAGGCTGAAATGGATAATACTCCACCAAACCCCACCTCTTCCTCCGTTACATTGATGACTGTATCGGCGCCGCCTCTAGCTCCCCAGAGGAGCTCGAACAGTTCATCCACTTCACCAACACCTTCCACCCCAACCTTCAGTTCACCTGGGACATCTCCAGCACACCCCTCACCTCCCTGGATCCCTCAGTCTCCATCTCAGGCAACCAGCTTGTAACTGATGTCCATTTCAAGCCCTCCGACTCCCACATCTACCTAGAATACACCACCTCCCACCCACCCTCCTGCAGAAATTCCATCCCCTATTCCCAATTCCTCCGCCTCCGCCGCGTCTGTTCCCACGATGAGGCATTCCAGTCCCGCACATCCCAGATGTCCGAGTTCTTCAAGGACCGCAACTTTCCCCCCACAGTGGTCGAGAACGCCCTTGACCGCGTCTCCCGCATTTCCCGCAACACATCCCTCACACCCCGCCCCCGCCACAACCGCCCAAAGAGGATGCCCCTCGTTCTCTCACACCACCCCACCAACCTCCGGATACAACGCATCATCCTCTGACACTTCCGCCATCTACAATCTGACCCCACCACCCAAGACATTTTTCTATCCCCATCCCTGTCTGCTTTCCGGAGAGACCACCATCTCCGTGACTCCCGTGTTTGCTCCATACTGCCCTCTAACCCCACCACACCTGGCACCTTCCCCTGCAACCGCAGGAAATGCTACACTTGCCCCCACACCTCCTCCCTCACCCCTATCCCAGGCCCCAAGATGACTTTGCACATTGGCAGATGTGCAGGTGAACCTCTGCTTAATGTGGTATACTGTATCCATTGTACCCGGCGTGGCTGCCTCTACGTTGGGGAAACCAAGCGGAGGCTTGGGGACCGCTTTGCAGAACACCTCCGCTCGGTTCGCAATAAACAACTGCACCTCCCAGTCGCAAACCATTTCCACTCCCCCTCCCATTCTTTAGATGACATGTCCATCATGGGCCTCCTGCAGTGCCACAATGATGCCACCCGAAAGTTGCAGGAACAGCAACTCATATTCCGCTTGGGAACCCTGCAGCCCAATGGTATCAATGTGGACTTCGCCAGCTTCAAAATCTCCCCTTCCCCCACCGCATCCCAAAACCAGCCCAGTTCATCCCCTCCCCCCACTGCACCACACAACCAGCCCAGCTCTTCCCCTCCACCCACTGTATCCCAAAAGCAGTCCAACCTGTCTCTGCCTCCCTAACCCGTTCTTCCTCTCACCCATCCCTTCCTCCCACCCCAAGCCGCACCTTCATCTCCTACCTACTAACCTCATCTCGCCTCCTTGACCTGTCCGTCTTCCCTGGACTGACCTATCCCCTCCCTACCTCCCCACCTATACTCTCCTTTGCACCTATCTTCTTTTCTCGCCATCTTCGGTCCGCCTCCCCCCCCCCTTATTTATTCCAGAACCCTCACCCCATCCCCCTCTCTGATGAAGGGTCTAGGCCCGAAACGTCAGCTTTTGTGCTCCTGAGATGCTGCTGGGCCTGCTGTGTTCATCTAGCCTCACATTTCATTATCTTGAATACCCCGCCCTTGTCTTTTGCATTGCTATGCTGGGCTCCCCTAGCTTTGGGAGTAGAATATTTATGAAACTGACATTTTCTTGTTAGTGGTTTAATTGTCCACCACTCATGACCAGATGTTAATAGGACTGCAGAGATTGGATTGGATGTTTGAGGATTATTTAAGTCTGTCAGTTGTATGCAGCTTCTGCTGTTTGGCATACAGGTAGCCTTTGTATTCGCTTTATCATGTTAATACCTCATTTTTGCATATGCCCAGTGCTTCTCCTGGTATGCCCTCCTGTGCATTTCATGAAGTCCGGATGTTTCAAGTGGAGGTGTGGACTTGTTGGGCCAAAGGGCCCGTTTCCACACTGTAGGGATCCTAATCTAAGTCATAAAATCATACAGTATGAAAACAGACCTTTCAGCCCAACTCATCCATGCCAATCAGATATCCTATCTCATCTCATTTGCCAGCATTTGGCCCAAGTCCCTCAAACCTTCCTATTCATGTACCCATCCAGACACCTTTTGAAATGTTGTAATTGTAACTGCTGCCGCTGCCACCTCCTGTGAGAGCTCATTCACCCACCACCCTTTACGTGAAAAGGTCACTTTTAAATCTTTCCCTCTTACCTTAAACCTATGCCTTTTAGTTTTGGACTCCCCTAAGGAGTCCAAGGGACAAGTCATAGGGTGAATAGCCAATCCATGCCCCACGTAACATTATAAACCTCCATAAGGTCGCCCCTCAGTCTCCTAAAGCTCCAGGGACAAAAAGCCTTGGCTTATTTGGCCACACTCTATTGTTCCAACCCAATCCCAGCAACATCCTTGTAAATTTTTTCTGAACCGTTTCAAGTTTCACAACGTCCTTCCTATAGCAGGGAGACCAGAATTAAATGCAGTAATCTAAAAGTAGCCTCACCAATTATCCTGGTCCACCCACATTTATACTGTGGTCAAGAAAGCATAAGAACACCTCCACTTTCTCAGGCTAAGAAAATTCAGCATGTCCATAAAGACACTTAACAATTTTTATAGATGCACCATAGAAGGGATTGTGTCCGGATACATCGTGGCTTGTTATGGCAGCAGTTCATAAGAAGTTACAGAGAGTTGTGAACATAGCCCAGTTTATCATGCAAGCTAACCTTCCACCCAGGAACTCCATGTACTTCTTGCTGCCTCAGGAAGGCAGCCAGTGTAAACAAAGACCCCTCCCGTCCTGGTTATCATCTCTTTCAACCTCTTCCATTGGATAGAAGATACAAAAGGTTAAACACACATACCAACAGATTCGAGGCCAGCTGCTTCCCTACTGTTATCAGATTTCTGAATGGACCTCTCAGATTTTAAATTTAAATCTCGATCTTGCTCTTTGTGCCTCTTCTCTGCAGCTGTGACATTGTATTCTTCACTCTTATTATCCTAATGTGCTTTGTATGGTATAACCTGCTTACACTACATACAAAACAAAACTTTCACTGTATCTAGATACAGTGAAATGATAAATCAAGTCAAATGAAATCATTTGTATAATTAGAAAAATACAGTGGCCTCAGCACTGGTCCTTGCAGCATATGACTGGTCAAAAGTCTCCAGTCTGAAAAACAACCCTCTACAACATCCTCTGCCTCCTACCTTCAATTTTGCATCCAATTGGCTAGGTCCCCTTTGATTTCATGTAATCTAACGTTGCTAACCAACCTACCATGTGGAACCTTGCCGAACATTTTGCTGAAATCTGTATAGTAAACATCCACCTTCATAAATCATCTTTGTCACCTCTTCAAGAAACTCAGCCACAATAGTGAGACACAATTTCCAATGCACAAAGCCATGTTGACTATCCCTAATCAGTCCTTGCATTTCCAAATACACGTAAATCCTGTCCTTCAGAATCCTGTTCAACACCTTACTCACCACTGACATTAGACTCACGGTCCACAGTTCATTGCCTTTTCCATACCCCTATCTTAAATAATGGTACCACATTAGCCACCCTCCGGTCTTTTTATTTATTTCCACAAGTTCCCTAGCTTTCATGTCCATCTCCACTGGAGATACTGACACTAAGTATTCATTTAGTATCTCGCCCATCTCCTGTGGTCCAGGTTGCCTCTTTGATTTTTAAAGAGCACTGATGTCTCCCTAATTTCTGTTTTTTCCTTTAATGTATTTGTAGAATCTCTGGATTCTCCCTAACCCTATTTACCAAAGCCACCTCATAGCCCCTTTTTGCCCACCTGATTTCTCTCTTAAGTATACTCCTACTGCCCTTGTTGTCCTCTAGGGATTCACTCAATCCCAGCTGTCTATATAGCATCTCCACCTCCTTGACCAGAGCCTCAATTTCTCCAGTCATCCTACATTCACTACCCCCGCCAGCCTTGCCCTTTGTGCTAAGAGGAACATACGGCCTCTGAACTCTCGTTATGTCATTTTTTGAAGACCCCCCCCCCCCCACCACTTTCCAACCATCCCTTTACCTGCGACTAGCGTTTGCCAATCGACCTTTGAATGTTCCTGCCTAATACCATAAAAATTGACCTTCCTCCGATTTAGAACTTTAACTCTTATGTCAGGTCTATCCTTTTCCATAACTATTTTGTCCAGTTGCCCCAAGGTGCTCCTCCACTCTTACCTGCCTTTTCTTTTGAGTAGGTCAAGCTTTTTGCTCCTTATCTAGTGAATGAGAAAAATTTCCCATGCACACTTGGCAAATTCCTTTTTGTCCAAGCCCAAGCAGTACCAGTCTATGATAATAAAATAGGGGAGGGGACGAACTGGGCTGGTTTAGGGATGCAGTAGGGGAAGGGGAGATTTTGAAACTGGTGAAGTCCACATTGATACCATATGGCTGCAGGGTTCCCAGGCGGAATATGAGTTGCTGTTCCTGCAACCTTCGGGTGGCATCATTGTGGCAGTGCAGGAGGCCCATGATGGACATGTCATCTAGAGAATGGGAGGGGGAGTGGAAATGGTTTGCGACTGGGAGGTGCAGTTGTTTGTTGCGAACTGAGCGGAGGTGTTCTGCAAAGCGGTCCCCAAGCCTCCGCTTGGTTTCCCCAATGTAGAGGAAGCCGCACCGGGTACAGTGGATGCAGTATACCACATCGGCAGATGTGCAGGTGAACCTCTGCTTAATGTGGAATGTCATCTTGGGACCTGGGATAGGGGTGAGGGAGGAGGTGTGGGGGCAAGTGTAGCATTTCCTGCGGTTGCAGGGGAAGGTGCCGGGTGTGGTGAAGTTGGAGGGCAGTGTGGAGCGAACAAGGGAGTCACAGAGAGTGTGGTCTCTCCGGAAAGCAGACAGGGGTGGGGATGGAAAAATGTCTTGGGTGGTGGGGTCGGATTGTAAATGGCGGAAGTGTCGGAGGATGATGCGTTGTATCCGGAGGTTGGTAGGGTGGTGTGTGAGAACGAGGGGGATCCTCTTAGGGCGGTTGTGGCGGGGGCGGGGTGTGAGGGATGTGTTGCGGGAAATACGGGAGACGCGGTCAAGGGCGTTCTCTATCACTGTGGGGGGGAAAGTTGCGGTCCTTAAAGAACTTGGACATCTGGGATGTACGGGAGTGGAATGTCTTATCGTGGGAGCAGACGCGGCGGAGGCGGAGGAATTGGGAATAGGGGATGGAATTTTTGCAGGAGGGTGGGCAGGAGGAGGTGTATTCTAGGTAGCTGTCCCACAGCTACCTAGAATACTACACCTCCCACCCACCCTCCTGCAAAAATTCCATCCCCTATTCCCAATTCCTCCGCCTCCGCCGCATCTGCTCCCACGATAAGACATTCCACTCCCGCACATCCCAGATGTCCAGGTTTTTTAAGGACCGCAACTTTCCCCCCACAGTGATCGAGAACGCCCTTGACCGCGTCTCCCGTATTTCCTGCAACACATCCCTCACACCCCGCCCCCGCCACAACCGCCCTAAGAGGATCCCCCTCGTTCTCACACACCACCCTACCAACCTCCGGATACAACGCATCATCCTCCGACACTTCCGCCATTTACAATCCGACCCCACCACCCAAGACATTTTTCCATCCCCACCCCTGTCTGCTTTCCGGAGAGACCACACTCTCTGTGACTCCCTTGTTCGCTCCACACTGCCCTCCAACTTCACCACACCCGGCACCTTCCCCTGCAACCGCAGGAAATGCTACACTTGCCCCCACACCTCCTCCCTCACCCCTATCCCAGGCCCCAAGATGACATTCCACATTAAGCAGAGGTTCACCTGCACATCTGCCAATGTGGTCTACTGCATTCACTGTACCCGGTGCGGCTTCCTCTACATTGGGGAAACCAAGCGGAGGCTTGGAGACCGCTTTGCAGAACACCTCCGCTCAGTTCGCAACAAACAACTGCACCTCCCAGTCGCAAACCATTTCCACTCCCCCTCCCATTCTCTAGATGACATGTCCATCATGGGCCTCCTGCAGTGCCACAATGATGCCACCCAAAGGTTGCAGGAACAGCAACTCATATTCCGCCTGGGAACCCTGCAGCCATATGGTATCAATGTGGACTTCACCAGTTTCAAAATCTCCCCTTCCCCTACTGCATCCCTAAACCAGCCCAGTTCGTCCCCTCCCCCCACTGCACCACACAACCAGCCCAGCTCTTCCCCCCCCCCCCCACCCACTGCATCCCAAAACCAGTCCAACCTGTCTCTGCCTCCCTAACCGGTTCTTCCTCTCACCCATCCCTTCCTCCCACCCGAAGCCGCACCCCCATCTACCTACTAACCTCATCCCACCTCCTTGACCTGTCCGTCTTCCCTGGACTGACCTATCCCCTCCCTACCTCCCGACCTATACTCTCTCCACCTATCTTCTTTACTCTCCATCTTCAGTCCGCCTCCCCCTCTCTCCCTATTTATTCCAGTTCCCTCTCCCCATCCCCCTCTCTGATGAAGGGTCTAGGCCCGAAACGTCAGGTTTTGTGCTCCTGAGATGCTGCTTGGCCTGCTGTGTTCGTCCAGCCTCACATTTTATTATCTTGGAATTCTCCAGCATCTGCAGTTCCCATTATCTCAGTACCAGTCTATGTTTGGAAGGTTAAAATCTCCCACCTTTACAATCCAAGTATTCTTATAGATGACTGTGATTTCCTTACATATTTGCTTCTTCATTTCCCTCTGACTGTTGGGGGCCTATAGTACAATCCCAATGAGGTGATCATCCTTCTCTTATTTCTCAGTTGCACCTACATAAATTCATTGGACATTCTCCCAGGAATATCCTCCTTAAGTACAATTGTAATGTTATTTCTAACCAAAAACATCACACCCCTTCTTCTCTTGCCCCCCTTTCTATCCTTCCTGTGGCACCTATACCTGAGAACAACAAACTGCCAGTCTTGCCCCTCCCTGAGCCATGTTTCTGTGATAGTTGTGATATCTCAGTCCCATGTATCCGTCGATGCCCTGAGTTAATATGCCTTACCTATCAGGCTTCTTGCATTGAAAGAAATGCAACTCGACCTATGCGTCTTATCTTGTTCTTTGCCATCCTTTGCTTGCCACTACTGTTTAACTTGCTTGCTTCATTGACTTCTCTCTCTTCTCACTATCTGTTTGGATCTCAACACCCTGCCCCCTATCCTTAGACCCACTCATTGAAAGTCTGCTAAATCGTACTAGCAAATTTTCCCTCCAGGACATTGGTCTCCTTCAAATTCAGCTTCAACTCCCCCCTTTTACAGGGCACTGTACCCGATATGAGATGTTAATGGTCAAAAATGTGATTCCTTGCCCCTTACACCAGCTCTTTACACTCTTAATCATCTGCTTATCATCCTATTCCACCCTCAGTGCTATGTGCCACCGGGAGTAATCCAGATATTACTATTCTCAAGCACCCACATTTTAACCACCTGCCTAATTTTCTGTATCCGTTCTGCAGAACCTCATTCTTATCTCTACCTACATCATTGGTTCCAATGTGTACAACAACCTTCTGCTGGTCATTCTCCTCTTTGGGAATATTCTGCACTTGCTGCAAGACTTCCTTGATCCTGGCACCAGGGATGCAGCATACCATTCTGATGTCACACTGGGCACAGAAACATTTGTTTTTGCCCCTGACTAGAGACCCTTATTACAGTCAATTACATGGAAACTGATAGATCCCTCTTTACATTAGATCCAGTATGGATATTAGCAACCTGGCTATCAGTGCTGTATTCCCCTGAGAGGCTATTGCCTCTTAGTGTCTAAAACAGAGTAGTTGTTTGAGATGGGAATAGCCACAGGAGACTCCTGCACTTCCTGCCTACCTCTCCTACCTTTCCTAATCATAAGCCATCTACCTTCCTGAAACTGCTATCTGTCACATTCCTGGCTCCTGTAAATTCCTCATTGCCTCTGACTGCTGCTCCAACTGATCCTTGTGATCTGATCACAATCAAACACACTTCCTGCTGACAAGGTCTCCCGGAGCATTGAAATGCTCCCTGATCTCCCACTTTCAACAGGAAGATTACACGCTGAACCTGGTTTGATAATGGTAAATGGGGGATGTGTCACACCTTGTGATTATAGATTAATTGAATACAATACAATGCTTCTACTTACGGCCCACAACATCTCATGAATACCCATTTTTGTGTTGCTATATCTATTCAAAATCTACTTTTAACATAAATGGTAGCACCAGACAGTATATTGGAGAGTCTCCTTAATGAGAGAGGTATTGACTTTGTCTTCAAAAAGACTGTGTACATTTGTTACTTCTGATGCAATTACACACCGATTCATCTGTAAACAGGCGTTTAGTGAGAATTGATGTTGATCAAGTTAACAACTGCCGTATATCCAGTCCTAGGACTTAGCTCAATCAGTATTGATGCTGGCTGTTCTTGCTGATGGACCCCAACCAGAATACATTCTGTGCTGTTGTCACTCTTTGTACTTCTAGTAAGTGGTGCTCAACACCAGCTAAGGTGATGGAGTAGTATGTAGAGACCCAGGGATTTGCATTTGAGGAGCCTTTGCCCAACAGTTACAAGGTTCTTTCAAGCTGCACGCAGGACTGATGAGTAAATGGAGTGCAATATTGTATTACAGGGAGCCATTTAAGGATGGGTGAAAATAGAAACATGGTAGGCGACAGTGTAATTAAGTTGGACAGATAGTGTTCTCTGCAGCTGAGAGTTTAAGTCCAAAAGCTGTTTTGCCTACCTGGCACCAGGGTTAAAAACATCTCAGGCTGGAAAGGAACTTTGGTGTAGAGAGGAAGTCATCTGTAGTCATCCAAGTTCATGCCAATGACTTTGATAGGCCTACAAAGGAGATTCTGCTGAAAGAACTTGAATAGGTAGAAGATAAATTGAAGGGCTGTACCTCCATTTTAATAATAACGGGATTATAACCTTTATCATTGGCCTTAGGTAAATAGTCAGAGTTAAATGCATGACTCAAACATCAATGTGAGATGATGAGGTGAGGATTATCAGAGCAGTCATGATATCATTGATGCCAGAGACTCTAGGTTGAAATGCCTGTTTCTAGTCCTACATCTTAGAAATCTAGTACAAACTAAATTATAAAAAAAAAGTCTTGCCCATGTTTGACTTGATGCCATGTGACTTAGTGGGATCCAGAGCCAATGTCAAGAATGCCCAGGGCAACTCCTTGCCTTTATCCACTGTGCCGCCTTATCGACCAATGGAAAAAGACTCCCGGAGTGAAGGTGGTGTCTCGGACATATGACTATGCCAGGCTGTTGTTTGACTAGTTCCCTGAATTTTAGCATGACCCCCCACCCCCCCAAACACGTTGGTGAGGAGGTCTCTGCAAGATGGGCGGATGTGTTTTTGCTGTTTTCGTTTCCTGTGCCTGTTAGGTGGCTCGTCCCATTTCACTTCTTGGTTCAGATATTGTTGTGAATTTTTTTTCCAACTTATTAGCTTGTTGGTCCTTCTAATTTTAGACAACCATGTAGCTTGGGATATGGAGTCACACAAAGGCCAACTGGCATATTTCATAGAACATAGAACTGCACAGCACAGGAACAGGCCCTTTAGCTCACGATGTGCCCAACATGACGCCAAATGAAACTAATCCCTTTTGCCTGCCCTTGGTCCATGTCCCTCCATACCTTGCGTATTAATGTGCTTATCTAAAAATCACATAAATGCCCTTAACATATTTGTGTCCACCACCACTCCTGGCAGTGTGTTCCAGACTTATACCACCGTGTAAAAAAAACCTAACCCTCGCATCTCCTTTCAAGTTTCCCCCTCTAACCTTAAATGCATGCCCCCTAGTTTCAGACATTTCAACTCTGGCCAAACGATTCTGACCATCAACCCTATCTATGCACCTCATCATTTTTCAGCTTTCTATCGAGTCTTCCCTCAGCCTCTGTCACTCGAGTAAACAACCTGAGCTTTGCTAGCAGAAACTAGCACTCATCTGGGATTTCCTTCCCTAAAGGACGTTTGTGAACCAGGAGGGTTTTTATGATAGTTGACACATGGGAGTTATGAGGCTAGGTTTTAATTCCAGATTTTATGAATTCAAATTTTGCCATCTGCCGTTCTGGAATTTGAATCCATGGGCCTCAACCAATGATCTTGGACTCCGAATTACTAGTCTCATGACTTTAGCACTGTGCCACTACCACTTCAAGAAATAACAAAAATAGAATAACAGATTATTCACATTTTCTGTTAAGGAAGTTGTTAATCTAGAATATCTGTATGTTTGTCAGATAATGACTGTAGTCATTACGCTCCAAAAGTAAATCGTTACGTAAAATGTTTTGAGTCATTTGTGATATGTAAATATTGATATCTATTATTCACAAAATATACAATTTATCTGTTCCCCTGTGATGTGTACTTAGCTAAATAGAATATAGCACTATACAGCACAGGAACAGACCCTTTAGCCCATGATGTTGTCCTGAGCATGATGCCAAATTAAACTAATCTTTTTGCCTGCCCTTGGTCCATATCCCTCCATTCCTTGCATATTCACATGCTTATCTAAAAGTCCCTTAAACACCACTATCGAATCTGCTTCTAACACTACTCATGGCAGCGCATCCCAGGCACCTGTGTATTTTTTTGAAAAAAACTTGCCTCTCACATCTCCTTTGAACTTCCCACTCTGACCTTAAACACATCCTTCCCCTAGTTTTAGACATTTCAACTCTGGGAGGGGAAAAGATTCTGACCGTCCACCATATCTATGTATCTCATTTTTTATAGACTTCCATCAAGTCTCCCCTCCGCCTGCGCCACCCCAGAGCAAACAACCCAAGTTTTTCTAGCCTCTCTTTATGGCTCATTGCTTCTAATCCAGCATCCTGGTAAACCTCTTTTGCACCCCCTCCAAAACCTCCACATCCTTCCTGTAATGTGATGACCATAACTGATTTACAGCAATACTGTAAATGTGGCCTAACAAAAATCTTATAAAGCTGCAGCATGATGTCCTGACTTGTACTTCATTTCCCCCCACCAATGAATGTTAGCATGTCATATGAGATAATGGGAACTGCAGATGCTGGAGAATCCAAGACAACAAAATGTGAGGCTGGATGAACACAGTAGGCCAAGCAGCATCTCAGGAGCACAAAAGCTGACGTTTCGGGCCTCGACCCTTCATCAGTCTAGAACATCCTTTCTTGATCTCAAAATGCCCTAGCATATTAGCATGCTCCACATGATCTCACTATCTTCCATGTCTTTCTGCTGGGTAAGTACTGACACAAAGTATTCATTTAGGATCTTGCCTATTTCTTCTGCATCCAAGCGCAAGTTGTCCTTTTGCCTTGAGTTGCCCTACCTTCACCCTAGTATTCCTCTTATTTTTAATATATGTATAGAATGCTTTGGGATTATCTTTAACCCTACTTGCCAGTCATTAACAAAGTGTGGAGCTGAATGAATACAGCAGGCTAAGCAGCATCTTAGGAGCACAAAAGCTGATGTTTCAGGCCTAGACCCTTTGTTATCTCAGATTCTCCAGCATCTGCAGTTCCCATTATCTCTTGCTAAAATCATTTAATGACCTCTTCTTGCTCACCTAATTCCCTGCTTGAGTTCTTTCCTGCTTCCATTATATGCCTTGTAGGTTTTGACCGATTTTTAGCTTTCTAAACTTTACTATGCTTTTTTACTGGAATCCTGAATTCCTCCTAACTTTCTTATCTCTTCCAACCTTACAACCCTTTGTGATCTCTGCTTCTCCCCAATTCTGATCTTATGTACATCCTAATGCCGCAATTGCTTTTCATGCTTTGAACTGCCTTTCTGTTCTGGAAGTCCTTTCTTAAGCCTCTCCCCCTATAACATCCCTTCTTTGACTGAACATTTGACCAAACAATATCACTTGTTGACACGTTTATTTGTCCTTTAATGTTCAAGTAGTGTGTTTTATAATGTTAAAGTTATGTCAATGTAATTGTTCAAGTTAAATGTGAAGTGCAAAGAACACATCAGGAGCAAGTGCAGAGATGAGTGAAACTGGGGGGGGAAAAAAAACTTACTTGGATACCATTTAACACACTGGGTATTGTTGGATTGAATTTAACAATGTTGATCAATCTTGCACACAGATCACAGGTCACATACATTTATTTGGGATGAAATTGGATAGGACATATGGGAAAAATTCTACTCCAGACCACACATGGCATCACACTACACATAGCTTGAGAGTTATTTGTTCTGTCATATGAGACTGCCAGGAACCCACATTGCTGCACTTGTTTTCTTGAATTGTGTCATTTTTCACCATAAAAAGAAACAAACAGCTAAGAACAAAGGTGGTCAGAGCCAAAATACTCCGTTATATGCTGTGTTTAGAAGTGAATTTATTTTGCTAACCATTTCATTTTTATTTTGAATTGCAGGGCGTGTTGTTTTTCGCATGCCAGACTGGTTGCATCACTTATTAATGGGTGGACGGATTCTCTTTAAGAACACACTTGAAGCATATTGTGATAATTACCTTGAGTATAAGCTGAGCCAGTTGTTACAAGAACATCGAGTGGTTTCTCTTATAACCCTGCTCCGAGGTGGGTCTGTGGTAATGGTTTGTGTATGGAAGACATTCATTCCTTCAGCTGGCTAACCCTTGAGCTCTGAAATTCTGTCCCTAACCCAACCATCTCTCTTTCCTCCTTTTAAACTCTACCTTTGATCAAGCCTTTGGTTATCTGTAATAACTCCTTTATGTGGTTCATTGTCAAACTTTTCTTGATAGTGCTACTATTTGAAAATCTTGGGGCTTTTTACCGTGCTAATGATGCTGTATGTTTGCAAGTTGTTGGAATACAGAAATTCCTAGCTAATCTTTCAGTTGAATAGATTGAAATTGGCACGTACAATATTGTGAGTATCAGAGATGTGACCACAAGGGCATCAAGGCTGGGAAACAAAATACTGAACGATATGCATCCTATCAACAGGACACATGAAGGGCAGAGGGGATGACGTTGCCGTATTAGTAAGAAATTAAATTGAATTGATAGATTTTAATCATGCTGTATGATTTCTTCCTATGTGGGTAGAGTTGCGGAACTGTGAAGAAAAAGATATCCTGTTAGAGTTAACAAAAACAAAGTTGCTGGAAAAGCTCAGCAGGTCTGGCAGCATCTGTGAAGGTGAAAACAGAGTTAATGTTTCAGGTCCAGCGACCCTTCTTCAGAACAGGACCTGAAACATTAACTCTGTTTTCTCCTTCACACATGCTGCCAGACCTGCTGAGCTTTTTCAGCAACTTTGTTTTTGTTCCTGATTTATAGCATCCGCAATTCTTTTGGTTTTTATCCTGTTAGTTATTGTACAGGCCTGCTTGCAGTAATTAGAATGGGGGAAAGAAAATAAATCCAGAGATAAGAAAGGCACAATTACAACAATCCTGGGTCTTCAATATGTAAATGAGCTGGAAAAATCAAGTTGGTAGTGGATCTCAAGAAATGGAATGGTTGGAATATTTTTTGGAGCAGTTTGTGACAGAGCTAACTAGGGTATGGGCAGTCTGGATTTGGTGATGTGTAATAAGGCAGACTTGATTAGGGAGCTTAAAGTGAAGGGATCCCATGGCACAGTGAATGTAATATGTTAGAATGCATCCTGCTGTTTGAGGGAGAAGCAGGAATCAGATGGAACGGCATTACAATTGAGTAAAGGTACCCACAAATGCGTGTGAGAGGGGCTGGCCAGCCCTAATTGGAAGGGTAAGCCTGGCCTAGCAGGGAAAACAGTTGGAGCAGCGATGGCAGGAGTTTCTGGGAGTAATTTGGGAGGTGAAGAAGAAATGTGCTAAGGATAGGTCGAGACAACCATGGCTAACCTGGGAATTTGGGAACAGCATAAAAGCGAATGAAAAACATACAATGGGGAATTAGTGGGAGCCTTTAAGAATCAGCCGAAGAGAACTTAAAAAGAAATGGGGGTAAGGGTTGGGACGAGAAGATGAAATGAGGGTAAGCTAGTTAGTAGTATAAACAAAGATTGCAAGAGCTTTTTAGATATCCAAAAGGTGAGAGAGGCAAGAATGGACTTTAGATTTTTGGAAAGTGAGGCTGGAGAAGTAGTAATGGGGAGCAGAGAAAGGCAGAGGAACTGAGTAGGTACTTCGCATTAGTTTTCATTGTGGAAAACATGAGAAACATACCAGAACTTCAAAGGCAGTCGGGGGCAGAGGTGAGTGTAGAGGCCATCACTAAAGTGAAGGTGCTGGGGAAGCTGAATGGTCTGAAGATAGATAAATCGCCCAATGTACTGTCATAGATGGAGGATTGGCTGACTGGCAGAAGGCAGAAATAAAGGTAAAGGGGTCTTTTTCAGGCTAGTAGCTGGTGACTAATAGAGTTGTGCAGGGGTCAGTGTTGGAGTGGTAACGATTCACGTTAAGCATTAACAATCTGGATGAAGGAACTGAAGGCGTTTTTGCTAAGTTTGGAGATGGCACAAAGATAGTTTCTGGAACAGGCATTTTTGAAGAATTGGGGAGATTACAGAAGGACTTGGACAGGCTAGGAGACCAAGAAAGGGAGTGGCAGATAGAATACAATACTGGAAAATATGGAGTTATGCAATTTGTTAGGAGGAATAAAACCGTAGACTGTTTTCTAAATGGGGAAAGACTTCAGAAATCCAAAGTACAAGTTCCAGATTCTCTTCAGGTTGGTGTGTATATTCAGTTGACAGTCAGAAAGGCAAATGCAGCGTCGTCATTTTTTTTCGAGAAGACTAGAATACAAGAGTAGAGATGTATTGCTGAGGTTGTATAAGGCTCTGGTCAGACCATATTTGGAATAATGGGCACAGCTTTGCGTTCTCTATCTGATGTGCTGTGTAGGAAACTTCCATTGGACCCTCTCTGAGAATGATCCCTGGGATGAAGGACTTGTCACATGAAGAGTAGTTGAGCACTCTGGGTTTGGACTCAATGGTGTTTAGAAAACTCGAGGTGACTTCATTGAAACTTTCAAAATACTGAGAAGCCTGGAGTGAATGGATGAGGAGATGATGTTTCCATTAGTAGGAGAGACTAGGACCTGAGGAACAGTCACAGTGAAGGAGTGATCCTTTAGAACTAAGATGATGAGGAATTTCTTCAGCTAGAGTCTGATGAATCAGTGGAGCTCATTGCCACAGAGTGCTCTGGAGGCCAAGTCATGGAGTGTATTTAAGACAAAGATAAATAGGGAACCACATTTGCTATCCTCCAGTCATCTGGCACTATTCCTGTAGACAAAGATGAGTTAAAGATCAATGCCAAAGGCTCAGCAATCTCCTCCCTGGCTTCCCAGAGGATCCTAGGAGAAATCCCATCCGGCCCAGGGGACTTAGCTATCTTCACCCTCTGTAGGATGTCGAATACCTCTTCCTTGTGAACCTCAATCCCACCTAGTCTAGTAGCCTGTATCTCAGTATTCTCCTCGACAACATTGTCGTTTTCTGGAGTGAATACTGTTGAAAAATAGTCATTTAGTGCTTCCCCTATCTCCTCTGACTCTACACACAACCTACCACTACTATCCTTGATTGGGCCTAATCTTACTTTCGTCATTCTTTTATTCCTTAAATACCTATAGAAAGCCTTAGGGTTTACCCTGATCCTATCCACCAACAACTTCTCATGTCTCCTCCTGGCTCTTCTGCGCTCTCTCTTTAGGTCTTTCCTGGCTACCTCATAGCCCTCCAGCACCCTAACTGAGCCTTCACATCTCATCCTAACATAAGCCGCCTTCTTCCTCTTGATCAGAGATTCCACCTCCTTCGTAAACCACGGCTCGCGCGCTCTGCAGGTACCTGCCTGACAGGTATGTACTTATCTCAGACACGCAGGAGCTTTTCCTTGAATAAACTCCACATTTCTAATCCCCTGCAGTTTCCTCCTCCATCCTATGCTCCCTAAATCTTTCCTAATCTCATTGTAATTGCCTTTTCCCCAGCTATAACTGTTGCTCAGTGGTATACACCTATCCCTTTCCATCACTAAAGTAAACATAACAGAATTGTGATCGCTATCACCAAAGTGCTCACCTACTTCCAAATCTAACACCTGGCCGAGCTCATTACCCAGTACCAAATCTAATGTGGCTTCGCCCCTTGTTGGCCTATCTACATACTGTGTCAGGAAGCCCTCCTGTGCACACTGAACAAAAACTGACCCATCTATAGTACTCAAACTATAGTGTTTCCAGTCAATATTTGGAAAGTTGAAATCCCCCATGACAACTACCCCGTCTCTCTCACTCCTATCGCAAATCATCTTTGCTATCCTTGCCTCTCTGGAACTATTCAGAGGCCTATAGAAAACTCCCAACAGGGTGACCTCTCCTTTCCTGTTTCTAACCTCAGCCCATACTACCTCAGTTGACGAGACACCAAACATCCTTTCTGCAACTGCAATATTGTTTTTGACCAACAATGCCACACCTCCCACCCCTTTTACCATCTTCTCTGTTCTTACTGAAACATCTAAATCCAAAACAAAATTTAATCTTAAATTTTGTGCAAGTGCTGTTGGAAGGTAGTTGAAACAGATCTGTCACAAATGCTGGAATGTTAACAATACAGAGTGTGGATAATTAAGGCAGTGGAGGTACTAGAACTGTATTCTCCTGAGCCTGTACCCACTCAAAACTATTCAAACAACGTAGTCACTATGGAATTGAGTGCACAAATCTAAAACTGTCTGTAGTTCAGCATAAGTTTAGCGTTTGACAGGAATTTTTTTTTGTTTGAGAATACAGTATTTCAGCATAACTTTCTTGCCTTGTTAATAATGTTTTTTCCTCCCTGTTGCTAACAGTTTTGGTACGCAACCAGTTGTTGGAACTAATGAAATTGCATAATGGGAAATTTGCAAAAAATCATCAAAGAGTGAGGTAGCAGAGTGTTTATTATTTTTGCTGTCTTTGAACTGTTCCCACTGTATGAATCGGCACTGCTGGATATAAAATTGAATCTGATTGTAAAAATGTAAGAGACCCTTTTCCAGAAGGATGAAAAGAACCTTAGGATTTGTGATGTGCCCCAATCAATTGAAACACATTTTGCCTGGAAGTGGCTCAATTCCTTCATAATCCTGAAACTAGGACCCGAGGGCCCAGCCTTAGAGTAAGGGGAAGACCTTTTAGAATGGAGATAGGGAGAAACTTCTTCAGCCAGGGAGTGGTGAATCTATGGAATTCACTGCCACAGAAGTCTGTGGAGGCCAGGTTAATCGTCACTTCTCAGATTGCATTTTGAGAACTGCTTAGAATTGAGTATGAGTAGTGGAAATGTTATCAAATGGCATGTTTTGGCTGAGTGTATCCTCTAAAAATCTGTAATTTCTCTTGACACAAGGGTTTAGAAATCAATTTTAAACATTTATTGAAGTTGAATTAAGGAGCACAGCAGAGGAAAAATGTAGAAAATTACATTAATCATACAGATTAGAGGGCTAAATAGATGTGATAGATACAGGTTTATTTAAGGATAATGGAAGAGTATCCTTGCATATTCTAAATATTAGAAATTAACATGTACAGTAATGACAGATTCAAATCTCACGAGATACTGAGATGACTAGGAAGGGACAGGTTCATGTGGAATACCTGATCACCTTACCTTTTTTAAAGAAGAATTCTAACAGTAGCCACATAATAGGATGGGTGATGAAGAACGAAATAATAGCTTATGTCTGCAAGATGCAGCAATTGTAAGTGTGTTTGTAAAGTGTCATGTGGCATTACAACAAAAGTTGGAGAAGTCTGTCAAATCCTGCTACTCAGGTGGTCACAGATAAGTGTGCAAATGCTTTAATGTGGCCAGTTATTTTTATACCAGTGCTGGGGGTCCTGAGTGTTTCCTGGAGCAACATGATGTGTTGCTGACGAGAACACAGACTATTTTATATTTCATATTATGCAACGAGAATGGGCTAATTAAACCTGTTGTAATAGAACCTTTAGGAAGTAATGTCCATAATTCGAAAGAAATATTTATTGAGTTTGAAAAAGATGTAGGTCAGTCTGAAAATTAAAAATCTAAACAAGGGCATTTATGAAGGTATGAGGAGGATGTTGGCCGAGGGGGATTGAAATAATACATTAAAAAGCTTGACAGCAGGTATGCAATGACTGCATTTAAAAAAATTACAGCTTGGTTTTAAAAAAAGAGTCCTATCAGGCAAAACAATCGAACATAAAAAGTGAGAATGTCATGACCAATGAGGGGAGGCTAAATATAGCATTAGTTCAAAGGAGGAACCTTAAAGTTGCCAAAAACATTGTAAAATTGAGGATTGGGAGCATTAGAGTTCAGCAAAGAAGAATAAAGAAATTAATAAAAATAGAATATTAATATAAACTATCAAGAAGCAGAAACAAATTGTAAAAGTTTCATTGGTATATAAGAGAGAGAGGATTAGGAAAGACAAATGTGGGTCCATGACAGGTGGAGACAATAACTTTTAATAGCTTCTCTGCGATTTCTCTATTGGCTAAAGTATTGTGTCTGTCTTCACAGAGGAAGACTTAGATATTAATTACTTCAGGAATATCCAATAATCTATTGAGAATGTGGTTCATTTTTATTTGAAAGGTTTTTTTTGTAAAAAGAGTAGTATTGGAGAAATTAATGGAACTGAAATGGGCAGCATGGTGGCTCAGTGGTTAGCTGCCTCACAGTGCCAGGGAGCTAGGTTTGATTCCACCCAGAAGTGACTGTCTGTGTTGAATTTGTATATTTTCCCCCATGTCTACGTGGGTTTCGTCCCAGAGTCCAACGATGTGCAGGCTAGGTAGATTGGCCATGCCAAATTGCCTACAGTGTTCAGGATTGTGTAAATTGGGTGGGTTATAAGGGGGTGGTCTGGGTGGTGTGCTCTGTGGGTCGGTGTGGACTTGTTGTGCTGGAGGGCCTATTTCCACACTGTAGGGACTCTATGATAATGAAAGCTGGTAAATCCCAGGAAGCAATAACCTTTACCATGGAGTGTTGAAAGAGTTGGCTCAAGAGATGGTGAGTGCTTTCATGATCACCTTTCAAGATTTTATTAATTTTGTCTCAGTCCTGCCAATTGAAAAGTTTGCAAATATAGTTCCACCATTTGGGAAGGTAAGGAGAACATAAGGGAAGTACAGATCTATTAGCCTGTTTGTTAGAAGGTACTGGAATCTATTGTGAAGGATGTGATTAATGGATTTTAGAAAATAGTTGGGAGTTAATAAAGACTGAGATGCTGGCAGCCAGAGTCTATAGTGTGAGGCTGGAAAAGCACAGCAGGTCAAACAGCATCTGAGGAGCAGGTAAGTCCGTGTTTCGGGCCAAAACCTGACCTGATTCACCAAAATATTGCCTGGGATAGAATAGTTCACCTATGAAGAGAGGATGGATAAGCTCAGGTGGTTTTCTTTGGAGCAGAGAAGCTTGAAGGGAGAATGTGATAGAGGTGTATAAGATTTGAGAGACATGGAACAAGGTGAACAATAAGCAACTGTTCCCCTTTGTCGAAGGCTCGGTAATGATCCTAAATTGAAAGCGAAAGGCAGGTAATTTTGGATGGAAATTGAGGAAGACTTTTTCACTGGGACAGTACACTGTCTTGGAGGGTACTTGAGGCAGGAAACCTCACCATCTTTAAAAAGTACTTGGATGAGCACTTGAAATGCCATAACATTCAAAACTGTGGGTCTAGTGCAGGAAAGTTATACTATTGTAAGTAGTACGCTATATCTAGCAGTGCAGACTCATTTGGGTTGAAGGGCCTCTTCTGTACTGTATGATTTTATGGTATGGGGATATGTCTCTGAAATAAATTCTAGTTAGGACTGAGATGAGACAGAACGCCTTCACTAAGATGGTGAATCTTTTGAATTCTGTACCCCAGAGGGTTGTCGAAGTATTCAGTCATTAAGTAAATTCAAAACCACGATTGAGAGATTTTGAGCCCTTAAAAACACTAAGGGATAAGGCAGTTAGCAAAGATGATCAGCAATGATTTAGAATGGCAGAGCATGCTCGAGCGCCTGAATGGCCTCCTTTTTCTCTTGTGTTCTTAATGTGCCTGTAAATGTTGACAACCAGCAGGTCTAATAGAAATACAAGGCAGGAACATGTAATTGTCGAAACACAATATTGGTTTTGGGACTAAAATTGCAGCAACAGAAAGTTGCATTTATGTAGTTGTCCTCATGTAGTCATACTCTTGGTCACCACAGGTGCATTATCAAACTAAATTTAACACTGAACCACAAGGATGTTGGGGCAGGCTATCAAAAGCATGGCCAAGAGGTTTTTTTTCCCAGAAATAATTCAAAGGCAAGGGGCGAGAGTGGGTGTTGTGATTACCTGGTTTAAGGGGGGAATTTCAGAGCTTCGGGCCTCAACTTGAAGGATCACCAGTCATAGATGGACCCAGGATCTGTGATCTGCAAGAGGCTAGAATTGAAGGAATTCAGATCAAGGTTGTAGGGTTGTGGTGGAGGTACCTGTAGAGATTGAAAGATGTTGGACCACGAGTGATTAAGAAAGGTGACATCCTTACCAGATTTACACTGTGCCAACCTTGTTTAGGAATTTACTTATGAATGTGGCAAGGATCATCCTATTAAAATGTGCTATTGATGGAGCCCATAGTCACATGAAATGCTGTTTTTTTGTACTCTGACTTTCTAGTCTCTGGTTAATATGGCTTTGAAATATTTGTGTCAGTAATTAACTTTACTCGCACTGATTTGCTTAGGGAAATAAAGCTATAATGAAATACTCCTGTTGCAGATTCTGTCTTCTGTGAGAATAGTGAGGCTCGCTCTCTTGAAGACAAACAAAGGAGGGCAAAACAAACTTTTGATGAAATGATGAACTACATTCCAGGTAAGTGCAGCTTTTGTTGAAACCCGGAAGTCATTGACCAAGGTCTTTTGCTGAGAACTCAACAGCCTTTCCACAGGACTCTACTAAGATGGCAGAGTGTGCAGAAAACAAGATGATTATCCATTGGTTATGTTTAAACAAAAAAATCAATTCTAGTGATTTATCCACACCAATTATTTGAAGAGTGGGAGGTGCTCTGCCTATAGGTAGACTCATAGATTTATAGAGCTACACAGCATGAAAACAGACCGTTCAGTCCAACTCGTCCATGCCAACCAGACATCCTAAATTAATCTAGTTTTACTTGCTAGCATTTGATTTGTATCCCTCCTCAACCCTTGCTATTCTTATAACCCATCTAAATATCTTTTAAATGTTGTAATTATACAGCCTCCACAACTTCCTCGGGCAGCTCCTTCCATACATGCACCAACCTCTCACTGAAAAAGTTGCCCCTGAGGTCTCTTTTAAATCTTTACCTCCTCACATTAAACTTATGCCCTCTACGTTTGTACTCTCCTACCCCATGGAAAAGGCCTTGTCTATTATAAATGTCTGTGAGGTCACCTCTCTGCCTTCAACACTCCAGGGAAAATAGCCCCAGCCTATTCAGCCTCTCCCTATAGCTCAAACCCTCTGAACCTAGCAGCATCCTTGTAAACTTTTCCAAACTCTTTCAAGTTTCATAAACCCATCCTATAGTCGGAGTGGGGGGGAGACCAGAATTGCATGTAGTATTCCAACAGTGGCCTAACCAGTGTCCTATATAACTGCAACATAATCTCCCAACTTCTGTACTCAATGCACTGAGCAATAGAGGCAAACATACAAAAACGCCTTTCTCAGTACCCTGTCTACCTGTTACTCCATTTTCAAGGAGCTATGAACCTGCACTCCAAGGTCTCTTTGTTCAGCAACACTCCCCAGGTCCTTACTATTAAGTGTGTAAGTCCTGCCCTGATTTGCCTTCCAAAATGCAGCACCTCACATTTATCAAAGTTAAACTCAATCTGCCATCATTGGCCCATTGGTCTACCTGATCTAAGTCCTGTTGTACTCTGAGGTAACTTTCGCTGTCTACTATACCAATTTTGGTGTCATGCAGAAACTTAGTAACCATACCTTCTATGTTCACATTCAAATCATTTATATAAGTGACAAAAAGCAGTGGGCCCGGCACCAAACCTTATGGCATACCTCTGGTCACAGGCTTCCAGTCTGAAAAGCAACATTCCAACTCCCCCTACTGTCTTCTATCTTTGAGCCAGTTCTCTATCCAAATAGCTCATTCTTGCTTTGTTCCATGTGATCTAACCTTACTAACTAGTCTACCATGATATCCTTGTTGAACGCCTTCCTTATAGATGACACCCACTGCTCTGCACTCATCAGTCCTCTTCATTACTACTTCAAAAAACTCATTAGTGAGTCATGGTTTCCCACGCACAAAGCCATGTTTACTATTCTTAATCAATCCTTGCCTTTCCAAATATATGTAAATCCTGTCCTTCTGGATTCCCTCCAAAAGCTTGCCCACCACAGACATCAGGCCCACTGGTCTAAAGTTCACTGGCTGTTCCTTACCACAGTTCTTAAATAGTGGCACCACGTTAGTCAACATCCAGTCTTCTGGCACGTCACCTATGGCTATCAATGATACAGCTATGTCAGCAAGGGGCCCAACAATCACTTCCCTAGTTTCCCCACAGAGTTCGAAGGTAGACCTGGTCATGTTCTAGGGATTCATCCACCTTTAAGTGTGTTAAGATGTCCAGCAGCACCACCATCTCTAATAGGAACGTTTTTCAAGATGTTGCTATTTATTTCCCCACATCCTGTATCTTCCATATCCTTCTCTACAATAAACACCTGTTGCAAAGTACTTGTTTAGTATTTCCCCCATCTCTTGTAGTTCCACACATAAGGCCCCTTGCTGATCTTTAAGGGATCCTTTTCTCTCCATAGTTACTATTTTTGTCCCTAGTGTATGTGTAGAATCCCTTTTGGATTCTCCTCAACCCTATTTGCCAAAGCTATCTTGTGTCCCCTTTTTGCCCTTCTGACCTCCCGCTTAAGTATACTCCTACTGACTTTATACTCTTGTAGGGATTCACTTGATCCCTGCTGTCTGTACCTATCATGCGTTTCCTGCTTATCCTTGACCAAAACCTCAGTTTCTCTAGTCATCCAGCATTCCTACACCTACTAGCCTTGCCCTTCACCCTAACAGCAATGTGCTGTTTCTGGACTCTCGTTATCTCATTTTTGAACGCTTTCCATTTTCTAGCCCTCCCTTTATCCACGATCATTTGCGTTCCCCCACCCCCGCCATCAATTTTTGAAAGTTACTGCCAAGTAAAATCAAAGTTGGCCTTCCTGAAGTTTAGAACTTTAATTTTAGATTGCGTCTATCCTTTTCCATCACTATTTTACAACTAATAGAAATACGGTGACTGGCCCCAAAGTGCTCCTGCCCTGCCATATTTCCCAAGAGTAGATCAAATTTTGGACCTTCTGTAGTAGATATATCCACATACTGAAACAGAACATATTCTTGTTTTCCCTCTTGAATGTTGAAAATGGTAGGTGGATTGCCAGTCCAGCACACTGCTTTGCCTGAAACTGTGTCAAGTTTGTTTTTTGAGTGTTGTTAGAGTCCCCTCATCCAGTCAGATGGAGAGTATTCTATCTGACTTCTGACTTGTACCTCTAAGGTGGACAAGACTTGAGACTATTGGTGGTCAGCAGCTGACTGTAGAGTTCCCAGTCTGTGAATTGCTTTCATAGTTGCCGTGTTTAAATGGCTAATCCAGTTCAGTGTATTTTCAATAATAACAGCCCCCCAATCCCCACCACCTTATTTCTTGCCTTAAATGGGTGATCCTTTATTTTAAACCATGGTTCCTAGTTCTAGGTTGCATATTTATTCTGTTATTTAAGATTTTATGCAGTCTTTCTATTATTCTAACTGCATGCCTTTGTCTCTGGCTTTGGCATTTCCAGTCTTCCGTGATGAGCTTCCTGTCCTCAAAGCTTGGCCCTTATCTGAACTCCTACAGAGTTCACCCATGATGCTTGTGCTCAGTGGCCTACATTTGTTACCAGACTAAAGCAAACTTGATTTCGTTTAAAAGTTTCTTGTCGTTTCTTTTCCTAGTTCTCAATAGCTTTGCCCCCCGCCCCCCGCCAAACCTCCCAAATTCCCTGTAGCTTCTTGCATAAAATCATAGAAACACAGGAAATAGCAGCAGGAGTAGGCCATTCAGCCCTTTGAGCCTGCTCCATTATTCAGTATGATCATGGCTGATCATTTGCCTAAGAACGATGCCTAACTACCTTTTGGAAACACTGAATATTGTCACCTGAACTGTTTTCTGTGGTAGAAAATTCAGTAGGCTCACCACTTTGGATGAAGAAATTTCTCCTGATCCTAAATCTCTGAAATGAGCTACCTCATATCCTTAAACTTTAACGCCTGATTCTGATTAACATCCTTCCTGGATTTATCCTGTCTAATCCTGTTAAGAATTTATTAGTTCTACAAGGTCCCCCCTGCCACCTGAGCCCTCATTAATCTAATCTCTCTTTATATGTCAGTCCTGGTGTTCTAAGAATCAGTCTGGTAAACCTTTGCTGCATTCCCTCCATAGCTAGAATATCTACCCTCAGATAAGGAGACCAAAGCTACACACAGTGCTCAGTTTGTGGTCTCACCAAGGCAGCAAGACATCCTGCTCCTGTACACAAATTATTTTGCCATTTTTGAAGAAGGGTCCCGACCCAAAACGTCAACTTTCCTACTCCTCTGATGCGGCCTGGCCTACTGTCTTCCTCCAGCTCCACACTTATCTCTGACTCCAGCATCGGAAGTTCTTACTGTCTCTTATTTTGCTATTTGCTGCCTTCGCCGCCTGTTGTGACTGTAGGCTTACTTGCAGCAGAAGACGCAGAAGGGGAGCCACGTCTTTTTGCACCACCCCCTTTCCCAATCTGTTGTCATGCTGATGATGATCTGCCTTTTCTGTTATTGCGACTGAAGTTTATCCACTTTTATCCACGTTTATCCACTTTATTTTTAATCCAGTATGCATTTGTCCACTTACTCAACTTGAAGGAGGTGTTCTGCAAAGTGGCCCCCAAGCCTCCGCTTGGTTTCCCCAATGTAGAGGAAGCCACAACGGGTACAGTGGATGCAGTATACCACATTGATAGACGTGCAGGTGAACATCTGCTTGATATGGAAAGTCATCCTGGGGCCTGGGATGGGGATGAGGAAGGAGGTGTGGGGGCAAGTGTAGCACTTCCTGCGGTTGCAGGGGAAGATGCCAGGTGTGGTGGGTTTGGAGGGGAGTGTGGAGCAGACAAGGGAGTCCTGGAGAGAGTGGTCTCTCCAGATGGCAGACAAGGGTGGGCATGGAAAAATGTGGGGTCAGATTGTGGATGGCGGAAGTGTCGGAGGATGATGCATCTCTGTCCAGTTCTGTCAGTTTCCCAAATGCTGTACCGTTAAATTTTCTTTAGAATCGTTTACCCCCTTCCTCAAAGTTTCCCACTTTTAGCTTCTACTGCAGCCCTGATTTTTGATCATGTCACCAAACTGGTGTACACATCTACGCTGCCTAGGCCTTGAGTTGTAATTCCTTAAGTGTTTTAGTTTTTGTCCCCCTTCCCCAACGGGGGTAAGGAGAGCAAGAAAGGGCCATGAAATGACCCTGACAATTGGGTTAAAGAGAGTACTAACGCATTCTGTACATAGATTAAAAACAAAAGGATAACAATGAAAAAGGTAGGATCAATCAAGGATAAAGGAGGGAACTTGTGTTTGGAGGCACAGGATGTGATTGGGACCTAAATAAGTACTTTGTGTCAGTATTCACCCAAGAGAACATGCGAAGGATAGTGAGATTTGTGTGAAATATGCAAATATGCCAGGGGATTTTGAGATCAAGAAAGAAGTGTTATTGGGTTTCTTGAAATGCATTAAGATGGATAAGCCCATGGGGCCAAATGGTATCTACCCCAGGTTTTGAGAGAGACAGGAGAGGAGTTGCTGGAGCCTTGACCAAAATCTAGTTATCCTCAATAGCCACCAGAAAGGCCCCAGAGGATGGGTGAGTAGCTACTGTTGTTCCTCTCTTCAAGAAGGAAAATAGGGATAATCCGGGACACACTAGACCACTGGGTCTCACGTTGGTGGTGGGGAAACTATTCGAGAATTCCAGGAATGGGATTCACATGCATTTGGAAAAACATGGCCTAATTAGGGACAGTCTACATATCTTTGTGTGGGGCTGGTAATATCTTCCTAACTTGATTGAATTTTTTGAGGAACTGACAAAGGATTGAGCACTAGATGTTGTCTACATGGATTTTAGTAAGGCTTTCAACAAGCTCCCTTGTGGAGGCTCATCCAGAAGATTAGGTTGCGTGGGGTCCACTGTGACTTCGCTGTGTGGATTCAGAAATGTCTTGTCCACAGAAGGCAGAGGATAGTGGTAGAAGGTTGTTTTTTATGCTGGAGGTCGGTGACTGGTGGTGTTTCGCAGTGATCCATTCCAGGACCTCTGCTGTTTGTGATTATATATAAATGACTTGGATGAAAATGTAGAGATAACAACAAGGTGTAGAGCTGGATGAACACAGCAGGCCGAGCAGGAAAGCTGATGTTTTGGACCTAGAAGGATATAGGCCCGAAATGTCAGCTTTCCTGCTCCTACGATGCTACTTGGCCTGCTGTGTTCATCTAGCTCTACACCTTGTTATCTCAGATTCTCCAGCATCTGCAGTTCCTACTATCTCTGGATGAAAATGTAGATAGGTGAGTTAATAACTTTGCAGACTAGATAAATATCAATGGAGTTGTGGGTCGTCTAGAAGGATGTCAAAGAATTCAGTGAGATATAGATCAGTTGCACATATGGTAGAAACGTGGAAGCTGGACTTTAATCCAGGCAAGTGCGAGGTGCTGCACTTTGGGAGATCAAATGTGAGGGAGAAGAATACAGTTAATGGCAGGACCCTAAACAGCATTGATGTACAGAGAGATGTTGGGATTCAAGTTCATTGTTCCCTGTAAGTGGCCATGCAAGTATCATCAGCCATCAGGCAGATTCTTCGCTTGCGAAGATCAGTTGGGAAGAGATTCGTCAGCAATTTCATTGGCACAGCCGTTGGTGGCTGCAGAGTCCTATTCTGGACCTGCAGATCCTGGGACAGTGTGGGCAGGGGAATGCTCTGGACAGTGGGGCTTGATGAGGGCTCCTTCCTGCATTTCCATCTGTCCTCTGCAGCTGCTCTCCTCAAGCATTCAAACTGCTCCATCGCCGTTGTAGTTTTCTTCCACCATGCATCCCTGTCAGAGGCCACCTTTTGCCGTTCCTTTGAGGCGATCCGGCCTGAGACAGCTGTTGCTTCAGTTGGTCCTCGTAGCGCTTGTGCGGGGCACCGCGGATTCTTTTGCCGTCGCAGAGTTCCCCGAAGTATACTGTCTTGGGTATTCTGGTGTTGTCCATCTGTGATATGTGACCTGACCATCGAAGTTGCTTCAGGAGAAGGGTCGCTTCGATGCTGGGGAGTCGGGACTTTTCCAGCACTTCGTTGTTAGAGACGCGGTCCTGGCAGGTGATGCCCAATATAGAGCGCAGTCAACGCTGGTGGAATCGTTCCAGCAGCTGCATCTGTTTCCGATGCAGAACCCAGGCCTCAGGGCTGTAGAGCAGTGTGGTGATGACTGTGGCCTTGTAAACCTGGATTTTTGTCGACATGCTTATTGAGTGGTGTCCCCATACATGCTTCCTCAGTCGCCCAAAGGCGCTACTTGCTTTCGCAAGGCGATTGTCTCCTGTGACTGCGTTGGAGATTATGCTTCCCAGGTACGTGAAACGTTCGACTGTGTTGAGGGGATGGCCGTCGATCGAGATTCAAGGTGGGTTGTATGCGCTGCATGGTGGCTTCTGGTACAGGATCTCCATCTTCTTCAGACTGATGGTTAGCCCGAAAGCCTTTGCAGCTTTGGAGAAGCGCGTCACTGCAGTCTGTAGCACATCATCTGTGTGTGTGAGTAGGGCGCAGTCGTCTGCATACAGCAGCTCCATGATGGGCTCCCGTGTTGTCTTCATGCGAGTGAGGAAGCGGCACAGATTGAAGATATTGCTGTCCGGGCAGAAGTGAATGTAGATGCTGTTCGTGATGCCCTCCTTCGCTTCCTGCAGCATCATGGTGAAGAAGCTGGCGAAGAGCATTAATGCCAAGACGCAGTCCTGCTTCACGCCGTTGCTGATGGGGAACGGGTGTGATAGGTCACCGTTGTATTTCAGCTTGCCGCTCTGACCTTCATGAAGTTGCTGTAGGATGGTTAAGAACTTAGGAGGGCATTCGAGCTTCCCCAGGATTTTCCGTAGACCGTCACGGCCGAAAGCTTTGGTGAGGTCAATGAATGCTGCGTACAGTCCAGTGTTCTGCTCACAGCATTTCTCCTGAAGTTGGCATGGTGCGAAGATCATATCGGATGTGCCTCTGTTCGCTCTAAAACCACATTGACTTTCTGTCAGGTTGTCCTCTGCAATGGTGGGAATCAGTCTGTTCAAGAGGATTCTGGAGAGAATCTTCCCGGCCATAGACATCAGAGTGACACCTCTGTATTTCGGATAGTCTGATTTCTCACCCTTGTTCTTATACAGGGAGACTATCACAGAGTCACGTAGATCAGCTGGCACCTCACCCTGTTCCCAACAGAGTGCAAATAGGTTGGTGAGTTTGTTCAGGAGCAAAGCTCCTCCTAATTTGTATACTTCTGCAGGGATTCCGTCGATACCGGGGGCTTTGTGGATTTTCAGCTTAGAGATGGCGGATTGAACCTCATCCAGCGTTGGTGGATGGTTGAGTTCGGATCTGATGTCCTGCTGCAGGATTCTGTCGATGGACGCTGTTTGTACTTGGTGATTGTCTGCGAAGAAGTTCTTGTAGTGTTCTGTCCATCGCTCCATGATGGCTTCTTTGTCAGTAAGCAAACTGGCACCGTCAGTAGAGCGCAAAGGGGCCTGAAGTTGGCGCATCAGTCCATACATCGTGCACAGAGACTCACAAAAAGCTCTGGTGTTGCCAGTGTCTGCATACTGCTGTGTTTGTTCTGCCGGTTTGACCACCAGTCGTTTTGCATCGTTCTGAGGTTGGCTTGCAGGGTACTACATGCAGCTCTGTATTCCTCTTTAGCTGTTTTGTCATCAGATCTGGAGAGCAAGGTCTGATGGGCAGAGCGTTTCTTCTGGAGGTGAGTCTGTATCTCAGTGTCATTTTCGTCAAACCAGTCTCTGTTCCTCCTAGAAGTGTATCCAGCCACCTGAACAGCTGTATCTCGCATTGCAGACTTCAAGTGAACCCATGTCTTTCCTGTGTTTCCATCTGTGACCGATGAGTCCTTGGATTTCAGTCTCTCCTCTAGCTTGGACTGGAATTCATCACGAAGATTGCGGAGCTTGCTTACGTGGATTTTCTTGGAACATGGTCCCCTCTTCTTTGTCACTGGCTTGACTACTAGTCTTACTTTCATCCGTACCAGCCTATGGTCCGTGTAGCAGTCCGCACTCGGCATAGCCCTGGTCCTTAGGACATCCGATCTATCCCTTTGGCGCACTAGGATGTAGTCCAGGAGGTGCCAGTGTTTGGATTGGGGATGCTTCCAAGTCGTCTTGAATCTTGCTTTCTGTTGGAACAGTGTGTTTGTTACCACCAGTCCGAGTTCTGTGCAGAGCTCCAGAAGCAGCCTCCCATTGTCGTTACAGCTTCCGATGCCATGTCGACCCAGGACTCCGGGCCATGCCTCTGAGTCTTTGCCCACCCTCGCATTGAAGTCGTCTAGGACGATGAGCTTGTCTTTCGTGCTGACTTTCAGGTGGAGAGACTTGAGCTGGTCGTCGAAGGCTTCTCTGACTACGGGCTTAGTTTGCAGTGAGGGCGTAGACGCTCACAAGAGTGGCAAACTGGTTGGCTTGTAGTGGGAGTCGCAGGGTCATGAGGCAATCCGAATGGTCGATTTGGTAGGCTTTGGAGCTATTCAGCGATTGTCTTCTTGATCATGAAACCTACTCCTGAGAGTCTGTTGTCGGTGCTGCTTCTGCCGGACCAGAACAGAGTGTAGCCTGCACCATGTTCTCCCAGCAAACCTTGGTCTGCGAAATGGACTTCACTTAGAGCAGCGATATCGATGTTCAACCGGGACAGTTCGCGTGCGACGAGTGCTGATCATCTTTGTGGGCGTTCGTTTGCTGGCGAGTCTTGCATTGGGCGTTCTTCCAGCAGGCTAGCTTGAGGTTTGTTGAGTGTTTAGATTTAATCTGTTTGTTCTTATCGCTAGAGGGAGATGCCTGTTGGCTGCGGCGAACCAACCAGGTGATGGTAAGGCAAGCTTTCTTTGAAACACCTTTTCTAGGTCTGTCTCCGTTCGGAGCAAGCAGTGCTGTCCCTGAAGAGGGCTGCTTGGTCACTCAGAGGGCTGCCCAATGCTGTTGTTACCTCGAGTCAACAGACAGACGTCCCGTTGGTCTGAGCCGCCTACATGCAGAGTTGAGACAGCGACTTCCAGTGTCATCTAACACCCGCCGGTACGCCCCTCCTCCATCACTGTAGGACTTTTCTTCCCTCCTGCGCTGCGTAGTTTTATAGTGACGGTGCGCGCAAACCGACACCACTCTTTAGACCAGGGGACGTTACACAGTGGCACAGCAAGCTGAGACGGCTGCAGCGGCCGCGAGGCTGTAGGTTGAGATTCAGAGTTTTCCTTCTCTGAGAGGGACTGCCTGCCAAGGCTGATGAGTTCTCTCAACCTGGGTTTGGAGTCAGAGTTGTCCTTCTCCAAGGCTGAACTGCTCCACTTTGGTAGACATGGTTATGTTTTGTTGTTGTTGTTGCTGGTTTCAATGGTGTATGTCAGCAAACAACAAAATACGCCACTGCAGCGTCTTCCAGCTGCTGGGGATCCATCTTCGCATCCACCTGAGGCCTCTCCATCGGCCAGCTGCTGTCGTTGCTACGGCTGTGAGGAGATTGTTGCCAAGCAGCGGTGAGTGGACAGTGCACAGTCAAACCGAACCAGCGGCGATCCTAGCGCGGGCCGACATTGTAATAGTGGGGGTATGTGAGGGTTTTGTGCAGGGGTGTGTGTGTGTCATTCTGGGTCTTTGTGTCTCAGTGTATGTACGGGTCTACATCTGAGGGCCTGTGTCAGTGTGTGGGGGTGTGTGTCAGTGAGTGCGTGTGGGTGTGTGTCTGGGAGTCTGTGTCAGTGAGTGTCTGCGGGTGTGTGTCAGTGAGTGTGGGGATCTGCGTCTGGGTAGATGTCAGTGAGCATGTGGATCTGCGTCGGGGAGTGTGTAGGATGTGTCTGGGGGTGTATGTCAGTGAGTGCGCGGGTCTATGCCTGGGTGTGTGGGAGTCTGCATCTGGGGTGTGTGTCAGTGAGTGCGTGGGTCTGCATTTAGGGGGATGTGTGTGTGGGTCTGTGTCTGGGGGTGTGTGTCAGTGTGTGGGGGTGTGTCAGTGAGTACGTGTGTCTGTGTTTAGGGGGATGTGTGGGTCTGTGTCTGGGGGGGTGTGTCAGTGTGTGGGGGTGTGTCAGTGAGTACGTGTGTCTGTGTTTAGGGGGATGTGTGGGTCTGTGTCTGGGGGTGTGTGTCAGTGAGTTCGTGGGACTGTATCTGGGGGTGTGTGTGTCAGTGAGTACGTGGGACTCTGTCTGGGGGTGTGTGTCAGTGAGTGCGAGGGGCTGTGTGTCTGGGGGTGCGTGTCAGTCAGTGCGAGGGGGTGCGTGTCAGTGGGTGCATGGGGCTGCGTCTGGGTGTTTGGTGCTGGCCTTAGCCGTGGCCCCCACCCCAGGCTGTGCTGTGAAAATGGCTGAGGCGGAGGGTGAGGACACAGCGGCGGCGAGGACGCGGTTCAGGCTGGGAGAGAGCACTGCTTGGGCGGTGGGCCCGGGGCCTCAGACCCAGTTCCCGGCCCCGGCCCTGCCGCTGTATAACTGGCAAGGCAGCACAGCGCTCGGTGCGGAAGCGCTTCTCCTTCATGTTTCGACAACGAGCTGCTGAGCGACGTACGTTTCGCAGCGCCCGCCACTTTCCCGTTCATCACTTCGTCCTCGCCGTTGGCAGTGCCACCTTTGACGCCATGTTCAAATGGTGGTACATTTGTAGCTTATGTCTTAAGTAGATAGGGTGATAAAGAGCACATATGGTATGCTTGTCTTTATTGGTGGGGGAATTGAGTGCAAGAGTCAGGATGTCATGTTGCAGCTTTATTAGACTTTGGTTAGGCTACACTTAGAGTACTGCGTTCAGTTCTGGTCACTGCATTTCAGGAAGGATGTGGAGGTTTTGAAGAGGGTGCAGAAGAGACTTATCAGGATGCTGGATTAGAGGCAATGAGTTATAAGGAGAGCCTAGAAAAATAACCTGTGCTATTTTCTCTGCAGCGGCAGACGCTGAGGGAAAACTTGATCGAAGTCTATAAAATTATGAAATGCATAGATAGGGTTGACAGTCAGAATCTTTTTTCCCCAGAGTTTAAATGTCTAAAATCAGGGGCATATATTTAATGACAGAGGTGGAAGTTTAAAGGAGTTGTGAGGAGCTAGTGTTTTTTTTACACAGTGGTATGAGTGCTGCATGCACTGCCAGGGCTGGTGGTGGGGCAGGTTCGATAGGGACATTTAAGGGACTTCTGGATAAGTACATGAATGTGCAAGGAATGGAGGGCTTTGTACCAAGGGCAAGCTGAAGGGATTAGTTTAATTTGGCATCTCATTCGGCACAACATCGTGGGCTGAAGGGCCCATTCCTGTGCTGTACAGTTCTCTGTTCTGTGATCATTTAAGATGTTCCTTGATTTAGGAGAAAGAGACTTTCGTTTTAGTCACTCTTTTTTTATTGACTGCATTCATGTAAAGCACCTTTGGGCATTTTAATATGTTTAAAGCTACATAAATTGAATCTATTACATGGGGGGGAAAAAGAGATGTCTCCAAGTTTGATAACATTACTTTGCTTACATGGGGAAGAAGATGGATGTGAAACAGCACATTTGGGTGGTACTTAAGTCTGGAGCTGGAGTTGTGGCTATGTTTGAAGCCATTGTAGCTACTTTCAGTTGCCTGTTACAGGAGACCTTTAGAGAGCGTAACCTAGGTTGAGAGAAGAAATCATAATATATTCATATCGTGGCATTCAAAAGCTTTTCACTGTCGCCTCAAAATTATATATCAGACTGCCTGTTTATAACTGTTAAAAACCATTGTGTTGCTTTTTTTTTGAAAGTGTTAAATCTAGTGCAAAAGAAATTCTTCATTTCTTAATGTATATTACGTTGACTGCATTCTGCTTCAGTTGTAGGTCCTTCAAAAAGAGTCAGGAGAATTAATTATGGAGAATTGAGAAATGGCAGAGAGACTAAATGATTACTTTTAAATTACTGATACAGGAAATCTCAGAATTAGAGGCTGAAGTGACTAGGGAAAATGAAGGAAAGTATAGTTCTGGTCACCTCAATATAAGAAGGATGTGGAAGCTTTGGAAAGGGTGCAGAGGAGATTTATAGGATGTTGCCTGGTATTGAGGGAAGGTCTTATGAGGAAAGGCTGAGGGACTTGAGGCTGTTTTCATTAGAGAAGAAGAAGGTTGAGAGGTGACATAATTGAAACCTATAATATAAACAGAGGGTTAGATAGGGTGGATAGGGAGAGCCTTTTTCCTAGGATGGTGACGGCGAGCACGAGGGGGCATAGCTTTAAATTGAGGGATGAAAGATATAGGACAGATGTCAGAGGTAGTTCCTTTACTCAGAGAGTAGTAAGGGAATGGAATGCTTTGCCTGCAACAGTAGTAGATTTGCCAACTTTAGGTACATTTAAGTCGTCATTGGATAAGCATATGGACGTACATGGAATAGTGTAGGTTAGATGGGCTTGAGATCGGTATGACAGGTCGGCACAACGTCGAGGGCCGAAGGGCCTGTACTGTGCTGTAATGTTCTATGTTCTATGTATTATTAGTAAAAATGTTCTGATGGTTTACATCACAGAATGTTGAAGGAGTGAATACATTGATCGTCATCTTCCAAAATGTCATACCTTTCTGGAATGATTTAAAGATTGGCTGAGTGATCAACAGTGAGAAGACTGTCTTGAGTTACAAGAAGATAAAGAAGGATTGGTCAGATGGACAGGTGTAGGTTAACCTTGAAAACTGAGAGGTGATGCACTTTAGAATTAATAAGAAAAGATAGTACGTAATGAATGGAAGGACATTAGGAAACTCAGGACCAGACTGATCTTGGGATGCTTGTCTACAGATCCTGAAGATGGCAGAACAGATTAATGGGTTGGTTAAGAAGGTAAACAGGACACTTGCAATTATCAGTCATGACATAGCTTATAAGAGTAGGGAGGTTACGTTGGAACTGTATGAAATTTTGGTGAGGCATCAACAATACTTTGTGTATTTCTGGTTGCCACACTGTAGGAAGGAAGTGATTGCACTAAAGGGGGTGCAGAAAAGAAACAACTCAACCTGATGAATATTTATGAAGAGGGGCTGGATAGGCTTAGGTTGTTTCCTTTAGAGCAGAGGAGGCCAATGGGGTTCCTGATTGAGACGTATAAGATTTTCAGGGGCATGGATAGGGTAAATAAGAAGCAGCTGTTCCCGTTACTTGAAGAGTCAATAATGAGGGGCATAACTTTAATCTGTAAGGGCATGAAGTATAGAGGGAAAATTATTTCACTCGGAGGTGGGAATCTGGAACGCACTGCCTGGGAAGCTAGTTGAGGTGGGAAACTGCGACCTTTAACTGGTGCTTGAATGTCAAAGCTTGAAATGTCCAAGCATTCAAAGCTATGGGCCAAGTGCTGGGAGGTGGGATTAGTGTGGATAGTTTTTATTTCTGTTGTTTGTGCAGATTCGATGGGGCTTTTCTGTACCCTGATTATGACTCCTGCAGAAATTGCAAGTGTCACTCCACTGTTTAAGGATGGAGCAAGGGAGTAATGTGACTGATGGACACTTGGATGAAATTATAGGATGGATTTGTGAATGGAAAATCACGTTTGACAAACTTGTTGAAATTTTTTTGATGATGTTACTAATGCCATTGATAAAGGGAAGTTGATAGATGCGATATAGTTGTATTTTCAAAGGCTTTTCATAATGTCCCCACAGGAGGTTATGTACTGACGTGGATTAATGATTGACTAACATGCAAAAAAAGACAATTGGAATAAATGCCTCAATCTCACATTTGCCATGTTATGACAAGTTAAACTGTATATGTGCAAAGGGACTTGGGTGAATTTGTCAATACGTCACTGAAAATGACCAAATAGATGCAGCAAGCTATTAGAAAGCTATTGGAATGTTAGCCGTTTTGCAAGAGAATTTTAGTATGGACTAGTGAAGTTTTGCTTCAATTGTATAGGAGTTTGTTTAGATCACACCCTGGAGTTTTGTCTGCAGTTTTGGTTTCTTTATCTCGGGAAAAGTATTATTGCCATGGAAATAGTGCAACAAAGATTCACCAGACTTGTTCCTGGGGTGGCACAGTTTAAAAATAAGGAGAATCCCATTTAGGACTGAGATGAAGAGAGTTTCTTTTAATTCGGAGGGTTGTGAATCTTTAGAATTATGCAGCTCAGAGGACTGTAGAAGCTCAGTCCTTGATAAATTTTGATTATCAATGGCATAAACGGTTGAGGGAAAGTCTGTTTAAAAGACATTGAAATATTTTATCACCCTGATCATATTAAATAACAGAACGGGCTCAAATGACTGACTGGCATCCCCCATGTTCATCTTTTCCCCACATGCTTTTAATTTAATTTTTAGTCGGTTATTTGAAAGACATTTTGTTTGACCAATCAATTTGTCATGTGGATAAGAACTGATTCTTAAACCAATCTTGATTCTTGCTGCTTTTAAGTAGTTCCATTCTGGCCATTTGATAACAAGGTTTTTGTGTAATGGGGCCATATATGCTCAAGAGTATTTCTGTATATCAGCTTCAGCCTATGTATTATGCTCTGGGCTGGTTTCTTTTTCTTTAAACAATTCCATGTCACTAAAGAAAGCACTTTGCATTTAAAAAGCTTAACAATATCTCTGGGGGAAAAAATGCACTTGTGTAAATTGCAAACATTCAATTAATTCTGAGTTTATGAACAATTTCACAAACTAGCGTTTTGAATTTAAATCCTTGCTGGCATTTCACCCAGTTGAATACTTTGCTTACTTAGATCGGAGAGATATGAGCACAAAATTTCTATTCATGACGACCTCATGCAGCACCTAAACTGCTATGCTATCAGAGGTGACACATTTGAAATGAAAAGTTAAGCTGAGGCTCGTTTACCCTCTCAGATAGGCACAAAAAAAAATTAATGGCACAATTTCAGAGAGGAGGGCAGGGTTCTTCCTTGTCACCTGAACAATATTTGTCCCCGAAGTAGCATCTCCATTCAGGGGCTGCACGAATGTTTTAAAACAAATATTTTGTGTCTCTGATAACAAGGTGTAGAGCTCGATGAACGCAGCATGCCGAGCAGGAATGCTGACGTTTTGGGCCTGGACCCTTCTTCAGAAATGTGTTCACTCGTGAGAGCGACAAGAGAACTAGTCTGTGATAAAATTAGAAAAATTAACATTGACAGAGAGCAGGTACTGAGTGGACTGTCAGGCTTAAAAATAAACGAATTTCCAGGGCTAAATGATCCCAAGTTGTTGAGTGAGGCAAAGAAGAAAATAGCAGGGGCAATTGCAAAAATTTTCAATTTCTCTCTGACCACAAGACAAGTGCTAAAGGATTGGAAGATAATAAAATGTGAGGCTGGATGAACACAGCAGGCCAAGCAGCATCTCAGGTGCTCCTGAGATGCTGCTTGGCCTGCTGTGTTCATCCAGCCTCACATTTTATTATCTTGGAATCTCCAGCATCTGCAGTTCCCATTATCTCTGCTAAAGGATTGGATGTTAGCCATCGTGAAACCATTATTCAAGGGAGCAAGGGATAAACCACAAAGCTACAGGTCAGTCAGTCTAACCTTGATAGTGGGGAATCTATTGGAAGCAGTTCCAAGGGACAGGATTAAGCAAAGGCAGTAAGCTTTATTTTGATTTGGGGGCGGTGGGCAGAGGGGTTATGTCTGACCAACTTGATTGAATTGAGATAACCAGGTTCTACAGATGAGGCAATGCATTTGACAAACTATTGGACTCCATGGTAGCTATGTTTGACAAACCTGTTCCTACCTTTTCCCTGTAACTCTTGATGCCTTTACTATTCGAGAACCGATCTATCTTTGTCTTAAATGTGCTCAATGATTTGGCCTACACAGACTTCTGTGGCAATGAGCTCCACAGATTCACCAACCTCTTTCTGAAGAAATCAGTGCATTGAGTATCGAAGTTAGTAGATCATGTTGCAGCTGTACAGGATGTTTGTTAAGCCACTTTTGGAAAACTGTGTTCAATTCTGGTTTCCGTGCTATAGGAAGGACGTTCTGAAACTTGAAAGGGTTCAGAAAAGATTTAAAAGGATGTTGCCAGGTTGGAGGGTTTGAGCTAGAAGGAGAGGCTAAATAGGCTCGGGCTATTGTCCCTGAAGCATTGGAGGCTGAGGTTTGACCTTTATGGAGGTTTATAAAATCATGAGGGGCATGGATAGGGTGAGTAGCCAAGGTCCTTTCCCCAGGGTAGCGAAGTCCAAAACTAGAGGGCACAGGTTTAGGATGAAAGGGAAAAGATTTAAGAGACAGAAGGGACAACTGTTTTCACACAGGGTGGTGTGTGTATGGAATGAACTGCCAGAGGAAGTGGTGGAGGCTGGCACAATTACAACATTTAAAAGGTGTCTGGACGGATATATGAATAGGAAGGGTTTAATGGGATATGGGTCATGTGCTGGCAAATGGGATTACAATAATTTAGGATATCTGGTTGGCGTGGGAATTGGACCGATGGGTCTGTTTCCATACTGTACAGCCCTATGACTTCAAGACTCATCATTTAAGTTCTAAAGGGTCATCCCTTCATTCTGAGGCTGTGTCCCTAGGTCCTCGTCTGTCCTACCAGTGGAAATATCTTCTCCATATCCACTGTATCTCGGCCTCTTCCTATCCTATAAGTTACAACTAAATCAGCCCTGCATCCTTCTAAACTCCAAGTACAAACCATTCATCAGATGATATGCCCTTCATCCCTGGGATCATCTTGTTAACCCTGTCTGGACCCCCTTCAATGACAGCACATAATTCCTGTTCACAATATTCCAAATGCAGTCTAACCAGAGCCTTATAAATGTCAGGAGTAGATCTTTGCTGTTGTATTCTAGCCCTCTTGAAATGAATGTTGACATTGCATTTCCCTTCCTAACTACCAACTGAACTTGCATGTTAGCCTCAAGAGATGTCTGAACTCAGATTCCTGGCTTCAAATTTCTGAAGACTGTGTTCTGTAAACAGAGAAAGACTATGTATCTATTCTTCTTACCAAAATATATAACCTCTCATTTTCCCACATTGTATTCTGTCTGTCACTTCATTGCCCACTCCCCTGGCCTGGGCAAGTTCTTTTGCAGCTTTCCCACTTCCTCAATACTATCTGTCAATCCACCTGTGTTTGTGTTATCTGCAGATTTAATAATAATGGCTGTACTTGCTTCATTCAGATCATTAACGTCTAATGTGAGTAGTTGTGGTCCCAACACTGATCCTTGCACTCCACTAGTCATCAGCTGCTGTCATGAAAAGACCTCTTAATTGCTATTCTCTTCCAGTCAGCCAATTCTCAATCCATGTCAGTACCTTGCTCCTAACTCACGGGCTCTTGTCCTACTTAGCACCCTTCTGCGCTGGAATTTGTCACAAGCCTTCTAGAATTCCAAATAAATTATGTGCACTGGTTCTCCTCTGTCTAACTTGCTTGTCACCATGTCAGAAAATTCTAACAGATTTGTCAGGCATGACGTCCCCTTGACAAAGCCATGCTGACTCTGTCATTTTTACCATGCACTTCTGAGCACTCCACAATCTCATCCTTAATAATAGACACTAAAATCTTAGCAACAACTCAGGTCAGGCGTTAGCCTATGGTTTCCTGTTTTCTGCCTTCCTCCTTTTTGAACATTAACTACTTTTGAGTCTTGAGGGACCCTTCCTGACTCCAGTGATTTCTGAACAATCAGTACCAATATCTTTGCAATCTCCTCAGCTATCTTCTCAGAACTCCGGGGTGTAGTCCAGCCAGTGTGGTTATTTATCTGCAATCTGACTTTTCAACTTCCCCAGTATCTTCTCCTTCGTGATGGCATCTACACTGGCCTCTGGCTCCTGACTCTGAAGTTCTGGTATGTTGCTGGTGTCTTCCACTGTGAAAACTGATGCAAAATACCTATTCAGTTCCTCTGCCATTTCCTTGTTCCGTATTGCTACTACTTCAGCCTCATTTTCCAGCGGTCCAATGTCCACTCTTGTCTCTGTCTTTTTAGATACCTTAAATGCTCACTTGCTTTTTATACTCCTCACTTATACTCCTCACTTATACTCCTCACTTATACTCCTCACTTATACTCCTCACTTATACTCCTCACTTATACTCCTCACTTATACTCCTCACTTATACTCCTCACTTATACTCCTCACTTATACTCCTCACTTATACTCCTCACTTATACTCCTCACTTATACTCCTCACTTATACTCCTCACTTATACTCCTCACTTATACTCCTCACTTATACTCCTCCTTAGTCTCATCCACCCCCCCCCCCCCCATTACCTTTTTAGTTACCTTCTGGTTTTAAAAACTTTGACTAATCTTCAACACATTGTATGCTTTTTCTTTTGCCTTTATGCTGTCCCTGACTTCCCTTTCAGCCATGGTCACCTCAGAATGTTGCTTTAAGTAAATACACGAGGCATGGGTTCACTGTTGGTTTATGTTCATTGCAGCAATTTCTGTTTTTAAGTTCCATTCAAGGTAAACTAGCAGGAGACTGGTACAAAATAAAAACTGAAAGAATTACAAATGCTGTAAATCAGGGACAAAATAGAAGTGTTTCAGATATAGCAGCAACTGCAGAAGCTGGAGAATCTGAGATAACAAGGTGTAGACGTTTCTGAAGAAGGGTCTAGGCTCAAAACATCAGCTTTCGTGCTCCTCTGCTGCTTGGCCTGCTGTGTTCATCCAGCTTGACAATTTGTTATCACAAAAATAGAAATCACCTGGAAAAACTCAGTGGTTATGGCAGCATCCGAGGAAAGAAATCCGTTTTGGGTTGAGTGACCTTTCATCAGAATGGATGGTAGCTAGGAAAATAGCTTATATGCAGAAGATAGCCCCTCCCCCACTCTAAAGTGTGAATGATAGGTGGGGAATAGAGTCCAAAGAGAGAGAAAAGCAGATAGACAGGCAAAGAAGGAGATAACAATCTGGCGAGTTGGGTGAATGGGTGGTAATGGGGACTATTAGTGGCTAACAATGGGAAATAGGACCCTGGTACAATTCCTCCGAGCATTCAAGGTCAATTTGCAATTCCACGTATGTGACTTAGACCATATGTACATAATTAGCATGTTTTCCCTCCATTGGCATAGATCGTTCTGCCTGTCTGTCTAAAGTGGACCTTATTAAAACCCTCATTGGAAGCCTTGTCTGTGTCATATGACCAGAGCATCTCTTCCCATTGTCATTGTATGTAATTTTGAGAGTTAGGCTGTTGTAAGACCTTGTCATCCAGATAGTACTCATCTACATACTTGATGAGCTTGAGTTTTACACATCAATTGTTTATCAATTTTCAAGTTTAGGGCTGGAGGCTGCACTTGGATTGTAAACAAGTCTTTCTAATTAATTGGAAAAATGCACTCTTTGTCACATAGGTTAATTAATTAATTTCACAAAGACTTGTCCCGGTGTGGAAATTAGCTCAGTATTTTTTAGAGTTCCATGTTTTGGTTTAAAAAATGTATCTTAACCTCTTTAATTTTCTGTTAGAGCTGTCCAGGTATTTTTGTTTTATTTTCTTTCATTCTTTTATTTTCTGGGAACAGAATGGGTAGTATTGTATAATTAGAAATTTTGAGTAACTCATTTTTAACATAAAATTGACTTTAAGTCATTAGAAGCAAAGTTGTTGCAGCATTTGAAAATATCACATGATGGAATAGTGAATGTCAGCTCTATATACCGGAACCAAGGGGTTATGGTGAAGCTGTACAAAACTCTGGTGCGGCCGCACTTGGAGTATTGTGTACAGTTCTGGTCACCGCATTACAAAAAGGATGTGGAAGCTTTGGAAAGGGTGCAGAGGAGATTTACTAGGATGTTGCCTGGTATGGAAGGAAGGTCTTACGAGGAAAGGCTGAGGGACTTGAGGCTGTTTTCATTAGAGAGAAGAAGGTTGAGAGGTGACTTAATTGAAACCTATAAAATAATCAGAGGGTTAGATAGGGTGGATAGGGAGAGCCTTTTTCCTAGGATGGTGACGGCGAGCACGAGGGGGCAGAGCTTTAAATTGAGGGGCGAAAGATAGGACAGATGTCAGAGATGTCTTTACTCAGAGTAGTAAGGGAATGGAACGCTTTGCCTGCAACAGTAGTAGATTCGCCAACTTTAGATACATTTAAGTTGTCATTGGACAAGCATATGGACGTACATGGAATAGTGTAGGTTAGATGGGCTTGAGATCGGTATGACAGGTCGGCACAACATCGAAGGCCGAAGGGCCTGTACTGTGCTGTAATGTTCTATGTTCTATGTTCTATATCCAATGTTCTTTCCTAAAGATGTTATCTGGTATGCTTTCAAGACTTGTATGACTGCTGGGGTTGTCTTGCAGCAGCTGATGTGAACCTTCCTCAAAGTGCCTGCCTGTTGCCTATGCCTCCTATTGACATGGCTGGCCTGTGCAGCACAGCTAGCCTTAGCAATACAGTTCATTGAGAATGCTAAGTATGAACCCAATCCAAATAACTCAATTAGAAGACAAGATTATTTAAATGACCTCATTTCAGTAGTAAAACAAATCAACTGCTGACAACTTCAATTTGTATTGAACCTGCGATTTGGTCAAAATCCCATGGGGACTGTGTAATTCTAGTGACATTAAATATACTGAATTTTTCTGAAGATTGCAAGATTCCTAAAAACTGTTTCCAGCAGTGATGATGCCTGTTTCCTTATTCACAGATTTTTTTGTGAAGTGCGTTGGAGAGGAAGCAAAATACGAGGGAGTCAGATTGCTATTTGAAGGGCTGCAACAGCCAGTCCTCAACAAACAGGTGTGTACACAGGTTTAGGGTAATGTTTTAAGTCACTTCATACCTAGATTACCAAACCATCTGAGGATTGCTGTAGTGCTAAATGTGTGGAATGTTTTCAGCTTATGCATTTTTTATAAACTGAATTGTGCAAGATTAATAGTTGTAACTTCTGTCATTTTGACACCTGGACAAAATTTTCCCCTTACCAGCGATAGCAAGACAGCTGACAAGAAAGAGAAATAATTGGCTGAGTTGGTCCGTGCTCACCCCATCCTCATCAACTCAGCAGTATTATGCCGAGTGAGAAAATCCATCTCAATTTACCATGAATCAAATATACCAAGAGTAGCAAATTAATGACCACTTAAGCGCTTCAGTTCACCAACTCCCCAGTTACCAAACAAATCCCAAACAGCCAACAAAGATGTCGGGCAAAAGGCTGTTCTCTGAAAGCCGCCCTCTTGTATTTGCCTCTTGATCCAGTTACGCCCCTCTCCTTGTGACTTCCACTTCATCCCTTGAACTCTTTGTCACTGGACTCCCTGTGTCATGGCTTGCTGAGAAGTCAAATACTTGCTCTTGCTCATTTTTCAACTCTTAATCAGATTAGGGGGTGATTTAAGAGTTCTGTCAATATTTCGTCAGGTGGTGTCATTTGTCATGTAAGGTTTATTTCTTCCACTTCGCCTGGCCAGTGACGGCGAATTGCTAGAAGGAATGATGTGCCCTTAACTGTGGTACTTGTACAACTTAACTGGAAAGCATGTCCCTATAATCATGCCTGAATATTCCGTAAGCCATCACAAAATGTATAAATGTGTAAAATCCCAGTGAGACCACCAAAACAACCAATTTGCTTGACTGACTCCGGTCAAAAGGAATTCATACCAGGATTTGTCAGTAACAGAAAAAATAAACCTTACTGTAACACACTCAATTTAACTAAAGTTCAGTGAAGAGAGAGGATTTCTATCTTGTGCAACATAAACTATACACATTTTAGACCCCAAATACAGACAGTCAATCATTATTATGGCAGAGGATAAATGGTTTAATATGAATACTGTGATTGGGTAAAAGAATGCATATAGAGTAAATAAAATTGCAAACATTAAGTCCAAGTTATTAGGTGGAAACTTCTTTAGTCATTTTGATTTTAGTATTAATGACATGTCTACAGGGTGATGATTATTCAATTCAGGAATTGATTGGACGAACTTGGGTTTTAGATCAATTCTTTGCAGAATTTTTACTTTTTTCTGCCTTTTCCACACACTGGGAATGAGGGATGAATTCTTTCTGTCTGCAGTTTCTGGATGTTTCTTCTCCTCTGCTGCTTTTATCAGTTACAGCTTTTAAACACTTTGTAGCTCAACCAATCAGAGGACTTTTTATCAGACAGAATTTCTTCAACTAAGTCTTGAGTTCTCCGTTTTACTGTTTCTAAAAGTAGCATTGTATTGCACAGCTTAACAATATGCAACACATCTTTTTTTTAGTTTTAGTAGTCCAACTTCTATTTCAGTTTACACTTCCAAGAAAGAAAATATGTGGTGTCTTCAATACCCCAATCCTTCAAGAATGTGAAAAGTGACTTTGTACATGTTTCATGACATGCAATACAACACCAAAAAAGAAAACTACACTCATTGATCCTTATTCATCACTTATACAGGATATAGGACAGCAGGTCCAGGGAGCCCTCGATGCCCAGGCATATGAGAGTTTGATAAAGAAGAAGATGGAAGCATGTGTTAGGTACAGAGTTTTAAAAACAGGGAAGGCCATTGAGGATCCACAAAATATCTTTGGCTGATAGGATAAAGAAAAACCTCAATATAATTATATTAAGAGCAAGTGGATTACCAGAGAGAAAGTGGGGCCTATCAGAGACCAAAGGTGCAACAAGCACATGGAGTGAGGTGTCATTGGTGAGGTCTTATTTGAACATTTCTCATCTGTATCACACAAAGAATGAAATTATCGCTAGAGATTTCAATTGGAATGGTGAGCTTCTAGACCATGTTGAAATTAATAAGGAAGAAATAGATTTTTTGACAAGCGTAAATCCCCAGGGCCTGATGAGATATACCAGACCACTATGGGAGGCAAGGAAGGAGATTGATGCAGTTCTGGTGGAGAAATTTCATATATTGCTGGTCGCAGGTGAAGTACCAAATGACTGGAAGCTAGTTAATGTGGTTCCCTTTTTTCAAGAGGGGTAGCAATGGTAGGCAAGGAAATACAGACCAGTTAGTCTGTCATCAGTGGTGGGGAAACTATTGAAAAAAATTACAAAGGAGAGGATTAATCAATAATTGGAAAAGCAGAGATTGACCAGAAATAGTCAGCATGGATTTATTGGAGGGAGATCCTGCCTGAGTCTGGCTGAGTTTATTTTTGAAAAGGTGTCTAAATATATTGAAGGCGGCAATGTAGTTGATAGGGTTTACATGGCCTTTGATTAGATCATCCTTCCATGTGAGACCTTAAGGCTAAGAGCTCATGGAATCCAAAGCAAGTTGGTGAACTGAATCCAAAAATGGTTGGCAAATAGGAGGGAAAGGATGGAGGGTTGCTTTTGTGATTGGAAACCTGTGACTAGTGGTGTATGACAAGGATCGATGCTAAGACTCTTGCTGTGTATGTTAATGACTTGGATGTGAATATGAAAGGTATATTTAATAAGTTTGCATGTGACAAAAATTGGTGGTGTTGATAGTGAAGACGATGGTCTCGGGCAACAGCCTGATACTGGTCATCTGGTATATCAGGCGGAGCAATGGCAAATGGAATTTTAATCCTGACAAATGTGAGGGGATACATTGGGGAGGCATAATAAGGGAAGGATACAGGCAATGAATGTTATGAATCAACCACATTGCTGTCAGTCTGGAGTCACATGTAGACCAGACCAGGTGGTAAGGACAACTGTTTCCCTCCTCAAAGGATAATGGTGAACAAGTTGGGTTTTTTGGATAATTAATAATGGTCTAATTGTTAGACTCTTCTAGATTGTTAGTGAATTCAGATTCAATAGGAGGATTCCATGGGAGGATTTAAAGTCAGGTCCCCCAGATCATTACCTGGACTTCTGGAATGATTCTCTAGCAATAATATCACTAAGCCATCACCTCCCCTATGTTCACAGTATTATAGGTGTGATCTAACTAGTCTTGCTAAGACTTCGTTAATTTTATATTCCATTCCCTTTGAAATAAAGCTGGTTTTCTATTTGCCTTCCCTAATTCCTGCTAACTTGAATGTTTATGCATAGGACCCTCAAATCCCTCTGTGTTAGAACATAGAACAGTACAGTACAGTACGGGCCCTATGGCCCACTATGTTGTGCTGACCTATTATCCTATTAAGATCAAACTACCCTACATAACCTATGTTATGCCAGCATCCATTTGCCTATCCAGGAGTCACTAAATTTCCACCTTGGGAAAAGGTCTTTGGCTAAGCTACTCTATCTGTGCCTCTTGTCATCTTGCACACCTCTATCATGTCACCTCATGCCCCCCTTCGTTCCAATGAAAAAAGCCCTAGATCTCTCAACCTTTCCTCATAAGACCTGCCCTCCAGTCCAGGCAGCATCCTGGTAAATGTCATCTGCACTCTCTCTAAAGCTTCCACATTCTTCCGAGAATGAGGTGACTAGAACTGAATACAATATTCCAAGTGTGGTCTAACCAGGGTTTTAAAGCACTGCAGCATAACCTTGTGGCTCTTAAACGCAATTCCCCTGCCAATGAAAGTCAACACACCATATGCCTTCTTTATAACCCTATCAACATGGGTTGCAACTTTGAGGTATCTGTGGACATGGATCCCAAGATCCCTCTGTTCCTCCACACAGACAAGGATCCTGCCATTAACCCAAATTCCGCATTCAAATTTGACCTTCCAAAATGAATCACTTCACACTTTCCTGTGGTTGAATTCCATCTGCCACTTGTTTGCCCAGCTCTGCATCCTATCAATGTCCCATTACAACCTACAACAGCCCTCCACGCTATCCACAACTCCTCCAACCTTCGTGTCATCGGCAAACTTACTAACCCACCCTTCCACTTCCTCATCCGAGTCATTTATAAAGATCACAAAGAGCAGAGGTCCCAGAACCGATCCCTGTGGAACACCACTGGCCACAGAGCTCCAGGCTGAAGCCTTTCCATCTACTACCACCCAATAACTTCTATTGGACAGCCAATTCTGCATCCAGACAGCCAAATTTTGCTGAATCCCATTCCTCCTCACTTTCTGAATGAGCCTACCATGGGGAACCTTATCAGATGCCTTGCTAAAATCCGTATATACCACATCCACTGCTCTGCCTTCATCAAAGTGTTTTGTGACGTCCTCAACGAATTCACTAAGGCTTCTGAGACATGACTTGCCCCCTCAAAGCCATGCTGACTATTTCTAATCAAACTGTGCTTTTCCAAATAATCATAAATGCTATCTCTCAGAATCCTTTCCAAAAATTTGCCCTCCACAAAAGTAAGATTGACTGGTCTGTAATTTCTAGAATTATCCCTGTTCCCTCTCTTGAACAAGAGAGTAACATTTGCCACCCTCCAGTCATCTGGTACTACTCCAGTGGACAGTGAGGACACAAAGATCATCACCAAAGGGGCAACAGTTTCTTCGCTCGCATCCCGTAGTAACCTTGGGTATGTCCCGTCTGGCCCAGGGAACTTATCTATCCTAACGCCAACCTGTTTGAGCATGTCTGCCTGTTTCATGCTGTCCTCACAAATATCAAGATCCCTCTCACTGGTGAATACTGAAGCAAAGTATTCGTTTAAGGACCTCCTCTGACTCTGTGTACAAGTTCCCTCCACTATCCCTGATTGGCTGTACCCTCACTCTGGCAATCCTCTTGTTCTTCACTTAAGCATAGAACATCTTGAGGTTTTTCTTGATCCTACCGGCCAAGGCTTTTGCACACTCCGTTTTAGCTCTTCCTAGCCCATTCCACAGCTCCTTCCTGGCTACCTCGTACACCTCCCAGAGCTCTGTCCAATCCTTGCTTCCTCAACCTTAGGTAAGCTTTCTTCTACCTCTTGACTAGATGTTCCATGTGGCTTGTCATCCAAGGTTCCTTCACCTTACCATCCCTTCCTTCCCTCAGTGGGACAAAGCTGTCCGGCACTCGTAGCAAGTGCTCACTAAACAACCTCCACGTTTCTGTTGTGCATTTCCCTGAGAACATCTGATCCCAATTTATGCTCCACAGTTCTTGCCTATTGGCATTGTAATTCCCCCCACCCCAACTAAATACGTTCTCATAACATCTGCTCCTATCCCTCTCCATGACTATAGTAAATGTCAGGGAGTTGTGATCACAGTGGGACAGCACTTTGGTAACAGAGAGCTGACACCTGGCATGGTTTGTTGCCAAGCACCAAATCCAATATGGCCTCCCCTCTAGTTGGCCTATCTACATATTGAGTCAAAAATCCTTCCTGGATACACGTAACAAAATATGTTTCATCCAAACTGTTTGCACTTAGGAGGTCCCAGTCTATTTTAGGGAAGTTGAAGTCACCATGACAACAACCGTATTACTTCTGCACCTTTCCACAATCTGTCTCCCATTGTCTGTCATCTATAGAAAACTCCCAATAAAGTGACTGCTCCTTTCCTGTTTCTGACTTCTACCCATACTGACTCAGTAGATAAACCCTCCTCCATGACCTCCCTTTGTAGCTGTGGTGTAGCTTTCTACTGTCTTTGTCTATTTAAATTACAGTCAGCTCCTCAATTCCTACCTCATGCACCTAGGATAGCCTTTTTTTTCTAATTTAACAATGCTATGATCCTCTGAAGCTTCCTCAGAGAGTGGGGTATAATTTCAAGTGCTATACTTTCATGTTGCTCTGAATGGGCAACATCCAGTTTTCTTTTAGGAATTAATTTGTTTTGCTCTTTTCTCAAATGATATAAAGACTATCTCCACATGGCTTTTTGTCAATTATGGTAGGACCTAAGCAAGCTTACCATTTTCCTTCTGGACTTTAGATTATGATTAATTCAGCCATTGGAGCCTTGGTTGACATTTGTTGTCTCTTTTTAACAGCATCATTCTAAATTGGTATTCCCTGTTTGTCTTCTGAAATGCTCTTTGGTTCTCATCTTTTTCTTGTCTGAAATTTAGATTCAGTTCTTCTCATTTCCATCACCTAGCTTTTGAATTCCTTTTCTATCTCAAGCTGTTCTTTCTCCTTTCTTTCTCATCTAGAATTTTCTAACTTCCAATTCATTGGAGCAGTTCTAGAACCTAAAACTGTCTGGAAAATCATATCAGTTAATCAGCTATCTCTGCAGCTGTTTCTTTTAGAACTGTTTTTATTCGTTCACTGGTTGTGGGCATCACTGACTTGACGAGCATTCTTGCCGATCTTAAATAACTGTTGAGCATCATTCTCATTGCCCAAGGCCTTTTTTTCACATTGTCTAAGGCTGGATGCTGCATAAGAACCCTAGCAATTTAAGGGCATGATGTTCTGAGGCTGGGAGTGGTAAGGAGAAAGAGCTTTATATGTTGTCAGCGTATGAGGTTTTCGCCGTGTTCTCTGAAAAGCATCTACTTTAGGGAAAATAGAAAATTTAATTAGTAAATTCATGGAAACAGGCAGATTTCAAGTGTATAATTTTGGAGGAGGAAAACTGGCATTTTCTTCCTTGGTGAAAAGAATTTCACTGTACTGGTCCGAGGTTTTAGGTCAAGAAATTTACTTTCATTCTTTTCGGTGCAAACTGTGTGAACTTCAGATTTGAAGACCCCTGTGACTGATGAATCTTGGGCAATTGTGTATGAAGGTTTCTTAAACAAGTACTGAACATAATGCTGCAAGGTTTAGCTTCTCTTTTTTTTGGGAGAGCACCCTTAGGATGAAACTAAATAGCCTAAAACGGTTGCTGGAAGTGACTTCATATTGCAACTGTTTTCAATAAAGGTAACAAATAATTTTTTAAAAAGCTTTATGAAATAGCAAGTAATATGGTTTGAGCGCTCACTTACTTTATTTGTGTTTCAGCTGACGTACGTACTACTGGACTTAGTACTGCAGGAGTTATTTCCTGAACTCGGTAAGGTAAGTGCAGAGCTGGGCATGCCTAATTTATTGGAGCAATATAGGCCTGAGAGTTTTGAGTAAACTATTCCCTGATCTGTACTATTTGAATCTTGAGAGTATATAAACCATTTTGTTGGTTTAGAATGCTTATAGAAGTTTTAGTAGAACGTTTTTAAAGTTGAGGGGTATGATGGCAATCAGCAAAGGATTGTTGTTTCAAATTGAAAATAATTAGCAAAGAAATTTGATTCAGAGATAGTGGGAACTGCCGATGCTGGAGAATCTGAGATAATAAGGTGTAGAGCTGATTGAACACAGTAGGCCAAGCCGCATCAGAGGAGCAGGAAAGCTGACGTTTTGGGTCTGGACCCTTCTTCAGAAAATGAAATGGTTAAACTTCTGTTTCATCTTGCATGTCTGAACTATCCCTCTCTCTGAGGGTTTCTCTCTCCCTCCCCTATGTCTGACCACAATAAATTTCACAAAATCCATGTTACAAAATAGTGGATCTGTTGTGTCATTGCTCGAGGTAAGCCTTGGATGCGTTGCCTGACCGAATCTGTCTGTTTTCCGTTTTTATGTTGGAGATTGTCACTCTCTCTTCATTCTTATTATTTTTTGCACTGGGCTTTATATACTCTAGAACGTAGAACTGTTGTCACTCACTTGCCTTCTCTACCACTCCATCATTTACTGTCTGCTGTTTCTTTGTCATTTGTAATATGAATTTGCATATATTATTGTACGAATCTAGCTATCACTGACTAATGTGATTTACCTGCCAAGTTTATCCAAATCAAAACAAGACTGCTGAATGTAAACTGAATGTTCAGCATGATTGTTCTCTAATAAATTTCCTGATAGCTTGGTGCACAATTGAAAGAAACCACATTAAGACTCAGACTCCACAAAAACATGTATAGGTTGCATCTCACAACACAGTGTCACTTTGTATGTGCAGGTCAAACATTAGCAAAATCCAAAGAGTTGGAATCATTTTAACTTTCATTTGGGGAACTCCAGCAGCGATCAAGGCTCAAAGTGCACAACTGTTTTTAGTTGAAAAGCAAATTACATAAATCATAATCAAGATTGAGTGATACCAAATTCGGATTTAACGACTTGAAGATCGTAATCGGAGGAGAGAAGTAGAGAAGACGAGGGATTCCTCAGTTGAGCTTCAGAGAAAAAGGTACATAAAAGTCAGACTCTGAGGAGTTCTTTCTCAACACAGTAGGTTGCAGAAGGTATTGAATCTTTAACGTAGGGAATTATGAACAATATCTGAATTAAACTGTTTGGAGTAGTTATTTCAAAAAATGTTTATGCTTTGGAAATGAGGTGAAGGGGATTGCATTGCAAAAGTCAAATATGACCTTGTCTCCTACTTGTAACTCCAAGAAAAATGCCTTGAGAAACTCCTCTGCTATGGGAGCAGTATTCAAAGACTTGCTAGATTTAGGTTTTGTAGAGAGAAAAACAGTTCCCAAAAGGAAATGCAGTTTCTTTGAAGAGATGAGGGATTTTCATTTGTGGTCAGTTGTGAGAAAAAAGCCAAAAATGTGATACTAATTCAAGAACTTCCAACACAGCAATGTGATTGATTCTTAACTGCCCTCTGGGCAATTAAGGATGGGCAATAAATGCTACCTGGCCAGCGATGCCCTCATTCCATAAATGAATAAAGAAAAAAGAATTCTAATTTTGCTGTTACATGGTTTAATTAACTTGTTGGATAATTCAATTTTACAGTAAGGAAGATGTCAGTCATCAGGCATAGCCTGGACACCTAACTCAAATAAATGCAATTGTTGAAACAAGTTTAGTTATTTATGTGAAAATAATTAGTTGATGGACACCCAAAATGCTTTGAAAATCCTGCCATGTCGAATCCTCTTAGCCTGCCATTTCCTCAAGAGGTCAAGTTGACGTCAAAGTTCCATTATGAAGTTTACCTTGATTTCCAATCCTGGGTAGAGTACTGTGTCAAAGTTTGCACAAATTTAAATCAAACCTGATGTTTGATAAGAAATTTGCTGGGAAGAGAAAGGATGTGAATGGTGTTAATTTAGGAAATGGTGTCTGGCTAGGTGGAATTATACAAGGATTTATACCAGGGTTCCTTCAAATTTAATTTAGAAAGCAATATATGTTGGTTAAATTCACGGGTACTTAGATTGCAGAGGATCCACCGATGAAGCAATCGTGAAAGGGTCTGCACCTGCACTGAATTCTATTTGGCACAGTAAAGCTGTTAAACGTTAAAAGAAAAATATACCAGAAGAAGTGTTAGATTGGGAAGAGAACTTTGTGCATGCTTTGCAGAACAACACTCAGCAAAGTTTTTAAAAAAATACTGAGTTATCTTTCCATATACTATAAGAATGTATATAATATAAGCCAGATGCCAATACTAAAGTTGGATAATAGCGACTGTCGGGTAACATGTGGTCCGAAGAAGCAACAGACCTGAAGTGGTGCAGCATGTAACATGCAAAATGTAACTAAGATGATGTCATGATTCAGTTATAGGGAAAGGTCAACAATACTGAAGCTTTTCAGCTTTGGAAGTCTCCAATAAGAGGTTACACAAAATACTAAGTGAGGTAAATTTTGAATCACGCTTACGCATGCCTCAATTTGTAGTAATAAATGGAAGCATGCAAGAAATTGATGTTGTGGATGATGTTTGGGAATAATTCTTGTACAAGTTGCAAATTCCAGATTGATGGTGGAGGCACTATTTGCAACCATTCAAAAGGCAACAACATACTGGGATGTTAGATTCTAAGCAATAAGGAGCTAAATAGCCTGAACAGCCTCCACCTTTGCTTCATTTTGTGACCAGGGATTGAGTCATCAAATGTGAGAAGTGGTAGCTGTGTTTAGATCTGATGGAAGCCAAAAAATAAAATCCTATGTAGACTTATATTTGGAATTCTATTACACCTTTTGAAAATTTATAGAGGTTATTAGAATGAAATAATTCAGTCACTAAATTAATTAGTGTGAAGATTATTTAAGAGCTTGTGATTTTAATGGCAGTTGATGAATGTGGAGTAAATTTGTTAACAGTGGGATATTAAGAATTAGAAGATGAGTGAAAACTGATCAAATGGGAGAAAAGGTATCTTTTGAAATATGATGATTATTTAATTTTAGTATGGCTGTTTCTTGTTAATTCCACATTGGTTTCAAGAGTCTTGGCCAACTTACGTGATCAGGTGACTGCTATGGCAGCCTTGAGTCAATATTCTTCATCTCTTTTCAAAAACTATTTCAATCCATGAAAGTCCCAAGTATAAGGTTGTATAATGAACTCTGACAATCAATAGTCTATTTTCTGAAACCAGGATGACTATTTCAAAACAAGGAGTTGTCTATTTTCTACAGAGCTGAAGAGAACTTTGAGCTCTAAAAGTCAAGCCTTTGGAACTCTCTTCCTCAAAAGGTGGTGGAAGCAGAGTTCTTGAATGTTTTAATGTAAAGATAGGTAGATTCTTGATGAGCAAAGAAGTGAAAGATTATTGTGGAGTAATCAGATCAGCCATTATCTTATTGAATGGTGCAGCAGGCTTGAGGGCCAAGTGACCTATTCCTGCTCCTTGGTATGTTTATATGCTTGCATAATGGGGGAATGTTTAGTGACTGGAATACTTGTGCACTTCAATCCAATACCAAGAGTTCTGAAGCCAGGCACAATGTAACACATATACACACTAAGGCTTTGTGTAATGCATCTTATACTGTGTTTTAAAAAGCAGCCACAATATAGGATGATGGAATACAATGGCTACTATTTGGTCTTTGAGTTGACAATTTATTGTCCAGTGTGTGTTTTACTTTCAGGGCATTTTATTAAGTAGATAAAGGAGATACAGTTACAACGTTCAAAAGACATTTGGGCAGGTACATGTTAGGAAAGGTTTAGAGGGATATGGGCCAAACACTGGCAAATAGTTTTGTTTGGGGGAACTTGGTCAGCATGGACGAGTTGAACCAAAGGGTTTCCTGTGCTGTATTATTTCAGCCGGACTCATAGGAAAGAAAACTGAAAACATGTATGCTCTAAATATCCTTGTGACCTGTGTCTGTTTCGAAGAAAATTTGTCTAAATGATTTTTATGTATTACAGATGCAGAAAGAGGTGGCATTTGTTTCCACGTGGAAGTGAAGAATACTGCTACCAATTTTCCATTTTGAGATCCTCTTTTATTTTAGGAGATGGAGTGCAATAGAACCATGCTGTATCTATTTGGCAGAATTATGTGTATGAAATACTGAATGTTTTTAGTGAAACTTGTGTAAGTAAATGTGAATATTAATTTTATGAAATTCATGTGAATGTGAACATTTAATTTAAACCTACGTGTGTTACACTATGCTAATAAAGAATATTGTATCATTGTGTTGTGGAAACCCAGGTGATCCAGTGACTTTATTGACAGTTGCATGGAGCGTTAGGCCTAATGTGCTAATTCAGCAAAAGTTATGCACTGTTCTGTAATCTGATCTAGTCAGAGATTGGTGTGTAGGCAAAATGCTAGTTCACAATGCACAGAGAATGTAGTAGGGTCTATGACAGCACTGTATTTGAATTTACTAAAGCATCAGAGAATTCTGCTGTGCACTAGACACATCTTGACGCTTTTCCACTCTTTGGATAAAAGTGAAAGCTAACTTTTAAACAAAAGCAAAGTTGCTGGAAAAGCTCAGCAGGCCTGACAGCATCTGTGGAGGAGGAAACAGAGTTAACGTTTCGCGTCCAGTGACCCTTCCTCAGAACTCTGTTCACTGGACCCAAAACGTTAATTGTTTTTTCCTCCACAGATGCTGCCAGACCTGCTGAGCTTTTCCAGCAACTTTTGTTTTTGTTCCTGATTTACAGCATCTGCAGTTCTTTCGGTTTTTAAACTAACTTTTAAGCTGTGAAACTCTTTAGAATCGTTACAGCATGGAAACAAGCCATTTGGCCCAAAAGGTCCAAACCAACCCACCACCTTATCCCAGCCCTGAATTTCCCTTGGCTAATGTACCCAAACTACACATTCCTGAACACTATGTGCAATTTACCATGGCCAATCCACCTAGTTTGAACATCTTTGGACTAGCGAGTTTTGAGAAGATTTGTAGCTCAGGTTGAGTTTCTGGATGTGAGTTTGCTTGCTGAGCTGGAAGGTTAGTTTTCAGACATTTCATCACCATTCTAGGTAACATCATCAGTGAGCCTCCGGTGAAGCGCAGGTGTTATGTCCCGCTTTCTATTTATCTGTTTAGGTTTCCTTGGGTTGTTGATGTCATTTCCTGTTCTTTTTCTCAGAGCATGGTAGATTGATTTAGAGCCAATGTGTTTGTTGATGGAGTTCTGGTTGGAATGCCATGCTTCTAGGAATTCTCATGCGTGTCTCTGTTTGGCTTGTCCTAGGATGGATGTGTTGTCCCAATCAAAGTGGTGTCCTTCCTCATCTGTATGTAAGGATACTAGTGATAGTGGGTCAATGTCGTTTTGTGGCTAGTTGATGTTCATGTATCCTGGTGGCTAGCTTTCTGCCAGTTTGTCCAATGTAGTGTTTGTCACAGTTCTTACAAGGTATTTTGTAGATGACATTCGTTTTGCTTGTTGTTGGTATAGGGTCTTTTAAGTTCATTAGCTGCTGTTTTAGTGTGTTGGTGAGTTTGTGGGCTACCATGATGCCAAGAGGTCCGAGTAGTCTGGCAGTCATTTCGGAAATGCCTTTGATTTAGGGGAGAGTGGTTATGGTTTCTGGGCATGTTTTGTCCGTTTGTTTGGGTTTGTTGCTGAGAGATCGGAAGACTGTGTGTTCATTGGGTACTCGTTCTTTTTGAATACGCTGTATAGGTGATTTTCTTCTGCTCTTCGTAGTTCCTCTGTGCTGCAGTGTGTGGTGGACAGCATTACTACGTTTTGCCTGCCTCTTAGCTCAAAAAAAGTCAGATGCTCGCAGGAATGCCATCAGTGCTAAAGACGTGAACATTGTTAAAGGCATCTCATTCAGAAAAAAAAATACAAGTTGGAAAAGCTCAGCAAGTCTGGCAGCATCTTGAAGAAAAAGCAAAAGCTGACGTTTTGTCAGTATTGAGTAGCGCATGTGAAAGTGGTTCTCAAGAGCATATTGCTCTATCTTCTGCTGTCACCAAACATAGCCATCCTTATATCATCAGGAATGATTCAGTGTGGCTGAAGTCTGATTTCAGTGATTTGTGGAGTGGCATTGCAAGAGGTAACCAACATGATCGTCTATTGATCAGCATACCTCTGTCTTACAAATATTACATTTAAATTGAGAATAGGTGACTTTTGAGTGAGAGGAGAACCATAATTAGGGACTGAAATTTGAAAACAAAATTGCCAAGTTGGAACAGATTGTCAATTTCATCTATTTTTAATCGCCTTTTGAATCTCCTGGGGAGCCTTTGGAGATGGTACACAGAGGATGGCTTGGGTCTGTTTCAGTAGATTGACAGCTTACTGTAATTTTTGAATTGCCTTTGCAAGTACTTTTAGGGTGGCACGGTGGCACAGTGGTTAGCACTGCTGCCCCTCAGTGCCAGGGACCTGGGTTCGATTCCAGCCTTGGGCAACTGTCTGTGTTGAGTTTGCCTATTCTCCCTGTGTCTGCATGGGTTTCCTCCAGGTGCTCTGTTTCCCTCCCACAGTCTAAAGATGTGCAGGGTAGGCGAATTGGCCATGCTAGTATGCCCATACTGTTCAGGGAGGTATAGATTAGGTGGGTTCTAGGGGGATGGGTCTAGGTGGCATGCTGTGAGGTTGGGTGTGGATTTGTTGGGCCAAAGGGCCTGTTTCCAGACTGTAGGGATTCTATATCTATATCTTTCTATATCTAACCCAATTCCAGGCCAGCATTAGGCCTTCCAGGTCACGTATGTACTGGAAATGCTCTTCATGCGAAAACTGTGCAGTGCTGCTGGTGGTCATCAAGGTCACTTCAGCCTGAAATTTCCATGTTTCAGCTGCTGTGGATGTCAGTGATGTTATGCATAAATTTATGAAGTTAATTATGTATCATGCATCAAAGCTAGTACCATAAGTTTCATTTCAAAGATAATAGAGTGCGGAGCTGGAGAAACGCAGCAGGCCGGGCAGCATCAGAGGAGAAGAAAAGTTGATGTTTCAGATCGGGACCCTTCTTCAGAAATGGGAAGAGGGAAGGAAGCTCATAAATAGAGGGGAGAGGTGGGGCTTGGAAAGGTAGGTGGGCTGATGATAGATGAGTGGGGATTGGTCAGTGAGGCGCGAGGAGCGGATAGGTGGGAGAGAAGACGGACCAGTTGTATCAGGTCAATGAGGCAGGGATGAGATGGTGGGTGGGTCATAGGATGAGGTATCCCCCACTGGCTGCAGCAGATGCAGTTCTTACTATTATCTAAGTTCCATTTCAAAAGTGTTTTTTCATGTAAGTGTATTAGCACAGACAAAAAAATACAGAAATTGCACCCTTGTACTGAATTAATCTGTTGCCAAGAGTGCAGATTTCTGTTCATTGACATATGCTTTCTGGGAGACAGACGTAACATCTTTGTATTTTAAGAAATTTACTATTACATTTCCTCAGTGTGGTAGTTAATAGAAGATCCATTCACAGAAGCCTAGACAGCTGCATGTTACTGATTTAGAAATCTCATTATATCTCAAAGCCAAAGTTTCTTGGGTGGGAAATTGTAATATATAATGTATGGAGAAATAAATAAATATGGAATTCCAGCACTCTAGCTTCAGACTTAGCTTAAGCAGTAATGCAGCAGTGTACGGAGAGTTTATATCATTAACCGAATCCTAATCTTAACACCCTGGGTAGCACGGTGGTTGGCACTGCAGCCTCATTGTGCCAGAGATTCCGGTTTGGTTCCAGTCTTGGGTGACTTTTATGGAATTTGAATGACCTTCCCATGTCTGTGTGGGTTTCCACCAGGTTTTCCAGTTTTATCCTGCAGTCCGAAGATGTGATGGCTATGTGGATTGGCTGTTGTAAATGTAGAGTTACACGGACAAATCAATGGGGGTGCTGGAGCTGGGTGGGATGCTTTTTGGAGGGTTCAGTGCAGACTCGGTGGGTGAAATGGCCTTTTTCTGCACTGCATTCTGTTTTAGTCCAATCCCAACTCCAATTCCAATCCCAACCCCAACCCCAACCCTAAAATTTATCTTAATCCTAACCTTGATATTTTTCTTCAGGCTAACCCTAACCCCAATGCCTAGGTCAACCTCAAACCTGGCACTCACCCTAACTCCAACCAAACCAAAGGGCAATCACAACTTCAACCTCAATCTAAACCTAACACAAATGCTAAGTAGAATCTGAAACCGAATCCTAAACCTAGCCCCAAACTTTAATCCTAATCTTAACCCTAACTGCAACCACAATTCTAACTCTAGCACTAGCCTTAACCCTAAACCCAACTATAACCTAAACACTAATGCTAGCCCTAACCTCAACTACAAGCTTAAACCTAACTCTAACCTTAACCCCAATCTTGCCTGACACTCTAACCCTAAAGCTAACCACGATCCTTGATTTAACTGTATTCGTAACCCTAGTCCTAAATCATACCCTAACTCTGTAACCACCTCTTAACCTCAAATTGACCTCCAGCCCTAACCCAAACTCTTAACCCCAGGTCCAACCACATTCCTAGCCATAATGCAAACCCAAACCCAAAACTTAAACATAGCCCCAATTCCAATTCCAATTCCAATTCCAAACCTAACCCTAACACCAACAATACGCCTAATGCTAGTCCCAATCTCAACGTGAACCCCAATTCTAATCTAATACTGATCCCAGGACCAGCTCTAACCTCAACCAGAACTCTAATCACAATCCTCACCCTAGCACCAACTATAACCTTAACACCAACTCTAATTCCAAACCTAAACCTAACCCTAACACCAACCCTAACTAAGAATATGGCTAATCTTAATACTAACCCTCACTTCTGTCTAAAACCCTTACACAACTCTAACCCCAATCCCAAACACAACACTAATCTTTAGCCCTAATGCTAACCACAGTCCCAACCTCAACCCTTAACTTAAAACTAAGCTGAATATCAACAATAACCATAATTCCAACCCAGACCAACAAAATTGTCAACCCCCAACCCACCCTTAACATAATTTCTAATCCTAGCCCTAAACCTAATCTTAACCTGAACACAGCTCTATTCTAACATCTAAATAAAAACCCAAACCCAGCCCTAAGTACGACCCTAACTCAACCTTCACCAACACTAACCCTAACCCTCAAACAACACCAAGCTCAACACCAGCATCCAACCCCAACCACTACCTTAAACATAACACTAAGTCCAACCATACCACCAACCCTAACCAACCCCAAATTATAACCCTAAACCTTACCCAAACCTAACCCCTAGCCAAAACACTAACCCTAAATCCAACTCCAACCGTAGCCTGAACCACAACTCAAAACCTCACCCCAACCCCAACACTAGCACTAACCATAATCCTTGTGCCAACCCCAATATGAGCCAAAAGCCCCATCCCAAATCCTAATCCAAATGCTACCTCTAAACACTACCACAAGCCTGTTCATAATTTTTATCCCTAAACCTATTCCTAACACAAATACAATCCCCACCTTAACTCCAACACAAACTCTAATCCCAGATATAACCCGAACCCTAACCCAACCATAACCTCAACTCCAACTCAAATCTCAATCCTAAATGTGACAACTCTAACCTTAACCCTATCATAACCTCTATCCTAAGACAAACTCCAATCCCAATCCAAAGCATAATCTAACCTAGTGTCAAGCCAAGCTGAGCCCCAATATCAACCCTAATGCCAACACTAATCCTAAAAAGAACAATATAGCACAGAAACTGGCCCTTCAGCCCACAAAACCTGTGCTGACATATTTTGCCGTTCCATACAAAAACTGTCTTCACGTATCCCTCTATTCCCTTCTTAATGTATTTGTCCAGGTGATTCTTGAATCCAGGTTTGTGTCTGTTCCAGGCACCCACCAGCCTTGATGTGAAAAATTTGCTTTGCACATCTCTTCTAAACTTGCCCCCTTGCACCTTGAACCTATGTGCCCTCATAATTGACCCCTCCAACTTGGGAAAAAGCCTCATACTTTCCACTATATCCATGCCATTCACAATGTTATAAACTTCCATTAGGTCGCCCTTCAACCTCCTGCATTCCAGTGAAGAAAAATCTAGTCAATCCAAACTCTTATCAAAACTAAAATTCCCCATACCAGGCAACATCCCCGTAAACCTTTTCTGTACCCTCTCCAAAGCATCTACATCCTTCTGGCAGTGTGGTGACCAGAACTGTGTGCAATATTCCAAATATGGCCTAAAAAAAGTTTGAAAAAGCAGCAGCATAATTTGTCTATCTTCTACTTAATGCCCCTTCAAATGAAGGCAAGCATGTCATAGGCCAATTTCACTACCTTATCTACCTGCTCTGTCACCATCAGTGATTTATGGTCCTGCACACCCAGATTCTTCTGCGTATCAATACTCCTAAGGGTTCTACCATTCACTATATAATTTCCACATGTACTTGACCTTCCAAAATGCATCACCTCACATTTGTCTGGACTTCTAACCCTAACCCAACCCCAAAACTAATCCTGACCCATCCTCACCTCAGCCCCAACTTGACCACTAACCACAACTCAAGAACCGACCCAAACTCCAACCATAATCCCAAAACCCAACACTAACACAACCAACTCAGCCACAAAGGCAACACTAACTCTAACCCTAGTACTAACTATAACTGTAAAACGTGCCCTACCTAAACCTTTCATAATTTTCCTCACCTAACTCTAACCCTAACCTCAACACTTCTCCCTAACCCTAGTACTGATCTTACCTTTAACCTAAGTCTAACACTCATCCTGACCCTAACTCTGATTCTAATCCTTTAATCTGAGTTTTAAGATTAACTGTAACACTAGCCATAGCTCTTAACTCCAAATCTTAATCATGATCTGAAATTTCTATTTCAGATTGTAATCATAAACCTATAACCTATCCTCAACCCACTTTGTCACTTGATTCGATTACCTACATTCACCTGACTACCTAACCCTGACTTAATCACCTATATTCATTAAATAACACTCATTACTCAAACTTCCTGACAAGAAATAAAAAGTCTGAGGAACTAATATCTTAAAAATTGTGTTAATTAATATATCAAGAATGGGATCAAGTAAACCTTAGCTTCTAGATACTCTTCAGGAGTGAAACAGAAGACATGACTGGAAGGACTAATATACCAAGCAGGGAATCAAAAGAATATCAATCATACCTACTTGCTGGGTATGCATTCAATATAAGTCTCAATTTAGCAGGGATGAAAAGAAGAAATACATTTTTATACAGGTAATTATGCTAAATATGAACAAAAATAAGGTGGCAAATTTGTATGATCTGTAAGCCCTGGTCTGGGAGGGAACCATACAGAGCAGACCAGAATGACTAGTCTGCCTGAACCATTTAACCTAACCTCCTATTTTTAACCAAAGTATTACTTAAATAACGAAGTCAAGTAAAAATAAGAGAAAGCAACATTGGCCTCAGTAGATGGAAGAAACAAAGGAGTCAAATACTTACAATTGCTAATCACTCTAACACATCATTAATGAAAACAACAACTCCAAAGGGTTGAGTTTAAGCTCGAGGCAGACTAGGAATACAGCAAAAAGGAAGGATAACTTAGAATATCTTATGATTTCCAATATCTCTAATAATGATAAGAAAGTTAGCATTAAGGCACTTTACCTAAATGCTCGTAGTGTTTGTAACAAAGTAGATGAATTAACAGCACAAATCACCTTGAATGATTATGATGTGGTAGCCATCACAGAGACATGGTTGCAGGGGGTTCAGGACTGGCAGTTAAACATCCAAGGATTTACAACTTCTCAAAAAGACAGTGAGGTTGGCAGAGGTGGCAGGGTTGTCTTGTTAGTTAAGAATGAAATTAAATCTATGGCAATGAATGACACAGGGTCAGAGGATGTGGAGTCTATGTGGGTGGAGTTGAGGAATCACAAAGGCAAAAAAAACCATAATGGCAGTTATGTACAGACCTATCAGTGATCAGGACCAGGGGAGCAAGATGTACTAGGAAATAGATAGGGCATGTCAGAAAGACAGGGTCACGATGATCATGGGGGACTTCAATATGCAGGTGGACTGGGTGAATAATGTTGTCGGTGGATCCAAAGAAAGGGAATTCATGGAATGTTTACAGGGTGGCTTTTTGAAACAGCTTGTGATGGAGCCCACAAGGGAGCAGGCTATTCTGGATTTAGTGCTATGTAATGAGCCTGACTTGATAAAAGATCTTAAAGTAAGGGAACACTTAGGAGGCAGCGATCGTAATATGATAGAGTTCAGTCTGCAGTTTGAAGGAGAGAAGGCAAAATCTGATGTAATGGTGTTATAGTTAAGTAAAGGTAATTACAGGGACATGAGAGAGGAACTGATGAAAATCGACTGGAAGTAGAGCAACAATGGCAGGAGTTTCTGGGTGTAATCTAGGACACAGTACAGAGGCTCATCCCAAAAAAAAGAAAGATTACCCGGGGGCGGATTAGACAGCCATGGCTGACAAAGGACATCAGGAAATGTGTCAAAGAAAAAGAGACAGCCTATAAAGTGGCAAAGAGCACTGGGAAATCAGAAGATTGGGAAGGCTACAAAAACAAACCGAGGATAACAAAGAGAGGGCTAAGGAAGGAGAGGATCAAATATGAAGGTAGGCTTGCCAGTAATATTAGAAATAATAGTAAAAGTTTCTTTTAATACAGAAGAAACAAATGAGAGGCAAAAGTAGATATTGGGCCATTCCAAGTTGATGCTGGAAGGCTGGTGATGGGAGATAAGGAAATAGCTGAAGAACTTAATAAGTACTTTGCACCAGTCTTCACAGTGGAAGACATGAGTAGTATGCCAATAATTAGGGAGAGTCAGGGGCAGAGTTGAGTATAGTAGGCATTACAGAAGAGAAAGTGTTGGAAAAGCTAAAAGGTCTAAAAATTGATAAATCTCCTGGCCCTGATGGGCTAATCCTAGAGTTCTGAGGGAGGTGGCTGAAGAAATAGTTGAGGCTTTGGTTGTGATCTTTCAAAAGTCACTGGAGTCTGGGAAAGTCCCAGATGATTGGAGAATTGCTGTTGTAACCCCCTTGTTTAAGAAAGGATCAAGACAAAAGATGGAAAATTATAGGTGGGTTAGCCTAACCTCGGTTTTTGGTAAAATTCTAGAATCCATTGTTAAGGATGAGATTTCGAAATTCTTGGAAGTGCAGGATCAGATTAGAACAAGTCAGCATGGATTTAGTAAGGGGAGGTTGTGCCTGACAAACCTGTTAGAATTCTTTGAAGAGTTAACAAGTAGATTAGACCAGGGAAACCCAGTGGATGTTATTTATCTAGACTTCCAAAAGCCTTTGATAAAGTGCCTCACAGGAGGCTACTGAGCAAGGTGAGGGCCCATGGTGTTCGAGGTGAGCTACTGGCTTGGATTGAGGATTGGCTGTCTGACAGAATGCAGAGAGTTGGGATAAAAGGCTCTTTTTCGGAATGGCAACTGGTGACAAGTAGTGTTCCGCAGGGTTCAGTGTTGGGGCTGCAACTGTTCACTTTATATATTAATGATCTGGATGAAGGGACTGGGGGCATTGTGGCGAAGTTTGCCAATGATACGAAGATAGGTGGACAGGCAGGTAGTACTGAGGAGGTGGGGAAGCTGCAGAAAGATTTAGACAGTTTAGGAGAGTGGTCCAGGAAATGGCTGATGAAATTCAAAGTGAGCAAATGCGAGGTCTTGCACTTTGGAAAAAAGAGTACAGGCATGGTCTATTTTCTAAATGGTGAGAAAATTCATAAAGCAGAAGTACAAAGGAATCTGGGAGTGTTAGTCCAGGATTCTCTAAAGGTTAACTTGCAGGTAGAGTCTGTGATTAAGAAGGCGAATGTATTGTTGTTGTTTATCTCAAGAGAGTTGGAATATAAAAACAGTGATGGGCTTCTGAGACTTTATAAAGCTCTAGTTAGGCCCCATTTAGAATACTGTGTCCAATTTTGGGCCCCACACCTCAGGAAGGACATACTGGCGCTGGAGCGTGTCCAGCGGAGATCCACACAGATGATCCATGGAATGATAGGTTCAACGTACGATGAACGGCTGAGGATCCTGGGATTGTATTTGAGAGTTTAGAAGGTTGAGGGGAGATCTAATAGAAACTTACAAGATAATGCATGGCTTAGAAAGGGTGGATGCTGGGAAGTTGTTTCCGTTAGGCAGGGTGACTAGTACCTGTAGCCAAAGCCTTAGAATTAGAGAGGGTAAATTTAAAATGGAAATGAGGAGACATTTCTTCAGCCAGAGAGTGGTGGGCTTGTGGAATTCATTGCCATGGTGTGCAGTGGAAGCCGGGACGTTAAATGTCTTCAAGGCGGACCTTGATAAATTCTTGATCTCAAAAGGAATTAAGGGCTACAGGAGAGTGCAGGGAAGTGCCCATCAGCCATGATTAAATGGCAGAGTGGACTCGATTGGCCAAATGGCCTTACTTCCACTCCTATGTCTTATGGTCTTGTGGTCTAACTCTTACAATAATTATAACAACCGTTCTCCATCGAAGTGTATGATCCACCACCCCTGCCACACTCCTACTAATATTTACTCTGAATTATTGCTCTAATACTTGTCCCTATCACAGGCTTTAATTGGTTAAATAATTTTAGATTTTACACAAAAAAAATTAAAAATGCGTAAATTGAAGTAAATTGTAAGACAATAATATTGTGTTATACTTTTGAACTGATTCAAAACCATTTTTTTCCCATATTTGAATAGGTTATTTAATAAATCTTCTTACGTATTGTTAAAACACAATGAATTGATGTTCCTAATCATAATAATGCTCTCACCTACGAAGAGTAACCGGAAGGGGTAAGACTTTAGACCTAAAACAACGTGAGCAGAATTCGCCTTCCTTTTGCTTGGAAGCTGTCAATGCATCTATGATTGAACTTAATTATTGGATATAGGCTTTCCAATAAAATTTGGTAAGAAATTTAATCTCATTACGATTGTAATATTTCTTGCCGTTTGTAGTTCTGTGTTTTAAGGAAAACATTTTCTTCCATGTTATAAAACAGTAATTAGGTTAAATTGTATAATGTATTTTGTAGAAAAGTTCTTTTGATAAAAAAAATCTTGTGACACGTTATTATGTTTTAAGTTTTAAATTCTGTAATGAATAAAGTAAGAACTGTTTATACAATGCCATCTTTTGACAGGATTTTTAAAGCAAGAGGCAGAACATTGTGTTTATCTTTCACAGTCAGAAGTCACATAACACCAAGTTATAGTCCATTGGGGCTTTTCTGATGAAGGGTCTAGGCCCGAAACGTCAGCTTTTGTGCTCCTAAGATGCTACTTGTTCCCACGATAAGACATTCCACTCCCGCACATCCCAGATGTCCAAGTTCTTTAAGGACCGCAACTTTCCCCCCACAGTGATCGAGAACGCCCTTGACCGCATCTCCCGTATTTCCCGCAACACTTCCCTCACACCCCCCGCCCCCGCCACAACCGCCCTAAGAGGATCCCCCTCGTTCTCACACACCACCCCACCAACCTCCGGATACAACGCATCATCCTGCGACACTTTCGCCATTTACAATCCGACCCCACCACCCAAGACATTTTTCCATCCCCACCCCTGTCTGCTTTCCGGAGAGACCACTCTCTCCGTGACTCCCTTGTTCGCTCCACACTGCCCTCCAACCCCACCACACCCGGCACCACCCCTGCAACCGCAGGAAATGCTACACTTGCCCCCACACCTCCTCCCTCACCCCTATCCCAGGCCCCAAGATGACATTCCACATTAAGCAGAGGTTCACCTGCACATCTGCCAATGTGGTATACTGCATCCATTGTACCCGGTGTGGCTTCCTCTACATTGGGGAAACCAAGCGGAGGCTTGGAGACCGCTTTGCAGAACACCTCCGCTCAGTTCGCAACAAACAACTGCAACTCCCAGTCGCAAACCATTTTCACTCCCCCTCCCATTCTCTAGATGACATGTCCATCATGGGCCTCCTGCAGTGCCACAATGATGCCACCCGAAGGTTGCAGGAACAGCAACTCATATTCCGCCTGGGAACCCTGCAGCCCAATGGTATCAATGTGGACTTCACCAGTTTCAAAATCTCCCCTTCCCCTACTGCACCCCTAAACCAGCCCAGTTCGTCCCCTCCCCCCACTGCACCACTCAACCAGTCCAGCTCTTCCCCCCACCCACTGCATCCCAAAACCAGTCCAACCTGTCTCTGCCTCCCTAACCGGCTCTTCCTCTCACCCACCCCTTCCTCCCACCCCAAGCCGCACCCCCAGCTCCCTACTAACCTCATCCCACCTCCTTGACCTGTCCGTCTTCCCTGGACTGACCTATCCCCTCCCTGCCTCCCCACCTATACACTCTCCATCTTCGGTCCGCCTCCCCCCCTCCCTATTTATTCCAGTTCCCTCTCCCCATCCCCCTCTCTGATGAAGGGTCTAGGCCCGAAACGTCAGCTTTTGTGCTCCTGAGATGCTGCTTGGCCTGCTGTGTTCATCCAGCCTCACATTTTATTATCTTGGAATTCTCCAGCATCTGCAGTTCCCATTATCTCTCTCTCTCCTATGCTACTTGGCCTGCTGTGTTCATCCAGCTCCACACTTTGTTACCAAGTTATAGTCCAACAGGTTTATTCGAAATCGCAAGCTTTTGCAGCGTCGGAAGCTAGTGATTTCAAATAAACTTGTTGGATTTTCACTTGGTGTTATGTGACTTCTGATTTTTCCCTACCCAGTCTAAGAGCGGCACCTCCGCATCTTTGTTTCTCACAGCATACACATAGAAGCACAGAAAGTAGTAGCTGGAACAGGCTGTTCTGCCCTTCGAGCCTGCTCCACCGCTCATAATGGTCATGGCTGATCCTCCAAGTCAGTGTGGGTTTAGAGTTGACTTGCATTCCTGTGATGGACAGACTACTGATAGTGTTAAATATTGGGAATGCAGAATTTACAAATATTGTAGATAAGCAAATCTTCTGATTCCTATTTTGTTTGATGATACCGATAAGCATAATTTGTTTCAAGAGGAAAGAAGATGGGATATTTTAATTCATATCTTTATGCACAAAATATTGATATTACAATCTTCAATATGACCAATCACGTTTTTTAAAAATTTGAACTTTAATAAAGATTGCAACTCCTAGTTTAAACTAGGGATGGTGCATCAAAATTTCATGTTTAAAACTTCAAATGTATTAAATGACTAAAAGCATTTCCCTGAATATTATTTTCTTTATAAACAATTTTGTTTAAACTATAGAAATAAATAGTTCCCCAATGCTTATCACCTCACTCTCAACCATGCTAAATTGCCTGCACTGTTCAGAAGTGTGCGGGTTATAGGGGGATGGGTCAGGGTGGGATGCTTCAAGGGACAGTGTGGACTTGTTGGGCCAAAGTGTTTCCAAACTAGGGAATCTAATGTAATAACTCAAGCTAATGCTGGGTTTAATGAATTACTCAGTTAGAAAGGAAAAAGGAAGCAACCCATTCAAACTGAGAAGTCAACATTTTATCGAAACAGATCACTTCTCAGTTTGAATGGGTTGCTTCCTTTTTCCTGTCTAACTGAGTAATTCTTTAAACCCAGCATTAGCTTGAGTTATTAGATTAGATTCCCTACAATGTGGAAACACTTTGGCCCAACAAGTCCACACTGTCCCTTGGAGCATCCCACCCTGACCCATCCCCCTATAACCCACACACCTCTGAACACTCCAGGCAATTTAGCATGGCTGATCCACCTAGCCTGTACATCAATGGGCTGTGGGAGGAGAGCCACACAGACACAGGAAGAATGTGCAAACTGTGCACAGACAGTTACCTGAGGCTGGAATTGAACCTGGGGCTCTGGTGCTGTGAAGCTGCAGCGCTAACCACTGAGCCACTATGTCACCCCATTATGAAGGCTATTAGCTGAGCACAATGTCTGCAAATCTTCCAACACCCTTGTAACTACATTCAAACTCAAGTTCCTACCTGTTGTTCAATGGACAATAGAATTGTTTCTGCTTAAGATGCCAGTAATGCCAGCTGTCTTACTCCCTATTTTTCAGTTGGCTACAAACCACACAAGACAAAACTGGTAATACTCTCTGAGATATTCCTGAGTTTATCAAGAAAGGAGGTGGCATCAGCTTTTTTATGTGTAGAAATAATAATGTCTGACTCCAATTAAGATGTTGAAGAAAGTTGAGAATTTACACTCTAGCCATTCAAAACTGTCCTCTAATGTCATGAACTATCTCCGTATCACCCCATAACTTATGATCCCTTTAACTCCAAGTGCTATATCCAACTTCTTGAAATCGTACATCACCTCCAAACTGTTAGCTCAGCCTTCAGCTGACTCGGGAGGAGGCTATTCAAGGACTGGAACCTCAGAAATGAGTTTTATGGGAGCATTAGCAGTCACTGAGCTTCAGTACATTTCAGAGAATTGGGCACAGCTGCCTTGAAGCAAAGGGGAAGAACACCAGCAATAAAATCACAAGAGGTTGACAGCACAGAAAAAGGCCCTCTGCTCCCCTAAATCTGTGCAGATGAAAAATAAGGACCGAGATATTCAAATCCCATTTCCCAGCACTTGGCCCATGGACTTGTATGCCTCGGCATCTAAGTACTTTGTCCATTTATGGTGAGAGAGCATTGCTGGTAATGTCTTTTGCCCATCCAAACTGCTTTTGAACTAATGTCTTGCTGGAGCCATTTGGAAGGGTACTTATGAATGCTATGGGTCTGGAATCACATGTAGGCTGGAACAGCGAAGGATGTCAGATCTCCTTCCCTAAAAAATGTCAGTGAGCCAAAGGGATTTTTATGACAATCATTGGAGGTTATCATGGTCACCATTACTTCTGTCCCAGATTTATTCACTGAATTACATTCCTCTGGCTGGATTTGAATTCATGTCTGCAAATTGTCAACCCAGGCCTTAGTTCCGAACATTCAAAAAGTTCACTCCCTCGCTCTCTCCACACCTGCTGATGGTTTTCAGCACTGACTGTTTGTATATTGGTCTGGGGCACTGGATTATTAGTAGAGTGACATTATCACTATGCCATCATCTGTCCCTAAATCTTCCCAGGACCTTTCCAATCCAGTGGCATGCAAAGCAGTCCAACAGCAGTGACTTCTCGCAAGGAGTTGGTAATCATAGAAACAGTAAATAGGAGCAGGAGTAGGCCATTTGGCACTTCAAGTCTGCTCCGATATTCAATTTGATTGTGGATGATCTTTCAACTCAGTCCCCCGTTCATGCGTCACCGCCATACCTTTGATCCCTTTAACCCTAAGAACATTACCCAACTTTTTGAAGGTATTCAATATTTTGGCCTCAACCACTTTCTGTGGCAGAGAATTCCACAGGTTCCCCTTTCTCTGGATGAAGAGATTTCTCAACAGAATCAGCCAAACAAACTCTGAGAGCTGCAAGATAATAAAATGTGAGGCTGGATGAACACAGCAGGCCAAGCAGTATCTCAGGAGCACAAAAGCTGACGTTTCGGGCCTAGACCCTTCATCAGAGAGGGGGATGGGGAGAGGGAACTGGAATAAATAGGGAGAGAGGGGGAGGCGGACCGAAGATGGAGAGTAAAGAAGATAGGTGGAGAGAGTGTAGGTGGGGAGGTAGGGAGGGGATAGGTCAGTCCAGGGAAGACGGACAGGTCAAGGAGGTGGGATGAGGTTAGTAGGTAGCTGGGGGTGCGGCTTGGGGTGGGAGGAAGGGATGGGTGAGAGGGAGAACCGGTTAGGGAGGCAGAGACAGGTTGGACTGGTTTTGGGATGCAGTGGGTGGGGGGGAAGAGCTGGGCTGGTTGTGTGGTGCAGTGGGGGGAGGAGACGAACTGGGCTGGTTTAGGGATGCAGTAGGAGAAGGGGAGATTTTGAAACTGGTGAAGTCCACATTGATACCATATGGCTGCAGGGTTCCCAGGCGGAATATGAGTTGCTGTTCCTGCAACCTTCGGGTGGCATCATTGTGGCACTGCAGGAGGCCCATGATGGACATGTCATCTAAAGAATGGGAGGGGGAGTGGAAATAGTTTGCGACTGGGAGATGCAGTTGTTTGTTGCGAACTGAGCGGAGGTGTTCTGCAAAGCGGTCCCCAAGCCTCCGCTTGGTTTCCCCAATGTAGAGGAAGCCGCACCGGGTACAGTGGATGCAGTATACCACATTGGCAGATGTGCAGGTGAACCTCTGCTTAATGTGGAATGTCATCTTGGGGCCTGGGATGGGGGTGAGGGAGGAGGTGTGGGGACAGGTGTAGCATTTCCTGCGGTTGCAGGGGAAGGTGCCGGGTGTGGTGGGGTTGGAGGGCAGTGTGGAGCGAACAAGGGAGTCACGGAGAGAGTGGTCTCTCCAGAAAGCAGACAGGGGAGGGGATGGAAAAATGTCTTGGGTGGTGGGGTCGGATTGTAAATGGCGGAAGTGTCGGAGGATAATGCGTTGTATCCGGAGGTTGGTAGGGTGGTGTGTGAGAACGAGGGGGATCCTCTTGGGGCGGTTGTGGCGGGGGCGGGGTGTGAGGGATGTGTCGCGGGAAATGCGGGAGACGCGGTCAAGGGTGTTCTCGATCACTGTGGGGGGAAAGTTGCGGTCCTTAAAGAACTTGGACATCTGGGATGTGCGGGAGTGGAATGTCTTATCGTGGGAGCAGATGCGGCGGAGGCGGAGGAATTGGGAATAGGGGATGGAATTTTTGCAGGAGGGTGGGTGGGAGGAGGTGTATTCTAGGTAGCTGTGTGAGTCGGTGGGCTTGAAATGGACATCAGTTACAAGCTGGTTGCCTGAGATGGAGACTGAGAGGTCCAGGAAGGTGAGGGATGTGCTGGAGATGGCCCAGGTGAACTGAAGGTTGGGGTGGAAGGTGTTGGTGAAGTGGATGAACTGTTCGAGCTCCTCTGGGGAGCAAGAGGCGGCGCCGATACAGTCATCAATGTACCGGAGGAAGAGGTGGGGTTTGGGGCCTGTGTAGGTGCGGAAGAGGGACTGTTCCACGTAACCTACAAAGAGGCAGGCATAGCTGGGGCCCATGCGGGTGCCCATGGCCACCCCCTTAGTCTGTAGGAAGTGGGAGGAGTCAAAAGAGAAGTTGTTGAGTGTGAGGACGAGTTCAGCTAGGCGGATGAGAGTGTCGGTGGAGGGGGACTGGTCGGGCCTTCGGGATAGGAAGAAGCGGAGGGCCTTGAGGCCATCTCCATGTGGAATGCAGGTGTACAGGGACTGGACGTCCATGGTGAATATGAGGTGTTGGGGGCCAGGGAATTGGAAGTCCTGGAGGAGGTGGAGGGCGTGGGTGGTGTCACGGACGTAGGTGGGGAGTTCATGGACCAAAGGGGAGAAAACGGAGTCCAGATAGGTGGAGATGAGTTCGGTGGGGCAGGAGCAGGCTGAGACGATGGGTCGACCAGGGCAGGCAGGTTTGTGGATTTTGGGAAGGAGATAGAAACGGGCCGTGCGAGGTTGGGGAACAATGTGGTTGGAGGATGTGGGTGGGAGGTCCCCTGTGGTGATGAGGTCGTGAATGGTGTTGGAGATGATGGTTTGGTGCTCGGGTGTGGGGTCATGATCGAGGAGGCGGTAGGAGGTGGTGTCGGAGAGTTGGCGTCTGGCCTCGGCAATGTAGAGGTCAGTGCGCCATACTACCACTGCACCACCCTTGTCTGCGGGTTTGATGGTGAGGTTGGGGTTGGAGCGGAGGGAGTGGAGGGCTGCCCGTTCTGCGGGGGAGAGGTTGGAGTGGGTGAGAGGGGTGGAGAGGTTGAGGCGGTTAATGTCTCGACGGCAGTTGGAGATGAAGAGGTCGAGGGAGGGTAGGAGGCCTGGGGGTGGTGTCCAGGAGGATGACTTGTGTTGGGAGCGGGTGAAGGGGTCAGTGGAAGGAGGGTTGGGTTCCCGGTTGAAGAAGTAGGCATGGAGGCGAAGACGGCGGAAAAACTGCTCTATATCCAACCGTGACTGGTATTCGTTGACGTGTGGTTGTAGGGGGACAAAGGTGAGCCCCTTGCTGAGGACTGACCGTTCGTCCTCAGTCAGTGGGAGGTCTGGGGGGATGGTGAAGATGCGGCAGAGCTCAGTGTGGCTGTCTTCTCTGGGGTTGCTGGCTGTGGAGGTTGTGGGCGGGGTTGCGCCGGCGTCGGCCGTGGGCGGGGTTGCACCGGCGTCGGCCGTGGGCGGGGTTGCGCCGGCGTCGGCCATGGGCGGGGTTCCGTCGGCCGTGGGCGGGGTTCCGTCGGCATCGACCGTGGGCGGGGTTCCGTCGGCGGTTGGAGGATGGGGGTGGGCGGCAGCAGCTGCGGTGAGGGTGGTGTGTGGGGTGTTGTACCTGGACGTGGAGGTGGTGACTGCAGCAGCGGTTCCGGAAGTTCTGTGGCCGGCGGAGGCGGATGTGACATCATCGGTGGGGTCTCCGGCCGTGTCCTCATGGTCAATGGCGGCGGGTGCATGGTGGGGGAGGGGCAGGGACAGAGTCGGGATTTGGGAGGCGCAGGAATCCTCTTGTGGGTGGCAGGGGCCAGTGAGTTGGTTGTACTTACGATTTTTGGTGTCCAGTAAAGCTGAGTGGAACTGGGTGTTCAGTGTGTGGATCCTGCGGAGGATGAAAAACAGCAGAGGTCCTGTGCAGGTCTGGGAGAGGGAGGCTCTGAGCTGGGGCAGGCTGGATTGCAGTGTGTGGAGGTGCCGGCGCATGGCTGCGAGTGTCTGTTTCAGGACTCGCAGGGAGAAACGCTTCTGAAGGGTCTGAATATTCTGGGTGTAGAGGTGGTCACAGTTGGGACCAAATTGGGAAGTCTGAAATGTGGACTGTAGTCCCTTGGGGATGATCTGGTTCCGTAGGCAGGTGCTGAGGAAGGTGATGTGGCTGTGGTAACTGGTTTGCTTCAGGACATGGTCGAGCAGTTTCAAGGCCGAAGAGATTACAAGAGAGTTGCAATGGGAGAGAGATTCCCTGAGGTTGGTCCGGAGGGAGGAGGGTAACTTCTTCAGGTTAGGCATCCCTGGAAGAGGCTTCGCAGTGAGGTTAAAATAGTATCAGGGATAATGGGAACTGCAGATGCTGGAGAATTCCAAGATAATAAAATGTGAGGTTGGATGAACACAGCAGGCCAAGCAGCATCTCAGGACTTCACCAGTTTCAAAATCTCCCCTTCTCCTACTGCATCCATAAACCAGCCCAGTTCGTCCCCTCCCCCCACTGCACCACACAACCAGCCCAGCTCTTCCCTCCCACCCACTGCATCCCAAAACCAGTCCAACCTGTCTCTGCCTCCCTAACCGGTTCTTCCTCTCACCCATCCCTTACTCCCACCCCAAGCCGCACCCCCATCTACCTACTAACCTCATCCCACCTCCTTGACCTGTCCGTCTTCCCTGGACTGACCTATCCCCTCCCTACCTCCCCACCTATACTCTCTCCACCTATCTTCTTTGCTCTCCATCTTCGGTCCGCCTCCCCCTCTCTCCCTATTTATTCCAGTTCCCTCTCCCCATCCCCCTCTCTGATGAAGGGTCTAGGCCCGAAACATCAGCTTTTGTGCTCCTGAGATGCTGCTTGGCCTGCTGTGTTCATCCAGCCTCACATTTTATTATCTTGGAATTCTCCAGCATCCGCAGTTCCCATTATCCCTGATACTATTTTAAACTCTGAGAGCTGTTTCTGCTGTCTTACTCTGGCTGTGACTGACTTCTCATTTGTGGCCCTAATCTTTTGCCCGCATGACTCACCGTGCCGATTGGGTGCAGAGCCCCCACTCTGCACCCTTCTGTCGAGTTGCCTCCTGCCACACGATCAGCAATTGGGCTATCCTGATGTTGGATGGCCGAAACCATACTGAATGGACCATTCATTCTGTACTTTCCATTTCCAATTCTCCAAATGTAAAGACCAGCCCAATCTCAACATTCTCCCAGATGACTTGATGAGAGATAAAGACCTGGAGGGATATTGGAACACAATGCCAAAACAAATTTCAAGCTATTTACTGCAGGGATAAAAGGAGCTGCTGATGCTGGAAAATCTGAGATAAAACGGTATGAAGCTGGATGAACACAGCAGGCCAAGCAGCATCAGAGGAACAGGAAAGCTGACGTTTCAGGTCGAGACCCTTCTTCAGAAATTGGGGAGGGGAAGGGGAATCTGAAATTTAAAAAAAATCCCCTTTCCCTCCCCCATTTATGAAGAACGGTCTCGACCCGAAACATCAACCTACCTGCTCCTCTGATGCTGCTTGGCCTGCTGTGTTCATCCAGCTTCACACCGTTTTATCTCAAGCTATTTGCTGATTGGAAGACAAATGCCAACATTTGATGGGGTAGAATGGCCTGCTTTACCATTACAATTTCTGTTTCCTCCAATAAAGCTCATAGCTGCAAATTTGAAAAACAGGCAGTTGTGTAAACCATACACTTGATAAAACTTCAGTATTTTTCCCCCGAAAGAATTTGTTCCCTTTAGAAAAGGTTTTCTAAAAATAATCATGATAATGCTTTTCAGTATGAAATATTGCATATTATTCTTTCTGCTCTAGTCCTTCATATATCAAAATTTAATGATCTCTTAATAGCTTCAAAATATAATTGCTTTATAGAATTTATTCTAACTAGTTCCAACTTACATTGACCCAACAAAATATAAAGTTTGTATTAAATCAAATAATGCAGTGAAGGAACTTTAACCTTCAAAGCACTGGTCTAATAAAGTTGTTGATTTGCTCACCAAGCTGGCTTGTACTCGTCCAGACATTTTGTCATCATTTTGGGTGACATCATCAGTGGAGCCTCCGATGAAGCGGTATCATTCTACTCCGCTTGGAATTGATACTGTTGGTCCGTTATGGTGAGTAGTGCCGTTTCTGGTTTTGATCTGTATGGGTTTGTATATGGGATCCAATTCTATGTATTTGCTGATTGCATTTCGGGTGGAGAACCATGCCTCCAGGAATTTCTGTGCGTGTCTAAGTTTGGCTTGGGCTACTATGGCTACCTTGTCCCAGTTAAACTGATGGCCTTCATTGTCTGAGTGTACCGATATTAAGGAGAGTTTGTCGTGCTGTTTTGCTGCTAGTTGATGTTCATGTACTCTGATGGCTAGCTTCCTTCCTGTCTGTCCAATGTAACGTTTGCGACAGTTGTTACATGGTGTTTTGTAAAAAAGTTTGGTTCTGCATGTTGTGGGGAAGGGGTCTTTAATCCTTTTAAGTGTTTGTCATAGAGGGGCTGTGGGCTTGTGGGCCACCATGATTCCTAGTGGTCTTAGGAGTCTTGTCGTCAGTTCCAAAATGTTCTTGCTGTAGGTCAGTGTGACCAGTGTGTTAGAGCAGACTGCATCCTCCTGTTGTTGTCTGTTTAAGCAGCACAGCATGACAAACTGTCCTTAATATCAATACACTCAGACAATGAAGGCTATCAGTTTAACTGGGACAAGGTAACCATAGCAGCCTAAGCCTAACATAGACAGACATGGGAATTCCTAGAGGCAAGGCTCTCCACCTGTAATGCGGTCAACAAACACATAGATATGGACCTCATATACAAACCTGTACAGATCAAAACTGGAAACAACACTGCTCACTATAATGGACCAAACAGTATAAATTCCAAACGGAGTAGAACAACACCACTTCATTGGAGGCTCCACTGATGATATCATCTAGCACGGTGACAAAACATTTGAATTTGAACAAGCCAGCTCAGCAAGCAAGTCAACAACCTCACCAACAACAGATCTTTGCCAAAACCTTGAACTGATCTAATGAGTTTGATAATTTTATGGTCAGCTTAGCCATTAACAAGATAAATTGTCACAGCAGGAACAGGATTGTTCGGTACTAATTATTACATGTTGCTAAGACAATTTTATATTAAAATAAAACTTGGGGAATTTTGAATAAACAAAGGGTTGCAACTTACTGTATAGTCACTTTAAATAGAAATAATAACTTGCACCTAATTAAAGCATTGAGGTGAGGAAATTAATATTACCATTAATGAATTGGTATAAGCTCATATTTCTCCTTTATGAAAGATTTGAATTCCAGATTTGATTGTCAGTTAAGGCTTTCTTTGCTTTAGTAGCCCAGCTGATTAGAACAGCCAGGAGAGCAGTGTACAGGGATAGTCAAGCAGTACATAGATAGGATAATCAGTCAAAACCTCAAATCATAAGCAGCTCAACTGGTCATGAAACTGACTGTTAATTGCAAAGTTTTCTTCCCTGAGGAAGAGCAAGCAAGTGTGAAACAGGTTGGAAGTGTGTCAGAGTCTAAACAGGAGTTGAGGAAACATGCACACATATTTCAATAATCAAACTACATGAGGACATAATCTACACTTTTTCTACACTTTGTACATTTGCATTCAGTGGAAGGCATTTTATTTCCTACTTATAAACTAGAGTTATACATACTACACAAAAATATAAGGAAATTTAAGTAGGAAATTGGTAGAGGAGTTGAGTAATTTGTATACAAAGGTATTTGGATGTAATCTTAATTAATCTTCAATGAAGTTTTTTTGTCAAAATTCTAGTAATGTGAGAACAGAACCTCAATTCTTATTCACATCATTCAATATGCCCATTTGAAAACCAATTTTAGTATTTTGACAGGTCAATTAAAAATTAATAAATTATGTCTCAATCCCTTATTAGCACATGTAAGGTATGATTTGTCTAGATAGCATGCAAAACGTTACTTTTCACTCTATTTTGATATGTGACAATAATAAATCAAATCAAACAATAAGATCAATATTTTTTGTTAATTTCCTCATTTCTGAAGATTTTCCCCCAAATTCTTCTGCCATTTTAAATAGATTTCACTTTAATTTTCCTAAAAGGATAATCTTGAATAAATATAAAGTTTAATAGCATAATTTCTGGATGGTTACTTTAATTTTTTGGAATGTACTAGTTGATGTAAATTCCATATTTTATATGTTCATTAAAAAAGGAATACAAAAATAATTAAATAGGATTTTCTTTCTTCTGCTCCGTTCGAACCGATTTGGTATCAGATATTCTAGATATCCAAATGAAAGTATTCGTACAGAGTTCCAAACTCATGAATAATACCTTGCAGATTTCAGAGAATATATGTCATTTTAAGATACAATCCCAACCTGAAAACAGGTCCCAATCTCACCCTGAACTGTAACCCTAATTTTGAGTCTCACCCTGACCCTCACCTTGTGCCATTCAAGCTTACTCTGAACCTAGCCACCTTGACCACCCCTTTACCCTGGCTACAAACCTAATTCCAACCTTGCAATCCTTAACCTAAAGCAAATGTTAACCCTAACAGTGAGCCCAACCCTGACCCCTAATCCTCATGGTAACAATGATACTATCATAATCCCTAACCTTAAAAATGAGCCTAACTCACAGGGAACCCTGCAGCCCAATGGTATCAATGTGGACTTCACAAGCTTCAAAATCTGCCCTCCCCCACCACATCCCAAAACCAGCCCAGCTTGTCCCTGCCTCCCTAACATGTCCTTCGTCCCACCTTGGGCCCCACCACCACCTCCTACCTACTAGCCTCATCCAGCCTCCTTGACCTGTTCGTCTTCCCTGGACTGACCTATCTCCTCCCTAACTCTCCATCTACACTCACCTTTACTGGCTCCATCCCCGCCTCTTTGATCTGTCTGATTCCTCTCCACCTACCTTTTCCTCTATCCATCTTCTATCTGCCTCCCCCTCTCTCCCTATTTATTTCAGAACCCCCTTGCCCCTTCCACCCCATTTCTGAAGAACAGCCTAGGGCCAAAACATTGGCTTTCCTGTTCCTCTGATGCTGCATGGCCTGCTGTGTTCATCCAGCTCTACACCTTGTTACCTCAGACTCTCTAATGCCTGCAGTTCCGACTGTCTCTGAAACAATTTTAACCCCACTGTGAAGACTCTTCTAAGGATGCCCACCTTGAAGAAGTTACCCTCCTCCCTCCGGAAAGATCTTGGTGGATCTCTCTCCCACTGGACCTCTCTCATAATCTCTTTGGTCCTGAAACTGCTCGAATGCATCCTGAACCAGGTACTACAGCCACATTACCCAGGACCTTCCCCACAATGTGCCCACCGCCATTGGCCATGTGGCCACTGACGAAGCACCCACGGATGACGTCACATCCTCCACCACCAGGTACGCCATTTCCAGTACAGTGAACGCCATTGATATCGCCGCTGATACAACTAAGATAGATCTTATCATTGATCTCAGCAATCCGTTCAGCATTTGGTCATCAATCTTCATCATAAAGTCCTTAAAGCTCTCTTCTTCATGAAGAATTTTAGCTCTTCTCCTTGAGTAGTAACATGATATCTAACAAACTGCTGAACACAAATGTACATATGTTCCATAGACATAGTTTTCACAAAAAAATGACACGCATCTGCAGGAACCCCTCAAATCTGCTTAATTCAGTCTGGATTGTACACATATACCAATGATATCCTCAAATACAGAAAAAATTGTAGCATCTATATCTTTCCTTATTCTCAGTTTCTGAAGCCAACTTCTGTCTTCAACCTGCCTGAACTGCGCCACTGGACTCAATAACTGAACTATGATTGTTTATGGGAATTAATAGCGGAAGGTGACAGTTTGCCTTTCACCATTCAATAAGATTATGGCTGATCTGTTTTGTTCCAAATTCCACATTTCCTTCTATCTCAGATAACTCTGGATTACCTGCTTCCAGATAGTTTCAAAGTTGAACAACCCTCAGATGAAAAAAAATTCTTCTCCTATCTGTCCAGAAAGGCAGACTTTATAATTATAGTTTTAAAGCCATATCACCAGATCTATATTGACACATAGGAGGAAATATTATCTTCACATCCACCCTGTCAAGATCATTTAGGATCTTAAACTCTTCTGTTAACCCAACAATCATTCTCCCAAACCCCAGTGGAGAGAAGGCTAATCTGTCCAATTTATTCTAGTAAGATAGCCACCTCATACCGGGTATCAATCTAGTAAAACTGCACTGAACCACCTTCAAGGTACTTAAATTTGTCTCCTATTCTATAGGTTTATATTGTTTTGGTTTTCAATCTGTTTCAGTCTTATTTTCCTTAGAAACTGTGAGTCAATTTCCTTTCTCAGTTTCCCTTTTTAAATAGTGTTTCTTTTAAAAAATACAATCTGTGACCTCAGCTATCCCAATTATTTCTGTATATAAATGCATAGAGCCCCTTTTCATTGGATACTGCCTCTCTTTTCCTTCCACATTTTTAATGAGTAGTTTATTCCCCTGCCAGTTCTTTCAGTCAGAAATGCCTCTTTTTAAATTCTTCAGACACCCTTCACCCCTTTAGTGAGTTACCTAGTGTAATACTTTAGTTCTTCCAGCATATGCCTAAACAAGATATGTGATTGTCAGCAGCAGGATGTGACATTTCAGTCAGGCCCAACAAGCAGGATGTGGGATAGCCTACATTAGATTAATTTTATTTATGTTGAATGTTTCCTGTGTTTTAAATAAAGCTGTGCTACATGACTCAGTGCTAAGCACATTCACTGCAAACAGGTCTGTTGTTTAAATTTAAAATCGTTATCAAAAAAGAACTGCTGAAGCATCCTCCTATAAGAAACAGGCTGTCACAGTTGGGAAAATCTGAAGCAAATCTAATTCTAAACATATATACTTTCAGCAAACTTGGCCCTCCTACAAATCTATTGAGGTGTTTATCCTGAAATGTGAACACATTGCTTCTCTCCACTGCTCCCCACTCAGACTTTCCAATATGTGCATTTTTCTTGTGTATTTTTTCCAAAGGAAAACCGCACAGTGGCTACCTTTTTGTTGAAATTAAGTAATACCGAATATTATTTCAAATTGCAGCCTGCACTGAAGATTAGTAATATTAACAAGTGGAAGAGAGAATATTTTTGCTGACCTGAATTTCCACGAATCCAAAGATCATTTAAGATAGTAGGTTGCAAAATGACCCATTGAGTGTTCATATTTCTAAACCTTGCTCTTGGTGGAGTGCAAAGAAAACAGGAAACCTCAACTGAGTTAATAAGAGAGTAGTCAGCACTTGAGATTTTGTCAGAATCCTTCAGATTTCCTTCATAAAATTTCTCTTCCATAGTTTAGGAACCGTACAGTTTAGCTCTTGCCTTTTTCATTTCCTTTCTGTTCCTCACCTCTCATTTCTTTCACACTGATGAGCCACACAGGTTAAACATGTACACTAATATGTAGAATACTCTGCTAGCTTTGAGAATAATGATTGATTTGCTTTTGGGATGTCAATTCTAGCATATTATTTAGACAATAACTAGACTCCTGATACAATACAAGAATTAAGGTTTTCACGTAAAAATACACTAAAGAAATGATTAATTTTTGAAATGACTTAAAGCACTGATAGGGCTAGTTTTGGTCATTTTCCTGTGTAATTTATAGCAATTGAAGATGCAAACAGATTTGCTCTGACAGTCCTCCTACCCTAGTTTGGGAATTATGAGTTACTGGAGAAACTTGCCTAAATAAAGTGTGAATTACATATTGAAAATGTTAGGGCAAAGTAGCGGAAGCCTATTATTTGTGATCCCAAGAAAAAGTCGGTTACACTGTGTGGTAACTCACCATAGGGTTTCATTGTGGTGTTTTCTCACATAGTGAAAAGATACTGTGATGCAGCCTGTAACATGTACTTCACATATTTTGACAAAGTCAGAGAAAATTCTTCAAAAGTTGAGTAAGAGGCATTAGCAATATATATGGTGTATATATTGTATAAGTGTAAATTAGGAAAATAAGAAATAAAGCTAAAAATATAGACAAAGTTTTCTATAAAAGGCTTACACATTGTCTGACCCAGATGCCACCGATTCCCAACCAGTGGCCTTCATTGCTCTGGGCCTGTTTACCTCCCTGCTTTACTCCAGGCCTGCAGGCTATCCCTGCTCTGCTCCAGGGCCACTGTCCACCATTTCTGTTCCACTGGTTGCTCCCACTTTGGTCTGGGCTGCTAGCTGCTCCTGGTCTGCTTGGGATTGTCGGCTGCCCTTGCTCCATTCCGGGCCAATGGCAGCACCCACTTTGCTCTGGACTGCAGACAGAAGAAGAAAAAATAGAAGAAAAAAAAAGAAAAGGAACAGACAGAGCAGACGAACTCCAGCTGGAACTTCATTCTCTGCTGCCATCTTGAATCATCTACATTCCTTATTTAGATTTCTATTATGCAAGTGTTGTGGGGGGTGGGGTCAGTGATACATTTCCATGGATAGATGGGAATGTGGATTTGAGATTATAATCAGATTACTATGATTTTATTATATGGTAGAGCAGGCTCAAGGAACTGAATGGTTCACTCCTACATCTTGTATGCTGTCTTGCTTAACCCCAAAATCTTTGACTCCCTTGTTAGAATATAAGTATATTTGTTTTAAGAATATCCAATAACTGCCTCCACTGCTGTCTATGGACGGGAATTTGAAAGACTCACAACTATCAGAGGAAAAAAAAACCTCCTTACTTCCAATCCATTGATGAATTCTCCAACACAATCAGTTGATTTCCAATCAATGTTTAGTTAGGTTGGATTTGGCTTGGCTTTTGTGACAGGACACATGGGCCATTTTAACTTTGGGCAGCATGGTGGCTCAGTGGTTAGCACTGCAGCCTCACAGCTCCAGCAACCCAGGTTTGAATCCAGCCTTGGGTGACTGTCTGTGTGGAGTTTGCACATTCACCCCGTGTCTGTGTGGGTTTCCTCCGGGTGCTCTGGTTTTCTCCCACAGTCCAAAGATGTGCAGGCTAGGTGGATTGGCCATGCTAAATTGCCCATAGCATTCAAGGGTGTGTGGGTGATAGGGGAATGGGTCTGGGTGGTATGCTTCAAAGGGCGGTGTGGACTTGCTGGGCCAAAGGGCCTGTTTCCACACTGTAGGGAATCTAATCTAAATAGATGCCAGTGTTTTAGCTCAGTCATGGGTACAGTGGATCCTGAAGCATAGTAGCTGCGCTGTTGTTGGAGGAGGACTGCAGCTTTTCCAATGCCCAGAACACTCTTCTGATATCAACTGAAGACCGACGTCTGAGAGAGTGGGAATTCAGAAGTTGGTAGAGAAGGATCATTGTCTGGGCACTTCTGGCTATAGAGAGGGTCCCAAATAATTCAGCCTTGCCTTCTGAAATACACAACTACCATTGAGGGTAATGATACTCATAGCACTTCCACTTCTACCAGTTGTTTAATTGTTTCCAGAGATGACAGGATGCAAAATGACTGCAGAGCTTTGATCTGATCCAATAAATGTGGGATTGCTTAGCTCTGTATATCTTATTCTGCTTCAGGTATTTAGCATGTATGTAGTCCTGTACTGTAACTTCACAGAGTTGACAGTTCATTTTCAAGTATATTTGCTTTTCCTGATGGTTCACATGCCTCAGATATGCAGTTTTGAGTTGACAGATTGTTAAATGAGATTGGTTTGGAACTGGAGAACTAGTGTCACATATTGGAAAATAGGACTTAGCCCTTACAAGGATGGCAGGGTAGTTACATTTGTAAGTCATGGACAGAGCTCTCCGAAACTGTCTCTTACTGTTGTATCCTTTAACGCAAAGGCAGTTCCATTAGTCTCCATCTTCAAATCTACTTAGAAGTAGTTTCTAACACAGATTCATAAGCTGAGGAAGACTTAGAATAAGAAACCAATGCCAGTGCTTTGCCACTGTCACACGTCACTGATTTGAAACACAGATTAACCTTTTCAGTATTGAATATCTTTTGAAACTTGTATAATTGTGAACTGCCAAGAATGATTTCTCTTTAACTTCATGAAGCTTCATAGTTTGTGGTCAATGTCCAGTTTGCCATTAGTTTGTAGGATGTTATGTAATGGCTTGAACAAATTTCTTAATATATCACCACAAGACCATTGGGTCTCCAACAGCCCACCCATAATGATGAAGTGTACAAGATGATCAGAAGTATAGATAGAGTGGACAACCAGAGACTTTTTCCTATGGTGGAGGTAGCTATTATTAGGGGGCATAGTTTTAAAGTGAGTGGAGGTAGACATAGGGGAGACGTCAGTGAAAGTGAATTGAATTCATGCTTCTTAACTGTCAAACAGGCATTTCCTTCCCAATTACATCCTAGAACATTACCAGTGTTAGTACTGAGTCCAAGAGCACTCGAGAATTTGAAGATATATATGATCCCAAAAATCGGCTAAACATTGAGCTCAGGGCATTTTATAGACAATTGCCCACTTAGAATTGGATTTAGATTTCTTAATCCTATTTCTATACTGTTTGTTTCCATGTAATTTTTTTTGTTTTTATTCAGTATGAGTATCCAAATTCCCTGTACTTCCCAGCTCCTCAATGTTTATATGTTTATTTTCATATGTTTTGGAAAGCTTAAAAAATGTATTTCCTTCGCAACTGAAAAAGTTGAAGAAACCCAACTACTCAAAAATAAACAATTAAACATCTTTATTCAAAATTCTAATTGATAAGTGCACTAATCAATCAGATCTCAAAAATTAAGTTACACATTACTTAGTTTCATTCTTTTGCCACTATATAACATTGCATGTTTTAACTTCTGTGAGCAAAGCCATGAGAGAGCAATCCTTTCATCATAAAATCATCTTAAAATTAACCTATTAATGCTTCCAGATACTATGCCTGATATGAATTTTGGTAGATGTATGGTTTCTGCAATCTTGTTCAAAGTATTCTGATTTCAGTGTAAGAAACATTCCTTAATTTGTATAACAAATGAATTATATCACTCGAGCTCCAAATTCCATAATTTCATATGAAAATACACAAGCTGAGGTACTGCTATCAGCTTATAGGACTGTACATATTGTGAGCACAGTGTTGGTCATTTCCATGGTTCAGAGATAACCCTGGAGTCAGGTTGTAGGTTAGAATTTCACTTCAGAATGTTGGATACAATGTCTGGGTGATGTTCCAATGCAGTACCGAGGAAGCACTACAGTGCTGGAGGTGCTGTCTTTCTGACAGGAACTTGAACAGAGTTTCTGTCTTTCATATGTAGATACAAGAGATATTTAGAAGAGGTGCATGGATTTGGATAACTCTTACCCAAATTTGTTGTCCTGCCAAGTATTTATTCTTCAGACAAGAAATACAACAGATTTTCTGGTAATTTGTCTCATTCCTGTTTGTTGGAGACTCCACGTAGAAACTAGCTGCCACGTTTCCCACATTCCAACGTGGCTGAACTCTTATCAATGGGAAAGCACTTTAAGGCATATTTGTTGCTGTGAAAGGCACTAAGTAAATGTAAGTCACTTGTTGGTTGCATTGTGAAGCTCCAGCTAGAAATCCAATCACCTCTTCAGTAAGCAGTTGGTCTGAAAATCAACTCATCAGTATTTTAAATAGAAAATATTATTAATATAACTTTGCATATGCAAGTTACAGCAAAACAACATTAGGAAAGGGACTAGTTATTTCACTAAACGAATCAACTCATCAAAGTCAACAAAAAAGGAAAAAGAATACAAAAATTGAGACAGAAAGTAATCCAATTTTCATATTAATGTATAACTGTGTGCCACTGTTTCCAATAAGCGATATTCTTCCATCAACTCCAGGATAAACCCGTTGCATTAGCTTGATGTAGTTTGAAAGCACTGAAATGTCTGTGTCACCTAGAGCAGCAAAATAAAAGCTTATTAAAATAGTATTTCATATATATAGTACACACACACTGGCAGTGACCCATAACATCTGCAATGAAATTAGAAACTTTTTTGCAACTGTCAGAGGTAGGCTCTTTACTCAGAGAGTAGTAGGGGCGTGGAATGCATTGCTGGAGAGGGCAGTGGAGTGGGCCTCATTAGGGGCATATAAGCAGTAATTAGATAGGCATATGGATGATAGTATAAGGTAAGGGTAGAGGTTAGGTTTAGGGTAAAGGTTTGACACAACATCGTGGGCCAAAGGGCCTGTACAGTGATGTACTGTTTTATGTTCTATGTTCTAATGCTTGCCTGACATACTGCTTTACTGCATCTAGTGCCATTCCATGCTCCGGTGGCTTCTTTCTTAGACATACTCATCCTATTGCTTTCATCCCATTCCAGAGATCCTCATTCTATTCCCTGCTGCAGCCTCTCCTCTTTATCGAACTCTCTCTCAGCCCATACCTCACATGCTACAAACCCCTTCCATGCTGCAATCCCCTATGGTGCTCTCCCCATGCCATTCACTCCCATCCCATGTCATTCCCCTTTTCAATTCGTACCTCTTCCCATTCTACCAGCTCCTTCCAGCAATGCAGACTTTGTTGTTGGACTCCCCTTACCTCTGCTTTTGTTTGCCTCCACCAACTCTGTTCAAACCCACTGACACCATCACCAACCATTTGAAGCCACATGTTCACCAAATGCATTAATTGTTTGCATGCCGTGTGTGTCAGCCCTGCCCACCAAATCAATTCATTGGCAATAAGAAGTGTGGCAGATTAAATTGTATATTAATATTATGGATTGGTAGTAAATGGCTGAACATGTGAAAATGTATGTTTACCAGTGTCATGTTTCAGGTTTTCATTCTTCAACATGGTGAATCCGTCTCCACCCTGAGCAATGTAAGAATTGACAACGATTTTGTAAATTCTGGTGTCTTCGAGCGGTTCATAGTGAGGTACGCGGCAGTCTGAACAGAGAACATCTAATTTGACCACCCTGTGTCCTGGTTTTCTACTCAGGTCAAATTCTATGTGGACACCTAAGAAAATGAATCATTTTAGTCTTGGCAGCAAGATTAGAAACAATCAACTCTTAAAAGATCAACAAGATCGTTTATGTGTGGAATCACAAAAGATGCGTGAGATCCTACAAATTTTTCTTATCGGTATTTACCGTTGAGAAAGGCACGGATGCTAGAGAACTTGGGGAAATAATGTATATGTCTTGAAGAAAGTCTACATTACAGAAGAGGTGATGCTGGAAGTCTTAAAATGCATAAGGTAGGTAAATACCTGGGGCCTGATGTGGAGTATCCCAGGATTTTGTGGGAGACTAGGGAGGAAATTACAGGGGCCCTGGAGGAAATATTTGTATCATTGACAGCCAGGGGTGAAGTGCCTGAAGGCTCAAGGGGTGGTTAATATTGTGCCATTATTCACAAAATGCTGCAGGGAAATGCCTGGGTACTATAGGCCGGTGAGCCTAACATTTATGGTTGTTAAGTTGTTCGAGGGGATTCTGAGTTACAGGATCTACAGGCATTTGGAGAGGGAAGAACTCATTCAGGATCATCAGCATGATTTTGTGCATGGAAAATTGTCTCATGAATTTAATCAAGCTTTTTGGAAGGGATGACCAAGAAAGTAAAGGTGAGCAGTGCAGTAGACATTATCTATATGGACTTTAGCAAGGACTTTGACAAGGTACTGCTGGGTAGGTTGTTGAGTCAGCTTACATCTCATGGGATCTAGGGAGAGCTAACCAGTGGATATGAAATTGATTTGAAAGTAGAAGACAGAAGGTGGTGGTAGAGGGTTTTTCAAATTGGAGGCCTGTGATCATCAGTATGCCACAGACACTGGTGCTGGGTCCACTGTTATTTGTCATTTATATATATAATTTGGATGAGAATTTAGGAGGTATGGGGTTATTAAGTTTGCAGATGGCACTAAGATTTTGTGGTATGGTAGACAGTAAAGGAGGTTATCTGGGAATACAGTGAGATCATGGTCAACTGGGATAGTGGGCTGACGAATGGCAGAGCAAGTTTAATTTGGATAAATGCAAGGTGTCGTATTTTGGTAGGTCAAACCAGGACAAGACTTGCACAGTCGATGGTAGGGCCCTGGGAGTGTTTTAGAACAAAGATCCAGGAGTACATGTTCATAGTACCTTGAAAATGGAGTCACAGTTAGATAGAATGGTGAAGGTGGCTTTTAGCATGCTTCCTTTCATTGGTCAGAACATTGAGAATAGGTGGTGAGATGACTTGTGGCAATTGTACAAATCATTGGTAAGGCCACATTTGGAGTATTGCATGCAGTTCTGGTTGCCCTGCTACAGAAATGATATTATTAAACCAGAAAGAGTGCATCAAAAATTTACTAAGACGCTACCTGAACGGGAAACTTTGAGTTATAAGGAGATGTGGGATAGGCTGGGACTTGTTTCCCCTGGAGCATAGGATGCTGAGGTATAACCTTACAGAGGTTTATAAAATCTTGAGAGTCATAGCCAAGAAAGATAGCCAACAGCCCTTCCCCATGGTAGGGTAATCTAAATCTAGAGGGCATAGGTTTAAGGTGAGAAGGGAGAGATACAAAAGGATTAGAGGGGTAATATTTTGCCTCACAGCACCAGGGACCTGGGTTTGATTCTAACCTTGGGCGACTGTCTGTATGGAGTTTGCATAGTGTCCCAGCGTCTGCATGGATTTCCTTAGGGTGCTCTGGTTTCCTCCCACAGTCGAAAGATATGCAAGCTAGTTGAATTGGCAATGCTAAATTGCCCATAATGTTGAGGAATGTGTAGCTTAGGTGCATTAACAACAGGAAATGCAGGGTTAAAGGGACAGGAAGTGGGGGGGGGGGGTGCTGGCTGGTGTTCTTTTCTGTGGACAAATTGGGCCAAATGGAGATTCTACAATTCTGTGACTTCTTGGGTCTTTACACAGGATTGAAATAAAGTGCCACCATGTTCAGGCCATCATCATTGTCTATGCCAGTGTTGAAACACTTAATAAATCGGTCGTAATGAGTGCAGTTTGTGTGTTTTATTGGGTTACTGAGAAACGGAGTTCCTGTGCAGCCATGTCAGTTAGGCAAAAACTAGGAGATTTTACTGGCTTTCATCGTCTCCTTTCTCGCTTAAACTGCGGTTTAAGTGGAGATTAGATAATTAATCAGAACAGCATGGAGATATCAGATAATTAACAACAAGGCAATTCCCTTGTATTTCAGGCCTCTAAATGTTTTATTCCATGAGGCTTTGATTATTTCCTGGACATGTTCATGAAATTTTAACGATCTGTGTATGGAACCCCTATTCTTGACTTAATATTTGTTTTAGAGTCAGAGAGTATTGGAAACAGGGTCTTCAGCCCAAACTGGTCCAGGTGGTGCTCACTCAGCTAGATTCAGTTGCCCACATTTGGTCCACATCCCTCGAAATCCTTCCCATCCATGTACCTATACAAATGTCTTTTTAAAATGTGGTCATTGTACCTGCCTCATATAGCACTGAAACAGACCCTTTGGCCCAACTCAACAATGCCGACCAGATATCCTAAATTAATCCAGTCCTACGTGCCAGCATTTGACCCACATCACTCTAAACCCTTCTTATTCATATACATATCTAGGTATCTTTTAAATGTTGTAATTGTACCAGTCTCCAACACTTCCTTCCAAAAAGAACAATGCATCTTTTTCAACATTACTTTATAACAAGGTTTGCTGTAACTCTACTCTCTTTTGTTTGTTCCTGGATTATTATTTAGACTATCTTTTCCACTTGAGTCCCTGCCTTCACCCCAACTCTATTTACTGGTTTAAAGTATTCATGACTGCCCTATTCACCTTTTTCACTAGGACGCTTGTTCAGATAGGAAACTGATTCCAATGGTTAGTGACCTCTATCACAGTACTGTACTGGTGTTAAAGTCCCGTGAAGTGGTACATCTGTTTCCCATACTATTTCAGTCATGCATTCACCTCTCCAAATAGCATAACTGCAAGCTTCAACTATACCCAAAATTGCAATGGGGGTCCTATGTCATTTTAGGGCCTCAATTTATATGTTAAAAATGTTCAAAGATGCAAACGAAATATGCAAACATGTTTTTCCATGCGGAATACAAATGACCATTGGACAGTAGTAGTATTTAAAAGGAATTAGGTCTACTCATTGAGGAAGTCGTGATTTCAGTCATGTTAAAATTTGCTCCAGTTATAAACCTGCATTTTCTTGAACCCGAACTGTGCAGTATAACTCCTTAATAGTCTTAATTAGCAATATTGCATAAAAGTGGTGTCAATGATTGCTGAAGTATTTTATCACTCCAGTTATAAAACTGCATTTTCTTGAACCCCAACTGTGCAGTATAACTCCTTAATAGTCTTGTTTAGCAATATTGCATAAAAATAGTGCCAATGATTGCTGAAGTATTTTATTGCTCCAGAAGAGATCCACTGTTGTATTTCAGCAACAACTTGTTTGTGGGATAGTGCTGCGTTCAGCCTTACCAGACACCTGCAAAAACTCCCCTGTGTTCTGTCCATATCTTCTGACAGAATGCTCAAAAGCTGCTCTTAACGTTGAACCCCGAACCTTGAGCAGATCAATAGTACTTCCAAATGGCAGAACGGCCAAAATATTTTCTACTAGTATTGTTCCTGTAAGAGGAAAAGACCAACTCATTAGTTACTTCTTAAGAGTGAAACTTTTTAAATCAACATTACTGGAGTCATATTTAGGCCAGACCAGGTAAGGATGGCAGATTTCCTTCCATAAAAAAACCAAATGTATTTTCAAACAAATGATCAGCGCTTATTTTCAAATTCATTTTCAAGCTTCGTGGTCTGCTTTTATATTTCACATTTATGAATTAAATTTCAATTCCACCAGCTGTTCTAGTAGGATTTGAAACCATGAACCTAGGGCAATAGCTGGGCCTCTGGGATTGCAAACTTAATAATGTGCCCCATCCGTCAAACAAAGGTTTGATCCCCATAACTATATTTCTTCTTGTATGGTGTCTCAATTTCATAATAATTTATAACCTTTTTGCATTGACTTTAATAATAACAAGACATCAAGCCTTTTGATTTATGAAGAAGGGTCTAGACCCGAAACATCAGCTTTCCTGCTCCTCTGATGCTGCTTGGCCTGCTGTGTTCATCAAGCTCTACACCTTGTTATCTCTCTTTATCAAGCCTTTTGATAAGTTTCTCTGATTTTATATAAAAGTACAACTTATGAACAATCTATTGTATCTCTTTATTTAACCCTTCACTCAATTCATCAAACAAAGTTATTACAATCATCCATCCTATTCGTCGTCTTAAACTCAGGTGGAGCTCAACAATTGACAGTGTGAGCTGTATAGCAAAGCCTAAAAAAGCCTCTTTACCCAACAGCTGACAAACTCTCACACTTCCACAATGTTCACCTCCACAACAAATAATGCTCACAATCCCCTGATAATGCATTGAGCATGCCCACATACAATGCTCACCTTCCCGTACTTCTCCATGATGCTTACCCTTCATCATTTCACACTGGTCATCTTCCCCCACAATGCCACCCTCATGATGTTCAACCTCCTCCACAATGGCCACTAAATCACTCTCCTTCCACCGTCACCCGCAAGCATATCTCTCCACCACACCCAGACTCCATCCTAACACTACCTATGCCAGATCATGGTGGAGCTTTCATATGATTTTACATTTAGACTTCAGTGGAGTTTCAAGTTAAATACTATTTCATAATTAGTGGAATTTCAGGTTCAAGATTTGTAGCCAGATCAACAATTTCATTCAAAATGAAAACTCTACTCTATTTCTTTGAAGTTTAGTTTCTATTTGCCCTGTGTTTCTGGGTGACTCGCTATGTTTTGTGTAGAGATCAGGACAGAATATTTACAGAAAATGGTAAGGTTCTGGGGAGTGTTGTGAACAAACAGACCTCAGTGTGCAGGTTAATATCTCCTTGAAAGTAGAGTTGCATTTAGACAGGATAGTGAAGAAGTCATTTATTGGTCAGTGCATTCAGTAAGGGAGCTGCAAGGTTATGCAGTGGCTGTACAGGATATTGGTTTGGCCACTTTTGCAATACTGCGTGCAATTCTGGTCTGTCTGCTGTCGGAAATGTTGTGAAACTTGAAAGGGTTCAGAAAAGACTTAAGGATGTTGCCAGGGTTTGGAGACATGAGCTGTAGGAGAGGCTGAATAGGCTGGGGCTATTTTCCCTGGAGATTCGCTGGAGGGGTCACCTTATGGAGCTTTATAAAATTGTGAAGGGCATGGATAGAGTGAATAGACAGGGCCTTTTCCCTGGGGTGTGGGGGGTTCAAAACAAGACAGCATAAGTTTAAGGTGAGAGGGGAAAAATTTAAAAGGGACCTAAGAAGCAGCTTTTTCATGCAGAGGGCTGTGCACATATGGAATGAACTGTCAAAGGAAGTGGTGGAGGCTGGTACAATTACAACATTTAAAAGGCATCTGAATGGGTAAATGAATAGGAATGGTTTAGAGGGATACATATTTGCAGATTAATCCTAGTTTACCATAGCCAGGAAGATTCACAGGATTGTGGGTGATATTCAGGGTGGAATCTTACAGGGGTCTGAACGGTGTGGGCTATGGTGGGATTTGTGGCAGGATTAGACGAGAAGTCCAATGACGCCTATCTCAACATCAGGATCGGCTTGCTCCATCTTTTATAATCTTGCCAAACGTCAAGATGCGTTTTGCACTTTGCTGTGTCGAGTTACTAATTAAACTGGATTATGGTTCAAGTCACCGCATTAATATTCAGCTTTCTATTTTACCAAACTCTCCACATAAGCTAGGCATTGGGAATTCAAGACATGGATGTCAGATTCAAGTTGCTACTTAGTTCAAAAGACTTTCATGTTTGACAGAGTGCACCAACATTTCAGAACATGTTCCATGGGAACCGACACCATACACTCATGTTCACGAACATTAGCATCCAACACGAATCAGCTTCTATGAACCCTCATGACATCGCCAATTCACTTACCATACATTTCTGCACTTCCAATGCTGCACCTCTGGCTTCACCAGTAACTATCATTGCAGCAAGGACACTGTGCACTCAGCGGGGTACATTAGCCCATGGACTGGACTAGGTTGCCCACGGGACTTTTTATTTGTTGTTAGAGTGCTCACACACTCGGAGCCTAAAATTTCCTTTCATTTAGTTCTTTGATCCCCTCGGAAATACGAGGCTCTTATCATTGTATTGCAGTACTGCGGTGTAGATTCAAAACCAGGAAGCTCGTGACAGTTGTCCGCAGACCTCAATCAAGTTAGGGGGATAACCTTCAGTCTGGGGGTCCTGTCACAGTAAGTCAAGGGCACCCGTTGACACCAGTCAAGGGACTGGGACAAGTCAGCCACTTGGGGCATTCAGGAACAGTATGCTATCCACATAAAGGAGTCCAATATCTGTCGTGAATCTTTTGGGGGCTATTGTCCTCCTAAAATGAGAAGAGGTGGGTATTAAAGGAGATGGAAGTCGCCAGCACAGCTGTTACTTTTGATGCAGGTGGGGAGGTGCCCTAGCAAGTGAGTAGGTAGTACTAAGGGCATGCAGGGTTAGTGATGTTGGTGTTAGGGAGTGAGAAAGATTTTGCAGGAAGTAGAGGTAGTGGTAGGGCATCAATGTAGTATGTTTTCATTAGATGCAGTGAAAAATCTTGCTAGGACTTGTAAAAATCTCTGAAAAGAAACTTGATTCACCCTGGACTTAGCCAAAAAAAAGCAGGATTGAGTACTACTCTAAAAGCTGAGAATGCCAATAAGCTAAGGATTAGGATGAAGCTACATGACTAGTAACTATGAGGACTTCACGTTTGCTAGATTTTAGAATGTGTACGTGCTTTGATAACTTGCAGTTACCAAACAAACAATTTGTCTGTAAGTAAACCTCTGGGATTTTCAAGTAAATTTAATCTATGCTATGACACATAATGAAAGTTATAATTTTTCATAAAGACCAATAAAATAAAGTTGCAAAATGCGATAGACACCTAAAGATTTTGAAGGATATCCTCAAGAATATGGTACGATGCTCAACTCATTGATCGCTAGTTCCAATGTGCCACAACAAAAAACCACAATGACCTCCTCAGAACACAGACGCAGGATAGAGTACCCTTCATTATTCAGTACTTCGAGAGCGAACAGACTACATCTTGTTGTTCGCAGCCTTTGTCATCAATGACAATAAGCATCTCGCCAAGAGTATCCCTACACCTCCACTTCTCGCCTCCAAATAACCAAACCTTAAACAGACCATCATTCACAGCAAACTACCCAGCCTTTGGTACAACATCGACCGCAACACCACACCACGTTGCCATGGCAACCTCTGCAAGACATGCCAGATCATCGACATGGATACGACCATCACGTGGGAAAACCACCCACCACATACACAGCTACTCATGGATACTCATGACTCAGCCAATGTTGTCTTTCTCATGCACTGCAGGCAAGGATGTCCTGCTGGTTTATTGGCAAAACCACGCGGACACTTGGACAACAAGAAAATGGACACCATGCAACAATCACCGGAAAGGAATGTTCCCTCCCAGTTGTGGAAAGCTTTAGCAGTCAAAGACTTTCAGTCTCTGACCTTCGGGTAAGCATCCGCCAAGGTGGCCTTCGAGATACACAACAACACAGAAACACTGAGCAGAAACTGATCGTCAAATTCTGTATCTGTGAAGGTGGCCTCAACTGTGATCTTGAATTCATATTGTGCTACATGTGACCATACCACACTTCTGTATCTGTAAAATCCTCCTTATTGGCCTGTTTTGGCACCATCACCTTGATAAATTGTTATAGTCTCTCTACCTTAGTTAGTTTGTACAGTTTTGGATTACTTATTACTTTGGTTAGACACTCAGCATGCGACTGTTATACCCATCATGTTATTCCAATCATTTGGTTTGTCTCCAGTTCCACCTCATTGTTATTTAAAAAAAATCTCTGCCTCATTTAATCAGAATATAGCTCATCCCTTTGCTTGTTTTTCAGTTGTTGACACTTTACTGACACGTCCGATGCTCTCGATCACCCGCAGACTTATTATTTGACACTCCACCCACACCATTTTTATGATCTTTTGATCTCTCTGCCTGTAAATTCAGTGTCTGTGTGTTTTTCTCTCTCACTTCACATGAAGAAGGAATCACAAAGCTTGTGAATTCACATAAATCTGTTCAGCCAAGTCGATTCATTCCACATGATATCGAGAAATGGCTGGAGTCATAGGATAATGCAAAGGCTATGGGCTCTGATAGTATCCCAGCAGTAGTCTGAAGACTTGTGCTCCAGAGTTTTGATGAACCCTTACCCAAGCTGTTCTGTTACATCTACATCAATAGCATTTAGCCCACACCATGGTAAAATACGAAAGTATGTCCTGTAGGCAAAAAGCAGGCCAATTCTAATCCAGCCAATTACTGCCCAATAGTCTACTCTCTATCATCATTAAAGTGAATGAAAGTGTCATCAACAGTCCTATCAGTCCTATAACCTGCTCAGTGACATTCAGTTTGGATTCTGCCAGGGTCACTCAGTTCCTGTACTCACTACTGGCATGGTTCAAACATGGACAAAAGAGCTGAATTCTAGAGGTGAGGTGTGAGTGACTGCCCTTGGCATTAAGGCCACATTTGACTGAGTATGGCATCAAGAAACCATAGTGAAACAGTAATCGATGGATATTGAGGTAAAATGTACCACAGGTTGGAGTCATACCAAGTACAAAGGTTGTGGTTATGGTAGCTGGAGGTCAGTTTTCTCAAATCCAGAACATCTCTAGTAGCTGCTCATTATTAACCAGTGCATTGCAGACGTTCCCCGTGGCTCCTTGGAAAGCATCTTCCAAACCCACAACCACCGCCTTCTAGAAACAAAAGGGCAGCAGATATATGGGGATATCACCACCTATAAGTTCCTCTCCAAGCCACTCACCATTCTGACTTGGAAATACATTGCTATTCCTTCAGTGTTGCTAGGTCAAAAATCCAGGAATTCCATTCTCAGCAGTTCCGTGGGGTTACCTACAGCAAATGGACTGCAGCAGTTCAAAAGAGCAGTTCACCACCACATTCAAGGGCAACTGGGGATGGGCAATACCCACACATCATGTATGAATGGGGGAAAAAAACCATTCTTGGCCTTACTTTCTCCTTAAATCACAACAAGTCTCTCCTCCATTGTTACAGATGCTTCCGATAGACCTTTTTTCTTGCTAAATGCCCAGCAACTAAATCTCAATGCTGAAGAATGTTTTGGCTAATACAAGTACATTATTAAATGTTTTAAATTCATTAATACTTCAGTGGTTCAGTTTGCGCTATTTCTAGTTGAGATGGATTCTAATGAAATAGGGCACTGGTTATCAGGGAAATAATTTGTTAAATTGTTAGCTGTCCAACATACCATTATTAACTTGTTCGTCAATGGATGAACGGATTCCACCCCCTTGTGTCAAACAAATGGATACATGAGTCCATGAACTGTCATCTGGTTTCCGGATATTTTCATAAATCTGAAATTGTAGTAACAGGTTCTGTTAGCTCACTTGAACAATACTCTGCACTCTTGCAGGATTTTCATTTTTATCACTGCTGTCTGCAGGCATGTTGTTAGTTATTTATTGATTAGTGAGATTCAGCAAACAAGAATTTATATTTGTAGAGCACCAAGGTGGTCACAGCTGCAGTATAAAACTAAATATGACATAAACCCACAAAAAGAGATGTTAGTTCAGATGAGTAAAGCTTGGACAAACAGGTGGGTTTTAGGAAAACCCAAAATGGGGAAATGAGTTAGATGTGAGGTTGGGGCCTGTGCTATTGAAGACACAGCCATTGGTGGAGCTTTTAGAATTCTGAATGCACAAGAGACCACAATTAGAGGAACACAGATATCTATGAGTAGGAAGAGATTACAGAGATAGTGAAGGATGAAGCCAAGGAAGAATTTGAAAATGAGGATGAGAGTTTTAAAATCAAGATGTAATTTAGTGGGGAGCCAGGATTGTCTGTTGAGCTAGATTACCTCACTTCTGGTTTTCCTTCACAATGGAGTGTATATGGGGTATAGATCTATGTGTTTATTGATGGATATACACTCCATTGTGAAGGAAAACCAGAGGTGAGGTAATCCAGCTCAATGGACTCCAGAGTTTAAATACCAGGCAGGAAAACACACCGGCACTTCATCAGAGGCTGCACTGATTATGTTACCCAGCAGGGTAATGAAATGTCTGCGGAACAACAAACCAGCTTGGTGAGCCAACCAACCACAACACCCACAACCTGAGCTATAAATCTACTCGAAAACCTTACATACATTTCCATCTTTCAGAGATGAGAATTCAGGAGATGCTTTTTTTAAAAAAAATCATACAGAAAGTGCTCTTACACAACTGACATCACCCCACTCAAAAAAAAATCACCAAATTGCCCATGGTTTTTATCTATTAACCACCATCAGTAAATCACTAGTATTTTCCAATAGAATAATTTTATGTGCAAAGTCCATTAAGGGCAATGTAAGCCACCAACGATGAAGGAGGGATAGACAGGGGGCTAAATCAAAATGAAGTTGGAACACAAGGCATCTTTATCACTTACTGTACAACTTATTTATCACCCGAACAAACAGGATGATCTGAAGGTAACCCTTTCCCTATTTAAATTATATCAGATAGCCACATACTGCTTATAGAGTCGTAGAGTTATACAGCACGGATACAGACCCTTTGGACCAACACATCCATGCTGACCAGATATCCTTAACTGATCTAGTCCCATTTGCCAACATTTGGTCCACATCCATCTAAACCCTTCCTATTTATACACGCATCCACTTGCCTTTTAAATGTTGTAATTGTACTTGCCTCGGCTGCTCATTCCATAGACACACATCCTTTGCGTGTAAACGTCACCCATCAGATCCATTTTAAATCTTTACCCTTTCAACTCAAACTTATGACCTTTGGTTTTGGGCTCCCCTACCCTGGGAAAAAAAATACTTGGCTATTTACATTATCCATGCCCCTCACGATTTTATAAACCTCTATAACATCACCTTAGCGTCTGATGCTCCAGGGGAGAAAGCCCCAGACTATCCAGCCTCTCCCTAGAGCTCAAACACACTAGTTCTGCCAACGTCCTCGTAAATCTTTTCTGCACCTTTTCAACTTGAACACCTTTCCTCCAGCAGAGGCCAGAACTGAACTCAGTATTCTAAAAGTGGCCTCACCAATGTCCTGTACAGTGCATCAAGTCCTGTACTCAATGCACTGACCAGTGAAGGCAAGGATGCCAACTACTTTCTCCACCACCCTGTCTACCTGAAACTCCACTTTCAAGGAATTATGTTTGCAAACTGCAAGCCCCACAGTAATGTGATAATACTACAGTATCTGTTTTACATGTGCTGGTTATGGAATAAGTATTGACCCAAATGCTAAGGAGAACACCACTTACTTTCCTAAAGTGGGCATATCCAGCTGAGTGGGAGTTTGGCAAAAAGTGCCAAGTCTCCTCAGGCCACAGACAACTACTGCCAAGTCTCCAAGTTTAGGTCTTGTCTCATCCAATTAGTAAATTTTGACCAACTGCCTATAGCTGTTCACTTAATTTGAAAAGGCTATCAAGGAAATTAGGGAAAAAAAAACATACTGAGCAAAAGGACACTAATTGCGTCCCTTTATGAATATTCCTCCCACATAAAGCCAAAATGGCATTTTCCATAAGGTGATAGTTGTGACTGGTTTAACTGAGGTGAATATTCTCCATGTCAATTGCTCTACTTTAGTGCTACTTTTCCTAGTGCTGCCTTCATATTTTTGAAATAAATGACACAGACATTGGCCACACAAACATTTCTTACCATGGCTTCACAAATTAAATTCCCCATATTGCATTCCCGATTCCTGCACTCCTCTGTGGTTCCATTCAGATAAACCAACGTTTTTCCAATGTAGTCCTTTCCAAAATTGGCAAGTGTTTTTTTCCAGTTGTTCACATCAGCCAGCAGCATCTCATCTATATGTAAGGCAGAAGACAAAGATTTAATGCCATTTGTTGGAATTAAACAATATTTTAATAGTTTTGTCTTTTCTTGCTCTGGGGAGAACTTTCCTGCTGTTTGAAAAAAAACTAACTGGTGCTTGCATTTATATCATGCCTGTATTTGATAAAAGTCCAGGGGATTTCACAGAAGCATTATCAAACATCAAATCACAACAAAATATTTGAACCAAAAGCTTAGGTCAAAGAGCTTCGTTTTAAGAAATGTTTTAAAAGGATGAGCAAGAGATGGCGAAAGCTGGATATATTTGGAGAAGGAATTCCAGAACTTAGAGTGGAGGCACTTGAAAGCACAGCCACCAATGATGGAGTGATTTAAAATCAGAGATGCACGAAAAATCAGATGTAGAGAATTGCAGAGTTGTCAGGATCTTTTATGACCAGGCTGGGTGGCACCTTTTTTTTCCCCATGTTCCTTCTGATATCACCTAGTCTGTAACACGGTGTCAATGAGTAGCTCTCTCAGCCTTTGAGAAGGTTGGGGGTTCAGTCCCTGGATTGACACTGAAGTCTGACACATGGTGCAGTATTGAGAGAGCTGCACTTTTGGAGGCTTCATCTTTCGGATGAGGTGTTAAACTGAGGTCCCATTCGCCTACATGGATGAATGTAAAAGAATGCACAACAGTATTTTGAAGAAGAGTGAAGAAGGTTTTCCCCAGGAGCATATTGTAATATTGCAGTCCAATATGCTGACTGCAAAGTCCCAGAAATAGAATTTTGTTTTAGATCATGACAGTGACCATGCTTCAAAGTACTTTCAAAAATAGTGTGGCTGCATCCTACGTTGAGATTTTTGGAAGGCTCATCATGAGGCTTGCGAGTTTTCTTGCTGTATTCCACCAAACTCTATTGTTAGCACAGGTGGCACGGTGGCTCAGTGGTTAGCACTGCTGCCTCACAGCGTCAGGGACCCAGGTTCAATTCTAGCCTTGGGCAACTGGCTGTGTGGAGTTTGCACATTCTCCCCGTGTCTGTGTGGGTTTCCTGTGGGTGCTTTGGTTTCCTCCCACAGTCCAAAGCTGTGCACGCTATGTGCATTGGCCATGCTAAATTGCCTGTAGTGTTCAGGGATGTGTAGCTTAGGTGAGTTATACTGGGGTAGGTCTGGGTGAGATGCTTTGAGGTTGGGTGTGGACTTGTTGGGCTGAAGCGCCTGTTTCCACACTAATTCTATGATATGATCTATGATGATGGTCGACCCTGCCCCATGGCATGTCTCACGTTTATTTTCCACTCTTTCCACAGAACAACTTGCCACTCAGCAGATATCTGCTGAAAGAAATTTCCTGTGCTCATGCCATTGTTAAAATGTTACAATGAATCTAGTCAAGCATTGGCCTTCCAAAGCTCTCTTGCTCATTAAAGGCTGTATCCACAAGATGGCAGAGAAGGGAAATATGGGACCATGATTCATCACAAAGGTGCTGATGGATTCGGCAATGCAGAGGAGGGCCATCCTCATACAAGACCATCAGGGGCAGCCATGTCGTCACACCTTACCAGTCAAATTTGAGGTTACTGCCCAGGTCAATGCCATCTCAGTGGTGCAGAGCAAAAGCCAGAAGCTCTGCCACAGTAAGTGCCATATTCTTCCCACTGCCACCCGTAAGGCACTGTATCTCTGCCAATGCACCCATCTCCAACCAAGACTCATGCTATATCTGTACAGCTTCCTTCACTGCTTTTGCCTAGGTTCCCACAGCACTAACACTGCAAGTCCTCTGTGCTGCCTCTTTAGTTCTTCAGTTGATCTCACCATTTTTACCCCACATGCACAAGCACTAAAAGCTACATCAACCACTCATTCACCCCATTAGTCTCATTGCAGGAGAAGACAGCCTATAACAGGGCACAAGGAGGCCTGATGGTTCAAGAGGTGCCTGACATCAGGCTCCTTAGCCACCATAAGGCTGTAAGATGTAGGAGCAGAAACAGGTCATTCAGCTGATCGCGTCTTCTCCACCATTCAGTCAGATCACAGCTGATTTGATAATCCTCAACTCCACTTTCCTGACTTTTCCCCATAAGACTTGATTCTCTTACCGATTAAAAATCTCAAGTCTTGAATACACATAATGATTGCTCTTTGCAGGGAGGACTTCCACAGATTCACCATTCTCTGAGAAGAAATTTCTTTTCATATCTATATTAAAACAGCGATCCTTTTTTTTTTGAGATTATGGCCTCTGATTCCAGACTCTCCCACAAGGGATAACAACCATTCAGCATCTAATCTGTCAAATCCCTGAAGAATCTTGTATATTTCAACAAGGTTGCTTCTCGTTCTAAACTCCAATGAGTACAGGCCCAACTTTCCAATCTTTTTTGGACAGTCCCTCCAAACCTGAGATTGCGTAATAACATTCTCTGTACTGCCTCCAATGACAGAGTATGTTTTTTTGGATAAGGAACTTAAAGCTGTAGTCTGACTAGTGCCTTGTATAATTTTAGCAAAATCTCCCTACTTCACATTCTATTTTCTTTGGATAAAGGCCAACATTCCATTTGCCTTCCTGATTACTCGATGAACTTGGAAACCAGCTTTGAGATTCATGGACAAGGGCTCCTAAATCCCTCTGTTCTGTAGCTTTCTGCAGTCTTTCTTCATTGAAATAATAATCAGTTCCTGCACAAGAGTATAATATTGTCCCTCACAGGATCTTAATCACTGAAAGATCAGCGGCCTGCTGTGACATCACTCTGCATGCCACTGTTGCTCTTCCATCAACCCCTGGATACCACTGCAACCACTGTCCACAATGTTTCCTTTCATTCGTCTGCAGACTCCACGAGACAACCTTGAACATCTGTAGAAAGACTCTTTCCATGACCCATGAAACCCCTTCCTTGATCTCTAAGGAGAAAAGAGTACGGAGGCCTCAGAAGAAGCACTAGCAAAGTTCTCTTGCAAACCGCCAACCCAGATACTGACACCTTGGTGGGAATCATTGTGGCAGAGGGTGATGGTGCAGAATCTGGTCAGCACTTTATTGCAACAGCTCTGCAGCTGGCAAGAAAGAGGTGGATCAGGCAGTTAGCACTCAGAGGACTACTGCAGACTAGTCACCTGCTCAAGCACAGGCAGGAGATGAATGGGTGATTTTAGCAGTCAGGAGTTTCGTCCAAGCGCGCAGAGGAGAGGCAGTGGCAGACAGGTATGTGTGAGACAACGGCTGTCCTTGCCCAGAAACTAAATCAATGCGGCGAGTCAAGTGGTAGCCAGGCTGCCTTCATGGACAGGTTTGTAGCTGCCTTGTAAAACCAGGTGCAGTGGTCTACTGGACAGCAGAACATACCTGCACTCTATCACCCCACCCATTGGTCTCTAGGACCAAAGGCATGGCAGCACGGGGACCAGGCATAGTCCAGGCTCCCCTTTTTTCCACAAGAAAACAAGACAGTTCCAGGAGGCACCCAGCTGAATGATGAACGACACTGACAAAACAACTCGCAGTTTGTCTGATGCATCTAGACATGAGTGGCCCCAGGGTTACCCTGCTAGTGCTCCAGGGCCTACAGCAGAGCTTGACACCCCCAACTCCAGCTGTGACATCCAAGACCCATTTTATATATAAGAGAGAGCGAGAACGAGAGAGAGCGCGAACGAGAGAGAGCGCGAGAACGAGAGAGAGCGCGAGAACGAGAGAGAGCGCGAGAACGAGAGAGAGCGCGAGAACGAGAGAGAGCGCGAGAACGAGAGAGAGCGCGAGAACGAGAGAGAGCGAGCGAGCGCGAGAGAGAGCGAGCGAGCGCGAGAGAGAAAACAGAAAAATATTATGAGGGTGAATTGGTGGCAGAGGTGAAAAAGGCTATCCTGTTTTTTTCTGAATGTGTATATAAATATCGTTGCATGTAACTTTCGTGAGTCTGTCTGAGTCTCTCTTTTTAAGTGCTGTATGCATTTTCACAGCAGTTCACAGCCAAACACGAGGCTCCGTGGATTGAGGTGTGCACTCAGAGACAACGACGTCAGCTACAATTGGGGGAACAATGTGTACATTTGGCTTTGTGTGTAACAGGTACCTCACGACTTTCTTGACAATGACCCAGAATGTCTGGATTCCTTTGTGCATACAGGTTTAGCTGCTAAAGAATTGTCCAGCAGCAGCTGCACCCAGGAGCTGCCACCTTCAAAGAGGGCTAACATTGCAGAGTAACCGGTAAGTATGGTTCCCACTGACCTTTGTGCTAGACCTTTCAGGGGTATATCACCAAAGTTGTTTCCATTTTAAAAGTCCTCTGAATGGTGTGTGATGCAATCCTCTCCCTCACAGGTTGAATCACTGACACAGCTCAATTCAAGTGTGGGCACAGCCATACTCATCTCATTGTGCGCTCTTGATTTCCAAGATGAAAGGTTCGAGTGAGCACTCCTCTTTCAGCAGCTCCCAGCAAATGTTTCCTTTCGACTATACACACATGCAGCTGCTCAAATGTTTGGTACATTGCAGGATGATGTTAGCACACCAATCGTAATATTGACTTGCAATTCTGCAAGTTGCAGCCATGCATGGGCCTTTAAGGCCTACACAGCTGGTAAGAACTTTAGAGGGAATGTTGCTCCCAGCCTCTCACTTCCCAATGCAACCAGGTTACATTCACTTATAACGTTAAGCATCATGCACCCTGCGCTAGCAGTGCATTTTTGAAGTCACAAAATAACCTTCTAAAACTGAAGTCTACCTCTTCCTTCAGAAAGACCATTCAGCACTGGAGTAGAAGGCTGTACTCTTATAACTTATGCACTTTGTAGTAAGCAATAACAATTTTGTCTGAGTGACTCTGCTCTCTTAGGTTGTGCACAGGTCCCCTGGCACTATTGTATAAATAGGTGGGATTTCTTAACCTGGCCAATATCTATTCCACAACTGATACCTCAATAATATATTGTAAATACAAAGAAATAAGATACAAATATGAAGAGAAAATAAAATTACATGGTTTATCCCATGAGGACTATCAAATACAATGATTGGATGCAAAACTGAGGAAAATGGAAATGTTTGGTGTAGGAGACAAAGTCAACCCTCCTCAAATAACACTCAGCATAAACATCAATCATTCAGCATTTAAATCATGTCTGAGAATTCTTTTAATTACAATTTATCAAAACTCAAAATGCACCACTTTGATAAGTTGTTTCAAAAATTCAAATATTTTGATGCAATGAATAATCTACCATTTGAAATGTGCACTTGTCACATTACCTTGATCAATGCTGATGTTTAATAATATTGGATTTCCCTCAGCTTTGGTCACCAATCCCTTATCATTGAATGTCACTTTTAGATATCCAAGGTATTTTCCATATGCATAGGCCTGTACCACAGGGACATTTCTGCCATCATCTGATTTTACCCAGTAAGGATAAGGACCAACAGGGTTATCACTGGAAGGAGGTGTGCCTGTTAAGTGAAAGCAAACACTGCAGTAAGTATGGCATACAGAGGCAGCAAAAATTAAGATCTTTTATTTGCCTTATACAGTCAGAGAGCTACATTCATTCAGCTCACCAAGTCTATGTTAGTTAATTGAAATACAGCAGACTTTATTAGTCGACACCTATGGAATCAGGAGTATGCTGATTAATCAAGAGGTCCACATAAACAGCATAAAAATACATATTAAAAATATAAATGTCTTGCAGGGTGTATATACAGTTAAACTTTATTTACAGCATAAATCACTTAAATAATAATGCAACTTTGCCTTAAATAATGCTTAGCAGCAGACAGCCTTCTCACTTGTACTCTCAACAGAAATCACAATAGTAAAGATTCCACAATTTCCAGTATGTAATTTTTGTTGGTTTATTCAGAGGGCCAGTTCATAAGGTGCCAGTTAAAACAAAGTTTGCTGTAAATATCAATTATTTTGTGATTTTGCTGTTGCACAGACTTCTGCAAATTTCCTTCATTTTAAGTAGAGGTACATTTCCTTTTAAAAGTTGCTAGTGAATCCACTTTCATCACCTTTCTGGCAATGCATTCCTGATAACATTAGCTCTGTGCAAAAAAAAATCTCTTCTTCCCTGGCTTTTTTGTCCATGATTTCTTATTTGACCTTTGTTCTCAGTTTTTCCTACTTTTTCATGGATGTGGATGTCTCTGTCAATTAAACCTAGCATTTATTGCCCATCCTTAATTGTCCTTGAACTGAGTGGCTAGCTAAGATGTTTCAGAGGGCAGGTAAGGGTTGACTGCAATGTCAAGAGTCATGTACCACAGAACAGGCCCTTCAGCCCATTGAGTCTGCACTAACCTATCTACTGTGGTCTAGAGTCACATGTAGGCCAGACAGGTTAAGGATGGGGAATTTCTTTCCTTCAAGACATTAATGAACCAGGTGGAGTTTTATGACAATCAGTGATAGTTTCTTGGATGCTACACTAACTAGCTTACAATTCTACGTTTTATTACCCATCATCCTCATGGTGGAAACATTTTCTATCCATCTGATCAAAACTTCTCAATTTACACAATTCCTTTCAAATTCATCTTAATCTTGGTTTTAAGGGAAATAACCCCAATTTCCATAGTCCCTACCAAATACGAACATGAAGCTAGCATTCTGTCCCTTGAGTCTGCTCCGCCATTCAGTACGATACAGCTGATCTGACATTTCTCACATCCACTTTCCTCCCTTTACCCATCTCGCCACAGAACTAAAATCATCTTTGGAGAGCAAATCTCCTCTGTATTCAAGCCTTTGACACTTCCTAAAGCGTGAAACCCACAACTGAACCAACACAGTACCTTGGGCCTAACTGGTGATTTGTAAAGTTTAAACAATATATTGCTTTCGTGCTCTTATGCCGCTGTTTATGAAAGGTTAAGGATTCTGTGTTTTTCGCAGGCTGACAGTTATTTATTCCTTTGTTTGATCCTTCTATTGATCCTTTAATTCCAGAAGCAAAAACAAGTTAATAACTCATTGTGACTATCAGGAGAAAGAAAAGGAATATTATATTAATGTATCACTTTTCACATCTAGGCTTAGATGATGTAGAGATTACTTGGTTGGAGGCAAAACCTGGCAATACCTTAGTAGGAACAGTGTACAGACATCCAAATAGCCACTCTGTGCTAAAGGCTATAAAATCAACAATACGTGCATGTAAAAAGAATAAAGCAATAATTATGATGACTTTAATCTTCATGATGATTGGATCAATTAAATTAGAAAGTGTAGCTACAACAATGAATTCATAGAGTACATTAGAGAAAGCTTCCTACAGCAATGTGTTACAGACCTAATCAGGAAGCAGGCTATCTTGATCTGCTAATGGGTAATGCAGCAGGTTTAATAAATGACTTCAAAGTAAAAGAGCCTCCAGAAGTGGTGATCATAATGTGACAGAATTAATATTTAGTTTAAGTGAAATATATGGTCAGAAACAACCGTGTTCAAATTAAATAAAGGGAATTACATAGAAATGAGGACATAATTAGCTAAAGCTGGGCAGATAGATTAGCAGGAATGAGTGTAAGCAAGCAGTGGCATACACTTGAGGTAATGCATGACACTTAGCAAAAGTACATCCCAGTTAGGAGAAAAGGTTTTAAAGAGAGGGATTGACTAATCATGGCTAACCAGTGAAGTTAAGGAGTACAGGATAACAAAGTGTGAAGGTGGATGAACACAGCAGGCCAAGCAGCATCTCAGGAGCACAAAAGCTGACATTTCGGGCCGAGGCCCTTCATCAGAGAGGGGGATGGGGAGAGGGTTCTGAAATAAATCGGGAGAGAGGGGGAGGCGGACCGAAGATGGAGAGAAAAGAAAATAGGTGGAGAGGAGAGTATAGGTGGGGAGGTAGGGAGGGGATAGGTCAGTCCAGGGAGGACGGACTGGTCAAGAAGGCAGGATGAGGTTAGTAGGTAGGAAATGGAGGTGCGGCTTGAGGTGGGAGGAGGGGATAGGTGAGAGGAAGAGCAGGTTAGGGAGGCGGGGATGAGCTGGGCTGGTTTTGGGATGCAGTGGGGTAAGGGGAGATTTTGAAGCTTGTGAATTGCGGAATATGAGGTGCTATTCCTGCAACCTTCTGGTGGCATCATTGTGGTACTGCAGGAGGCCCATGATGGACATATCATCTAAGGAATGGGAGGGGGAGTTAAAATGGTTCGCGACCAGGAGGTGCAGTTGTTTATTGGCATCATTGTGGCACTGCAGGTTGGGAACCCTGCAGCCCAATGGTATCAATGTGGATCATATTCCGCTTGGGAACCCTGCAGCCCAATGGTATCAATGGTCTTCCCATCCCCCTCTCTGATGAAGGGTCTAGGCTCGAAATGTCAGCTTTTGTGCTCCTGAGATGCTGCTTGGCCTGCTGTGTTCATCTAGCTTCGCGCTTTGTTATCTTGGATTCTCCAGCACCTGCAGTTCCCATTATCTCTGATCACAAGTTAGGAGTGCATTATGTTTAAAGAAAAAAACATATAAAAAGGAGGCCAAAGTCAGTAATAACAGACTCCGATAAATGCATAATCCAGCAAAGGATGACTGAAAAGATCATAAAAAGCTGAAAATAAACTGAGCAAGGAATACAAAAACTGACAATAAGAGCTTTAAATATATAAAATGGAAGCGAGAGGTCAAAGTAAATTTAGAATCATAGCCCTAGAGTGTGGAAACAAGCCATTTGGTCCATTGAATCCACACAGATCCTCCAAGGAGCATCCCATCCAGAACCCCTATTCTGTCCTTGTAACCTTGCATTTCCCATGCCTAATCCACTGACTCTGAACATCTTTAGATTGAGGGACGAAACTGGAGCACCCGGAGAAAACAAAGACAAGGGAGTTCACTCCAAATCCATACAGCCAGCTGTCCAAGATCCCTGTTGATGTGAGCAGTGCGAACCGCTGAGCCACCATGTTGCCCATTAACCCTTTTAAAACTGAATCATGGGAAATGGTTTTGGGGGGGGGGGGGCGAAGGAAATGGAAGTGGAGTTAAATAGATATTTTATATTGGTCTTTATAGTCGAAGACACTTTAAACATATCATTAATACGAAAAAAAGGGAATGGATTAAGTATAATAACCATCACTGATGTAGTAGTAATACACAAACTAATGGAGCTAAAGGCAGATAAGTCCCTTGGCTTTGTTGGCTTGCATCCTCGGATCCTAAGAGAAGTGGCTACAGAGACAGTGGATGCATTAGTTGTAATTTCCTAAAAATTTGTTGGATTCTGATTAAGTAGCCTATAGGCTGAGTAGGCTAACATCTTTAGTTGGAAAAGCATTAGAATCATTATTAAGGAAGTTGGCAGGGGGTGGGATCCTCAACAGCAGGAAGACAAATGTGAGGCAGGAAGGAGATACGGTAATCAGAAATAGCAAGCTGAAGAGACAGGTCAGGCTGGAACAAAACAGGGAGCGAAGAATGCCTGTTAGATTAAACTGAATCCATTTCAATGCAAGAGGGCTGACAGGTAAGGCTGATGAACCCAGGGTGTGGATTGGTACATGGGACTGGCATATGATATTATAGTTATAACAGAAACATGGCTAAGGAAGAGACAGGTTTGGCAGATAAAGGGTACAGGTGCTTTAGATGGGACAGAGGTAGAGACACATGGTGGGCTGCTGTGGAAGGTTAGGTCGCGTGGGATCCAGGGAGAGATGGCAAATTAGATAGACAACTGGCTTGACGGTAGGAAGGCAAGAGTAATTGTGGAAGGATGCTTGTTGGATTGGAGGCCTGTGACTTGTGGTGTGCCTCATGGGTTGGTGCTGCGTTCGTTGCTATTTGTTATCCATGGCAATGATTTGGATGACAGAGTATAAGGCATGATTAGTAAGTTTGTGGATGACATTAAAATAGGTGGTATTTGTGGACAGTGAGTAAGGTTGTTAGAAATTGCAGCAGGATCTTGATCAGCTAGGGAAGTGAGCCAAGAAATGGCAAATGTGGGTTAATATCAATAAATGTGAGGTGTTGCATTTTGGGAAGCCAAACCAAAGTAGGACTTCCATGGTGAACTGTAGGGCCTTAAGGAGTGCACTTGAACAGAGGGACATTGGAATTCAGATGCATGGTCCTCAGGGTAGTGAAGGCGGCTTCTGGCACACTGGCCATCAGTCAAGACACTGAGTATAGAAGTTGGGAAGGTATGTTGCTGTCGTACAGGACATTGGTGAGGCCACACTTGGAATATTATGTTTGGTTTTGGTCACCTTGCTATAGGAAAGACATTAATAAGCTGGACAGAGTGCAGAAGAAATTTACAGGGATGTTGCCAAGACTCAAGGGATTGAGTTCATAGAGAGAGGATGGATAAGCCAGGACTTTTTCTTTAGAGCGTAAGAGACTGGTGGGGGGGGGGGAACCTTATAGAAGTGCATAAGATCATGAGAGTCATGGATAGGGTGAATGCACTCAGTCCTTTTCCCAGGGTTGGGGAAAAGATGACTAGAGGGCATCAGTTGTAAGAGGAGAAAGAATACATGGAAACTTGAGGGGCAACTTTTTTTTAAGAACACAGGTTGGTATGCATATTGAATGAACTACCAGTGGAAGTGGTTCAGGTGGGTACATTAAGAAGATTTAGAAGTCATTTGGATGAATACTTGGATAGGAGAGGTTTAGAAGGACATGGGCCAAATGCAGGGAAAACGTGGATAGTGAGGATGGACATTTTGATCAGCATGAGCCAATTTGGGCCAAAGGGCCTGTCTCCATGCTGTAGAACTCCGAGTAATAGCAGAACATTTGGAAAATCATAATCTAATCAAGCAGAGTTGGTATTGCTTCAAGAAAGCGAAATCATGTCTCCATGTCTGGAGAAGGGTCAAGACCCAAAACATCAGCTTGCCTACTCCTCTGATGCTGCTTGGCCTGCTGTGTTCATTCAGCTCTACACCTTGTTATCTCAGATGGAATTCTTTTTCAAGTTGGCATCTTGTATCCAGTCAGCTTCCACAGGAATCAGTGCTGGGACTGCAATTGTTTACAATATGTATAAATGACTTGGGGGAAGGAAGTGTATGTACCGTTGCCAAATTTTCAGACGGCATTAAATAGGTGGAAAGCCAGATTGAGAGTGGGATACCAACAGTTTACAGAGAGAAATTGATAGGTTAAGTAAGTGGGCAAAAAGTTGACGAGTGGATTATAATATGGTAAAATGTGAAGTTCATTTTAGAATGGAGAACAAAAGAACAAAATATTATTTAAACGGAGAAAATCTGCAGAAAACTACAACACAGAGACTTGGGGGTACTTATACACAAAGCTGGCATACAGGCAATGGGAAGGCTAATGGAGTGTTAGTCCTTAACTCAAGGGGTTTGGGATATAACAGTGGAAAAGTCTTATTGCAACTGCACAAGGTACCTGTGAGACAGCAACTGGGGTATCATGAACAGTTTTGGTCCCCTTGTTCAAAGAAAGATATCATTTCATTGGAGACAATTTACAGGAGGTTTCCTGGTGTGGAAGGACTATCTTATGAGCAAAGGCTAAACAGTTTGAGACTCTACTCAGTGGAATTTAGAAGAATGAGAGGTGATCATTTTGAAATGTACAGGATTCTTAACGGGCTTGTCAGGAGCTGCTGACAAGATTATGTGAGAATCTAGAATGTGAGAGTAGAGTCTCAGAATAAAGGGGCTCCAAAATTAATACTGACACAGGGAGGAATTTCTTCACAGGTGGTTCAGTGTCTTTGGAACTTCGAGCCACAAAGAACTGTGGAGTCCTTGTGTATATTTAAGGCAGAGATGGATTGGTAAGAGAACCAAGGGGAAAAAAGGTAGGAAAGAATATGAGAAATGTTGGGCTTCATTATCAATAGACAGAGATGACTAGTGGTGATGATTTAACCTGAGGATCACCAAGCCTCAGGCAAGGGGAGAGGTTGAGAAAGAGAATCCTTCATGGTAACCTCAATGAGTGAAGGAATTGAATCTATGCTTTTGTAGTCACACTATGTCAGAAACCAACTATCCAGACAGCTAAGCTAAACCAAACATCTGCACGCTAGGAGACGCTCATTATACTGCAAAATTACTAAACATTCAAGGGGAAAATGCAGAGAGGAAGTAAATGAAATAACTAATTCCTAGTAAAGGAGTGCTAGGGAAACTAATGAGGCTAAAGGCCAATATGTCCCCTGGACCTGATGGGTTGCATTCTAGGATATTAAAGGTCGTGGCTACACTATTTTGACTTGGGAATATACTGTTGTCTTTCAGGGTCACTGGGTCAAATCCTGGAATTCCCTCCCTAATGTCATTTGCGGCTCTACCTCTATCAATTAAACTACTGTGGTTCAGGAAAACAGTTCACCACTACATCATCAATGGCAATTAGAATCATAGAGAACTACAGCACAGATTAAGGCCCTTCAGTCCATTATGTCTGCAGCAGTCAAAAACAACCGAACAATTCTAATCCATTTTCCAACACATGGCCCAAAGTCTTGAATGCCTTGGCATCGCAAGTACACATCTAAAGACTTCGAATGTCATGAGAGTTTCTCCTCTATCACCCCTATAGGCAGTGAATTCCAGATTTCTGCCACACGCTGGGTGTAAAAGCTTTTCCCTCACATCTCCTCTAAACATTCTGCCTCTTACCTTAAATCTACACCCCTGGTCATTGATCACTCCATCAAGGGGTAAGATTTCTTTGTTGACCCCATTTATGCCCTTCTCAATCATGTCTTCTCTCAATCTCCTCTAAAGAAAGCAACCCCAATTGTATCCAATCTTTCTTAATAGTGAATACTCTCCAGTCCAGGCAACATCCTTTGCACTGTATCCATTGCTATTACATCCCTCTGATAATATGGATTCCAGAGCTGCATGCAATATTCTAGTTTTGGCCTAACCAACATTTTATGTGGTTCCAGCATAACCATAATTAGGAATGGGTGATAAATGCTGGCTTTGCCAGCAGATCCCCATCCTCAGAAATTAATTTTTAAAAGAATGTCTACGAAAATGCAAAGATGGAGTAATTTGCCTGACGTCAGTAGAACTGGTGATTTTGGAACTCCCCACCAACATGTGGAGCTGGTCCATTGTCACAGACAAAGTAGCAAGAAGGTCCTAGGGTAATAAGATTGTGAGGGGTGTTGTGGACATTTGAAGGAGATGTGTTAATAGTGCTAACAGGAGGATGCATGATTGGCACAGCTCTGGCATGTTATGAAAGAGGCATTGACAGTATTTGCTCTCATGCAGTGAAGGATAAGCCAATATATGCTACAAGTTTTGGAGTACAAAGATGCACATTTCACAACACCTTAAGTATTGCCAATATGGTAGTATCTAAATGCACACTTCTCAATTACTGATGACAACAGGAACATTCCTGCTTTGTCGCTGCGCAGATTTACCATCAAGTACTGATGCTGCTGCTAGTCACCAGGATCCCATGCTGACCTCTGAGGAGGGTATAGCCTTACATGCTTGTTCTGTACCCAGAAACTGTGCAAATACACAGAAACAGAAACATAAGATATGAGCACAGGAGGCTATTCTGCCCTTTGAGCATGCTCCACCATTCTCCACGATTATGGCTGATCAACCAACTCAACAGTTTAACCCTGCTTTCTTCCCATAACCTTTGATCTCATTCGCCCCAAGTGCTATATATAGTCGCCTCTTGAATACATTTAATGTTTTGGCATCAACTACTTCCTGTGGTAATGAATTCCACAGGCTCACCACTCCTTGGGTGAACAAATGTCTCAGCTCCATATCAAATCATCATACTGTGACCCCCTCATTCTGTACACACACACCACTGGGAACATCCTCCCTGCATCTACACTGTCCAGTCCTATTAGATTTTTATAAGTCTCTATGAGATCCCACTTCATTCACGTGAACTCTAATGAAAACAATCGCAACCTAGTCAATCCTCATACATCTGACCTGCCATCCCCGGGATTAGCCAGGTAAATCTTTGCTACACTCATGAAAGAGCAAGAGCATCCTTCCTCAGAAAAGGATAACAAAATTGCATACAGTACTCCAGGTATGGTCTCACCGAGGCCCAGTCCAACAGCAACAACACATCCCTGCTCCTGTACTCAAAACCTCTTGCAATGAAGGCCAACATACCATTTGCCTTCTTTACCACCTGCATGTTTACCTTTAGTGACTGGTGCACAAGGATGCCTAGGTCCTGCTGCACACTCCCCTCTCCCAATTTACAGCTATGCAGTCTTGATTTTGCTTCCGAAGTGGATAACCTCACATTTATCCAAACTATTCTTGCATCTGCCATTGAATTTGCCCACTCACTCAGCCTGTCAAGATCATGCTGAAGGATCTCTGCATGCCTGTCACAGTTCATCCTCTCACCCAACTTGGCATCATCTGCAAACTTTGAGATGTTACCTTTTGTTCCCTCCATCCAAATCATTAATACATATTGTGAATAGCTGGGGTCCAAGCAACGATCCCTGTGCATTCCACTAATTACTGCCTGCCAATTTCAAAAGGGCCCATTAATTCCTACCCTTTGATTGTTCTCTGCCAAACAGTTTCCTATCCATCTCAATACACCACCCGCAATCTTTATTCTTGCACATTAATCTCTTATTTAGGGCTTTGTCAAACACTTTCTGAAAGACCAAATTTATTACATTGACTGGCTACCCCATGTCAACTCTACTAGTTACATTTTCATAGAATTGTAACAGATTTGTCAAGCATGATTTCTCCTTCAAAAATCCATGCTGACTCCGTCTGATCTTGCCATTGTTTCTAAATGCTCTGCTGTAAAATCCTTGACAATCAATTTGAGAATTTTCTTCACTACTGATGTTAGGCTCACCAGTTTAGATTACATTGTAGAATCATAGAATCCCTACAATGTGGAAACAGGCCCTTCGGTCCAACAAGTCCACATCGACCTTCAGAACATCCCACCCAGACCCATCCCCCTATAACCCATACATCCCTGAACTCTACGGGCAATTTAGCATGGCCAATCCAACTAACCTATACATCTTTGGACTGTGGGAGGAAACCCACACAGACACGGGGAAAATGTGCAAACTCCATACAGACAGTCACCCGAGGGTGGAATCAAACCCAGGTCCCTGGCGCTGTGAGGTAGCAGTGCTAATCACTGAGCCACCAAGCCACCCCAAATTGTATAATTCCATGTTTTTTCCTCTACCTCCCTTTTTGAATATTGGACTGATATTAGCCACCCTTCAATCTGCAGGGAATGTTCCAGAGTCTACAGAATCCTGGAAGATGGCCACCAATGCATCCGTTATTTCTAGAGCTATTTCCTTAAGTACTCTGGGATGTAGATTGTCATGCCCTCGGGATTTATTAGCCTTCAATCCCATCAATTTTCCTAGCACCATTTCACTATTAATATTGATGTCCCTCAGTTCTTACTTCTCACAAAATCTTGCAAACTATTCTGGTATCTGATTTATATCCTGCTTTACTTAGATTAGATTAGATTCCCTAGAGTATGGAAACAGGCCCTTCGGCCCAACAAGTCCACGCTGCCCCTTGAATCATCCCACCCAGACCCATTCCCCTATAACCCACACACCCCTAAACACTACGGGCAATTTAGCATGGCTGATCCACCTAACCTGCACATCTTTGGACTGTGGGAAAAAACCGACACTGACACAGGGAGAATGTGCAAACTCCACACAGACAGTTTCCTGAGGCTGAAATCGAACCTGGGTCCCTGGTGCTGTGAGGCTGCAGTGCTAACCACTGAGCCACTGTACCGGCCCTTTTGTGAAGACAGAAGCAACGTATGCATTCAATTCCCCAGCCATTTCCTTGTGTCCTATTATACATTCCTCTGTTTCTGTCCGTAGGTGACCTACATCTGTCTTTACTCTTTCTCTTCATGTTTCCATAGAAATTCTTAGCGTCAGTCTTCATGTTTCCTACAACCTTACTTTTGTATTCTGTTTTCCCCTTCTTAATCAATCCCTTGGTCCTTCTTTGCTGAATTATAAACTGCTCCCAATCCTCAGATTTATTATTTTTCTTGGTCAATCTGTATGCTTCTTTGTTGGATCGGATACTATCTCATTTTCTTTGTAAGCCATGGATTGGCCCTCTTACCCATTTTGCTTTTGCAACAGACAGAAATAAACAATTGTTGTAATTTTCTGACATCAGGGAAGGGTATCATACCTTGGGAGTCAGAGCATCACAATCTGGTGAAAGCATTCAGTTGCACCTGCAGTTGTTGGAGGCTGAGATAAAGCAGATGGAGGAAGGCTAGAGGACAGCTAGATGTGGAGTCCCAGTCAGATGATTATCTGGAATCGTCCATAAAAAAAAATGTGATGGATGCCGCATGTCCAGTATGAACTGGGTGCAGGAGATATCAGAGGGGTAGTATGTTCTGTCATGGACTTTGGAAGTATCTATCCAGGCTATCAGCACATAGCTTCCCCATGAACAAACTGGCGACTGTCTTGGAGGGTAGGCCCAGCAAATTACTGACTTGCATTCCAACTTTTTTTTTTTAAGCACAGTCTCTCCTGTGCCACTCTTTACGGAGGAAATGGCTGAGTCGTATTATCACTGGACTACTAATCCAGAAACCCAGATAATGTTCTTGGGTCCTGGGTTCGAATCCTGCCAAGGAAGACATTGGAAATTTGAATTCAATAAACATTTGGAATTAAGAATCTAATGATGACTATGAATCCATTGCTGATTGTCCTTTAGGGAAGGAAACAGCCATCCTTACCATGTCTCTGTAGAAACAACCTTACTTCTGTACTCTGTTTTGCCCTTCTTAATCAATCCCTTGGTCCTTTTTTGCTGAATTATAAACTGCTCCCAGTCCTCAGATTTATTATTTTTCTTGGCCAATCTGTATGTATCTGATCCAAGGAAAAAGCAATGTGGTTGACTCTTAACTGCTCTCCGGGCAATTAGGGGTGGGCAATAAATGCCGACCTAGCCAGTGATGCCCTCATCCCATGAATGAATAAAGGAAAAAAAAAAACACTGCAATAGTGCTCTGGCAATAGAGCGGCTTGCTGCCACTGTTCAGAAGGCTGCCATTATGCCAGAGTCTTCACTGACTTAAATTGACCAGAAGATGGCTGCTTATGCCGTTGGAAACAAGGGAGAACAGGAGTAGCATGTCTCAAGCTGTTCGGAAGGACAGACAGGAAGGTAAGGGAGGTGGTGTTGCTCTGATTTTTAAGGATGATATCAGAGTGGTATTGAGAGATGATATAGGTTCTATTGAACAAAATGTTGAATCCATTTGGGTGGAAATTAGGAACTGCAGGGAGAAGTCACTAATAGGTGTGATCTAGAGGCCACCAAATAATGAAATCGTGGTGGGGCGGGCAATAAACATAGAAATAGTTAATGCATGTAAGAATGGTACAGCAATTATCATGGGGGATTTTAATCTACATATCGATTAGTCAAACCAGGTCGGTCACGGCAGCCTTGAGGAACGGTTCATAGAATGCATCCGTGATAATTTCCTTGAACAATATGTAATGGAACCTATGAGGGAGCAAGCTACCCTAGATCTAGTCCTGTGTAATGAGACAGGAATAAATAATGATATCATAATTAGGAATCCTCTCAGAAGGAGCGAAGGAGCACAGTATGGCTGAATTTAAAATACAGATGGAGCGTGAGAAGTTTAAATCCAGTACCTATGTCCTGAACTTAAACAAAGGAGACTATGAAGGAATGAGGGAGGAGTTAGCTAAGGTAGAATGGGAGCAAAAACTTTATGGTGGGTCAATTGAGTAACAGTGGAGGACTTTCAAAGTGATTTTTCACAGTGCTCAGCAGAAGTATATTCCAGTGATAAGGAAGAACTGTTGGAAAAAGAGAGACCCAGACATGGATGTCTAAGGAAATAAAGGAAAGTATCAGATTGAAATAAAAACACATACAAAAAAGCAAAGCGTAGTGGGTAACTAGTAGACTGGGAAATCTTTAAAGGCGAACAGAAAGCCACAAAAAATACATTCATAAAGAAAAGTAAGATAGATTATGAGAGTAAACTAGCTCAGAATATAAAAACAGGCAGCAAAAGTTTCCATAAATATGTAAATCGTAAAAGAGTGGCCAAGGTAAACATCGGTCCTTTGGAGGATGAGAAGGCCAATTTAATAACTGGGAATGAGGAAATGGTCGAGACATCCAACAGTTGTTTTGCGTCGATCTTTACTGCAGAAGACACAAATAACATTCTGAAAACTAATGGCAAGAAGGTTATAGCAGGTGAGGACCTAGGAACTATCATCACTAAGGAGGCAGTGCTTGGCAACCTAATGGGGCTAAAGGTAGACATGTCTCCTGGCCCTGATGAAATGCATCCCAGGGTACTAAAAGAGGTGATGGGGGAAAATAGCAAACGCACATGTATTTATTTACAAAATTCACTGGACTCTGGGGTCGTTCCCGCAGATTGGAAAACAGCCAATGTGACACCACTGTTTAAAAAAGGAAGTAGACAAAAAAAACAGGTAACTATAGGCCAGTTTAACTTCGGTAGTGGGGAAAATGCTTGAATCTATCATTAAGGAAGAAATAGCAAGACATCTGGATATAAATTGTCCCATTGGGAATACCCAGCATGGGTTCATGAAGGGTAGGTCATGTTTAACTAATGTGGTGGAATTCTTTGAGGACATTACTTGCACGGTGGACACCCTGTGGATGTGGTGTATCTGGATTTCCAGAAGGCATTTGACAAGGTGCCACACCAAAGGCTGCTACATAAGATAAAGTTGCATGGTATTACAGGTCATGTATTGGCATGGATAGAGGATTGGTTGACCAGTAGAAAGCAAAGAGTAGGGGTAAATTGATGTTTTTCTGGGTGGCAGTCAGCAGCTAGTGGTGTGCCTCAGGGATCAGTGTTCAGACTGCAATTGTTTACAATTTACATAGATGATTTGCAGTTGGGGACTATGTGTGGTGTGTCAAAATTTGTAGATGACGCTAGATGAGTGGTAGAGTAAAAAGTGTGCAGAAGACACTGAAAGTCTGCAGAGGGATATAGATAGTCTAAGTGAGTAGGCAAAGGTCTGGCAGATGGAGTACAATGTCGATAAGTGTGAAGTCATCCATTTTGGTAGGAATAACAGCAAAATAGACTATGTTTTAAATGGTGAATAATTGCAACATGCTGCTGTACAGACAGACTTGGGTGTCCTTTTGCATGAATCGCTACAACTAGGATTGCAGGCGCAGCCGGTAATTAAAAAGGCAAATGGAACTTTGTCTGCCACTACTAGAAGGATGGAGTTTAAAAACAGGGAGGCTATGCTGCAGCTGTATAGGATCCTGGTGAGGCCACACTTGGAGTACTGTGTGCAGTTTTGGCCTCTTTACTTGATAAGAGATATACTAGCACTGGAGGGGGTGCAGAGGAGATTCTAGAGTTGAGAGGGTTGGATTATGAGGCAAAACTGAGCAGACTGGGATTATACTCATTCAAATTCAGAAGAATGAGGGGAGATCCTATAGAAACATATAAGATCATGAAGGAGATAGATAAGGTGGGGCAGGGAGTTTGTTTCCGCTAGCAGGTGAAACTAAGACGAGAGGGCATAGCCTCAAAATAAAGGGAAGCAGATGTAGGATTGAGGACAGGAGGAACTTCTTCACTCAAAGGGTTGAGAATCTGTGGAATTCCCTGCCCAGTGAAGCAGTCAAAGCTACCTCGCTGAATGTTTTTAAGGCAAGGCTAGATAAATTTTTGAACAGTAAAGGAATTAAGGGTTATGGTGAGTAGGCGGGTAAGTGGAGCTGCATCTCAAAAAGATCTGCCATGATCTTATAAAATGGCGGGGCAGGTTTGAGGGGCCGGATGGCCTATTCCTGCTCCTAGTTCTTATGTTCTCATTTCTCCACCACAGCTACAAATGTGGGTATCACACCACACTGTACCACAGCATTCAAACATTAGGGATTTTATAATTCATAGTAAACCACCACAGTTTTACTGGACCATAGGGCTACTCTCTCATTAGGGAGAAACACCTAACACTAGAATATCAGAATTATGGATACTCCTTACCGTTAGTGGTCACAGACATTGAGTAAATGGTAGCCTTCCAGTTAATAAATGCCCCTGATGCTGTATTGTGTCTTGGTGATGAAATGGGTGCATTCAGTTCTGTTTTGCACTCTGGAAAGAATGTCATAGCTGCCAAATCTTTGGCTGTTATGGTCTAATTATTGTGGTCAGTGGTAATGAGTTGGCTGGTATGGCTAAACAAGGCAACATTGGGAAAATTGTCTCACAGACTAATCAAGCAACAGCCTGTTACAGCCATATTCATGGAATCATACTTTACAACGTCCCAGACACTGCCATCATCATCCCTGATTATGTCCTGTCCCACATTCGTGTACCAGGTCAGAAAGAGTTGCTTTGAGAGTCTGCAACACTGACTCCAGACTCAATCAAATCTCGTGGATGAAGGACATCTATGTCCATCACTAAGTGACTCAGCAGCATCACTACTGAATAAGTGGTTGAGATCAAAAGGACAAAGCTGCTAGACTGCATCAGCAGCAGGTGGTGTGGGAAGCAAAACATGGGAAATATCTACTAGGCTTCATCTACTACATTGAATCTACCTACTTATTGCATCCATGGTAATATCAGTTGGAGTGACCTGGCCCCTTGTAGTTAGGCCAACAAGGGGCAAAGCCACATTAGATTTGGTACTGGGTAATGAGCTCGGCCAGGTGTTAGATTTGGAAGTAGGTGAGCACTTTGGTGATAGCAATCACAATTCTGTTATGTTTACTTTAGTGATGGAAAGGGATAGGTGTATACCACTGAGCAAGAGTTATAGCTGGGGAAAAGGCAATTATGATGAGATTAGGAAAGATTTAGGGAGCATAGGATGAAGGAAACTGCAGGGGACGGGCACATTAGAAATGTGGAGCTTATTCAAGGAAAAGCTCCTGCGTGTCCGAGATAAGTATGTACCTGTCGGGCAGGGAGGAAGCTGCAGAGCGCGGGAGCCGTGGTTTACGAAGGAGGTGGAATCTCTGGTCAAGAGGAAGAAGAAGGCTTATGTTAGGATGAGATCAAGCTCAGTTAGGGCGCTTGAGGGCTACAAGGTAGCCAGGAAAGACCTAAAGAGAGAGCTCAGAAGAGCCAGGAGGAGACATGAGAAGTTGTTGGTAGATAGGATCAGGGCAAACCCTAAGGCTTTCTAAAGGTATTTAAGGAATAAAAGAATGACAAAAGTAAGATTAGGACCAATCAAGGATAGTAGTGGTAAGTTGTGTGTAGAGTTAGAGAGATAGGGGAAGCGCTAAATGAATATTTTTCAACAGTATTCACTCCAGAAAAGGACAATGTTGTCAAGGAGAATACTGAGATACAGGCTACTAGACTAGGTGGGATTGAGGTACACAAGGAAGAGGTATTAGAAATCCTACAGAGGATGAAGATAGATAGTCCCCTGGGCCAGATGGCATTTATCCTAGGATCCTCTGGGAAGCCAGGGAGGAGATTGCCGAGCCTTTGGCATTGATCTTTAACTCATCTTTGTATACAGGAATAGTGCCAGATGACGGGTGGATAGCAAATGTGGTTCCCCTGTTCAAGAAGGGGAGCAGAGACAACCCTGGTAATTATAGACCAGTGAGACTTACCTCAGTTGTTGGTAAAGTGTTGGAAAAGGTTATAAGGGATAGGATTTATAATCATCTAGAAAAGAATAAGTTGATTAGGGATAGTCAGCACGGTTTTGTGAAGGGAAGGTCGTGCCTCACAAACCTTATTGAGTTCTTTGAGAAGGTAACCAAACAGGTAGATGAGAGTAAACCGGTTGATGTGGTGTATATGGATTAGAGCAAGGTGTTCGATAAGGTTCCCCACAGTAGGCTATTGTACAAAATGTGGAGGAATGGAATTGTGGGAGATATAGCAGTTTGGATCGGAAATTGGCTTGCTGAAAGAAGACAGAGGGTGGTAGTTGATGGGAAACGTTCATCCTGGAGACCAGTTAGTAGTGGTGTACCGCAAGGGTCGGTGTTGGGTCCACTGCTGTTTGTCATTTTTATAAATAACCTGGAAGAGAGCGTAGAAGGATGGGTTAGTAAATTTGCAGACGACACTAAGTTCGGTGGAGTTGTGGATAGTGATGAAGGATGCTGTAGGTTGCAGAGAGACATAGAGAAGCTGCAGAGCTGGGCTGAGAGGTGGCAAATGGAGTTTAATGCAGACAAGTGTGAGGTGATGCACTTTGGTAGGAGTAACCGGAATGCAAAGTACTGGACTAATGGTAAGTTTGTTGGTAGTGTAGATGAGCAGAGAGATCTCGGTATCCATGTACACAGATCCTTGAAAGTTGCCACCCAGGTTGACAGGGCTGTTAAGAAGGCATACAGTGTTTTAGCTTTTATTAATAGACGGATCGAGTTCCAGAACCAAGAGGTTATGCTGCAGCTGTACAAAACTCTGGTGCGGCCGCACTTGGAGCATTGTGTACAGTTCTGGTCACTGCATTATAAGAAGGATGTGGAAGCTTTGGAAAGGGTGCAGAGGAGATTTACTAGGATGTTGCCTGGTATGGAGGGAAGGTCTTACGAGGAAAGGCTGAGCGACTTGAGGCTGTTTTCATTAGAGAGAAGAAGGTTGAGAGGTGACTTAATTGAAACATATAAAATAATCAGGTGGTTAGATAGGGTGGATAGGGAGAGCCTTTTTCCTAGGATGGTGACGGCAAGCACGAGGGGGCATAGCTTTGAATTGAGGGGTGAAAGATATAGGACAGATGTCAGAGGTAGTTTCTTTACTCAGAGTAGTAAGGGAATGGAACGCTTTGCCTGCAACTTTAGTAGATTCGCCAACTTTAGGTACATTTAAGTCGTCATTGGTTAAGCATATGGACGTACATGAAATAGTGTAGGTTAGATGGGCTTCAGATTGGTATGACAGGTCAGCATAACATTGAGGGCCGAAGGGCCTGTACTGTGCTCTAATGTTCTATGACTACTGTGCACAGTCTTTGTGGAGAGAAAGTCTCCACCTTCATACTGATGTTATTGTTACAATAGAGACAGCCAGCCAAACCATATCAGCTTTCTACCCCTATATTCTCAACACAGTAAAGTTAAAACTTTCAAAAGACCCTCAGAACTGACCTCGATGATTCCTAACCAGACTTTTGAAAAGCCCATCTCAGCTTCTGTAAAAAAATCAATTCCAGACATTGTCTTTTGTTTCAGATACAAACCAAAACAATTTATTAATAATATTGCAACTTCAGTGGAGCAAGTTAAAGTAATCTAACTGGTCGACTGTTTAAATCCAAAGCCCTTTCTTTTCAACCACATTCACACAAAGACAGAAACAGCAATGGCATAAAAAGAAGAAAATAGACAAAACTGGCCAGATTACTTAAGTACTTTACATGATGCATTGTTCCACAGTCATAGCTGATTGTTCCTTGGTTGAATTTCCAAAGACATTGGTCAGAGTCAACTTTTCAGTTCACTCAATATTTATAACTTAGTTTTATCTTCTCTGAGCTTCCAAGAGTTGCCCATGGGAGATTAGGCAGGGAGCTTTTTCAAATCTTTATGCTGTGGCATCAGCCACCAGTTTCTTTTTTTCCAAAACACAATTCACTCCCTGACAGACAAACCAACCATCAGCTATATGAATTCCGAATAACCACTCAACATCTGCCATCTGCTTGAGCATAAAAGTATGGCCCAGGTGAACTCTCACCCTCAACAACTTCTCTTTCGATTCCTCCCACTTCCTACAGACTAAGGGGGTGGCCATGGGCACCCGCATGGGCCCCAGCTATGCCTGCCTCTTTGTAGGTTACGTGGAACAGTCCCTCTTCCACACCCACACAGGCCCCAAACCCCACCTCTTCCTCCGTTACATTGATGACTGTATCGGCGCTGCCTCTTGCTCCCCAGAGGAGCTCGAACAGTTCATCCACTTCACCAACACCTTCCACCCCAACCTTCAGTTCACCTGGGACATCTCCAGCACATCCCTCACCTTCCTGGACCTCTCAGTCTCCATCTCAGGCAACCAGTTTGTAACTGATGTCCATTTCAAGCCCACCAACTCCCACAGCTACCTAGAATACACCTCCTCCCACCCACCCTCCTGCAAAAATTCCATCCCCTATTCCCAATTCCTCTGCCTGGGCCCCATCTGCTCCCACGATGAGGCATTCCACTCCTGCACATCCCAGATGTCCAAGTTCTTCAAGGACCGCAACTTTACCCCCAGTAGTCAAGAACGCCCTTGACCGCGTCTCCCGCATTTCGCACAACACATCCCTCACACCCCGCCCCCGCCACAACCGCCCAAAGAGGATCCCCCTCATTCTCACACACCACCCCACCAACTTCCGGATACAATGCACCATCCTCCGACACTTCTGCCATCTACAATCCGACATCACCACCGAAGACACTTTTCCATCCCCACCCTTGTCTGCTTTCCGGAGAGACCACTCTCTCCGTGACTCCCTTGTTCGCTTCACACTGCCCTCCAGCCTCACCACACCTGGCACCTTCCCCTGCAACCGCAGGAAATGCTACACTTGCCCCCACACCTCCTCCCTCACCCCTATCCCAGGCCCCGAGATGACTTTCCATATTAAGCAGAGGTTCACCTGCACATCTGCCAATGTGGTATACTGCATCCACTGTACCCGGTGTGGCTTCCTCTACATTGGGGAAACCAAGCGGAGGCTTGGGGACCGCTTTGCAGAACACTTCCGCTCGGTTCGCAATAAACAACTGCACCTCCCAGTCGCAAACCATTTCCACTCCCCCTCCCATTCTTTAGATGACATGTCCATCATGGGCCTCCTGCAGTGCCACAATGATGCCACCCGAAGGTTGCAGGAACAGCAACTCATATTCCGCTTGGGAACCCTGCAGCCCAATGTTATCAATGTGGACTTCACCAGCTTCAAAATCTCCCCTTCCCCCACCGCATCCCAAAACCAGCCCAGTTCGTCCCCTCCCCCCACTGCACCACACAACCAGCCCAGCTCTTCCCCTCCACCCACTGCATCCCAAAACCAGTCCAACCTGTCTCTGCCTCCCTAACCTGTTCTTCCTCTCACCCATCCCTTCCTCCCACCCCAAGCCGCACCTCCATCTCCTACCTTCTAACCTCATCCCACCTCCTTGACCTGTCCGTCTTCCCTGGACTGACCTATCCCCTCCCTACCTCCCCACCTATACTCTCCTCGCCACCTATCTTCTTTTCTCTCCATCTTCGGTCTGCCTCCCCCTCTCTCCCTACTTATTCCAGAACCCTCACCCCATCCCCCTCTCTGATGAAGGCTCTAGGCCCGAAACATCAGCTTTTGTGCTCCTGGGATGCTGCTTGGCCTGCTGTGTTCATCCAGCCTCACATTTTATTATCTAAAAAACATTTTTGGTCTGTTTTCCTTTTAACATAAGCTGTAACCCTTAGTCCAAAAGTCATTCCTAGTTCCCAGTTCATAGTTGTAAACCAAATTGATTAAAAAACAGAAATAATGAAAAAAGGGTTTTAACAATGTCTTTCATGCCGTACAGCACTGTCACCATGCTAAATGGGCCAACATTGAAACATATCAAACAACCCTAAACCGGGCCCTTGACGCTGTGGGCCATCACCATTGAACCCATAAAAACCGAAAGAACTACGGATGCTGCAAATCAGAAACAAAAACAGAAGTTGCTGGGAATGCTAAGCAGGACTGGCAGCATCTGTGAAGAGAAATCAAAGTTAATGTTTCGGGTCTGGTAACCCTTCCTCAGAAATGATGGTAGCTGGAAAACTGCAGGTGGGGTGTTCCCATTCATCTGATGCACTTCTCCTTAATGGTAGTAGCTGTTGCAAGTTTGAAAAGTGCTGTTGACAGAGCCCTGATGAGTTACTGCAGTGCATTTTGTAATTGGTGTTAGGAGTTCATTGTGGTGAATAGGGTGCCAACAAGCAGGCTGCTATGTTCTGAACGGTGCTGAGCTTCTTAAAGATTTTTGGAATTTCACCCATCAGTGTTTAGAATTGCAAAGTATTTTGACAAATTAAACCATAAAAAAACCTTTGCCAAACTGTTTGCTGATTACTAACAAGGGTGTGTAAATTTATGGTCAGAGTCAGAAGTGAATCAACAAATTAGGAGATTTATTTTATGTAAGATATAAATGTAGCAGTACAAAGAGGGGTCTAAACAGAATTCATGGTGACTTTTAAAGGTAAAGTGAGTAAATATTTGCAAAAGAATTTGAAAAATACTCGGAAAAGACAGGTGGACGAGACTGGATTAAAAGGTGGCTGAGGCAGTACAGCTGAATATCCACTTTGAAAAGTTTCATGATTCAGCAAATGACTGAAGTGGAAGATTTGCCTGACTTTACTAATGCTGATATCTATCTTCTTGGCTACTAGTAATTTGTGTAAGATAAACTTAAAAGACAAAATGAAAGTGCTAGTGAATCAGGCATCACAAACAGGGATCACAGTTTCTTTTGTGGCACTCAACTGAAAGATATCCAAAACTTATCATGAGATACATCAAGGGGAATTGCCAGACGTTGGAGTTCAATCAGTGACTTTCATCTCCTCCCACCTCAAAACAGATACTGGAGATTCAGATGCCTGACCATGCAAGCCAGAATTTACATCCCTGCCTGACGCCACTCCACCGACCCCTGACGCCACTTCGCCCACCACCGATGTTCCTTCGCCACCGCCTCCAGAGTACACACTAGCACCCAGCCCTGCCGGGACTTCACCATCCCCCCAGACCTCATCCTTGCTGGGGAAGAACGGTAAGCCCTCTGTAAAGAACTCACCTTTATGCCCCTCCACCCTAACATCAATGAATACCGCTCACGCTTGGACGTTGAACAGTTTACCTGCCACCTCCGCCTCCACGCTTACTTCTTTAACTGTGAACCTAACCCTTTTTCCTGCCTCCATTACACCCCATCCTCCTGGACACCAACCCTCTTTCCTACCCAATTGCCATCAAGACATCAATCGCTTCAACATCTCCAACCTTTTCACCCACTCCAACCTCCGCCACAGAACATGCAGCCCTCCATTTCCCCTGCTCCAACCCTGACCTCACTATAAAACCCATGGACAAGGGTGGCGCAGTGTATGATGCACTGACCTCTACATCACCGAGGCTAGGCACCAGCTCTGACTTCTCCTCCTACCGTCCTCTTGATCATGACCCTACTCCTGACTAACAAAGCATCATCTCCCAGACCATCCACAATGTCATCACGTCAGGTGACCTCCCACCACAGCCTCCAACCTCATCATTCCCCAACCCTGTACTGCCCATTTCTATCTCCTTCCTGAAATACACAAACACGTCTGCCCTGGTCGACCCATTGTCTCTGCCTGCTCTTGCCCCACAGCACTCATCACCACCTATCTGGACTCCATTTTCTCCCCCTTGGTCCAGAAACTCCCTACCTACATCCGTGACACCACATACGCCCTCCACCTCCTCCAGAACTTCCAATTCCCTGGTCCCAACACCTCATCATCACCACGGACGTCCAGTCCCTATATACTTGCATTGCCCATGCAGATGGCCTAAAGGCCCTCTGCTTCTTCCTGTCCCACAAGCCCGACCAGTTCCCCTCCACTGACACCCTCATCTGCTTAGCCGAGCTCGTCCTCACCCTCAACAACTTCTCTTTCAATTCCTCCCACTTCCTACAGACAAAGGAGGTGACCAATGCTACACGTTGGGCCCAAGCTATGCCTGTCTCTTTGGAGGATATGTGGAAGTCCCTCTTCTGCAGTTACACTGTCCCCGTCCCTCACCTCTTCTTCCGTTATATCGATGACTGTATCAGCACCGCCTTGTGCTCCCATGAGGAGCTCGAACAGTTCATCCACTTCACTAACACCTTCCCACCCCAACCTTAAGTTCCCCGGACCATCCCCTCCCCACAATAACAACAAAAGCAGAATCCCCCTAGTCCTCGCTAACCACCCCACCAACTTCCAGATTCAATGCACCATCTTCCGCCACCTGCAATCTGACCCCACTATCAAGGACATTTTTCCCTCCCCACCCTTATCTGCCTTCCAGAGGGACTGCTCTTTCCATGACTCCCTTGTCTGCTGCACACTCCCCACTAGCCCCACCACCCCTGGCACTTTTCCCTGCAGCCGCAGGAAGTGCTACACCTGCCCCTTCACCTCCCCCCTCACCTCCATCCCAGGCCCGAAGAAAGCCTTCCACATTAAACAGATGTTCAACTTCACATCTGCCAATGTGGTATATTGTATCCGCTGTTCCCGATGTGGCTTCCTCTACATTGGGGAAACCACACGGAGGCTTGGAGACCACTTTGTGGAACACCTACGCTCAATTCGCAACAAACGACTGCACCTCCCAGTCGCGAACCCCTTCAACTCCCACTCCCACACCTTGGATGACATGTCCATCCTGGGCCTCCTCCAGTGCCACAATGATGCCACCCGAAGGTTTCAGGAACAGCACCTCATATTTTGCTTGGGAACCCTGCAGCCCAATGGTATTAATGCGGACTTCACAAGCTTCAAAATCTCCCCAACCCCAACTGCATCCCAAAACCAGCCCAGCTAACCCCCACCCCCAACCTCATCCCAAAACGAGCCCAGCTCGTCCCGACCTCCTTGACCTGTCCGTCTTTTCGCCCACCTATTTGCTCCTCTCACCTCAAACCCCACCCCCACCTCCTACTTACTAGCCTCATCCCTGCCTCCATGACCTTTCTGTCTCCTCTCCACTTATCTGCTTCTTTATCCACCTCCCACCGCCTCCTGCTCTGTCTCTCTATTTCAGAATCCCCTTCCCCTCCCTCATGTCTGAAGAAGGGTCCAGGCCCGAAACGTCAGCTTTCCTGTCCTCTGATGCTGCTTGGCCTGCTGTACTCAACTAGCTCTACACCTTGTTGTCTCAACATTTACATCAGTTGCTTTCAATTGGGGAATTAAATAATTGTCCCTATAGCTTAAGGCTATGTCTATAGACCATGACATTTCAACTAACATTGAATTAGGCAGACTACATAAGGTCAAGTTGCGACTGGATGATACTAAAAACAATATGTTGTTATGTGCAATATGTAATTTGTATACTGTTTTGTACATGGACTTTATTACAGAACGAGTTGTTTTAATCTAGAAAGTACTGTCTAAAATTGTGATGGAGGGAGATTCAGTAATCAATCTTAAAAGTGAATTTGCAAGCATTTGGAAGGCAAATAATGTTTTAGTTTATGAGGGGAGAGTTAGTGATTGAAATTAACTGGCAGCTCTTTCAAACAGCTGGCATAGGCACAATGGACAAATCCTTCTCCATTATTCCATAATTTCAATGCAACTAATGGACAAAATTAGTTGAAAAGTTTACCTGTGTAAAGAAAAGTGTTGGAATGTCCTCCCACTACGACATCGACACCTTTCACTTTCTTTGCAATTTGTTTGTCAGTCTCAAAACCTGAATGACCTAGGGCGATAATCTTGTTAACTCCCAGAGTTGTGAGTTTGTTAACTTCACGCTGCAGAGCTTCAATCTCATCCTCGAAAAATAGGTGCGGCCCTGGAATATACATTAAAAAGAATTGGTGGCTTTTTCAAAGCTCTGTAACACTGAACCTCAGCTTCAACTGGTCCCCACCTGGGCTTGAAAGCATTGGGGTTTCTTTGGTGGTGTACCCAACCACACCGATCTTTTGCCCACCGACTTTTAGGATCACATATGGTTCATAGTAGCCCATGATGCTTGGTGATAACTGCTGATCTGCTTTTATATTTGCACTCAGCACAGGAAAAGTAACATTCTGAAGAAAGGGGTACAAAAGGCCATCCACACCATTGTCAAATTCATGATTTCCCAGTGCCTATGGGAGAGAAGAGCATTTCAGTTACAAAGTTTAAAACGAGAACATACACATTTAGGAAATCAAAATCAAAACTGTTTTGTCTGTGGAAGTACATTCCATATTTTTCTAACTTATGACTACATACTTTGCTCGGTGTCTTAATGTTAAACATTCAGTGCAAGTAGAGAAACTGGTGTGGATCTGTTTGATTTGTCTGCCAATTTTACAGTAATTCACAGAGGAAATTACAGTGAAACTAAAGTAGCTTGTACATGACACAAATGTTGGCCGGAAAGGCATATAGGATATGCAGCCAACTGGTCTACATGAACCTCCTCCCACCCCTTTTCATCTAACTATCATCATCATCTTCCCTTTTCTCACTTGGTCTCACTGCTCCTTTAAATGAATCTGAGCTTTTGGCTTCAACTCCTTTGTGCTATGGTCCATACTTTGATCTACCCTCGAAGCGAAATATCTTCCTTAGGTCCAGTGATCACTGGTTTATGCCACTTCTTTTAGTTTACTTATAGGATGTGGCCATTGCTACCTAGCCCAGTATTTATTACCCATCCCTAATTAGCTTGAGAATGGGATGTTGAGTGTTTTCTTGAACAACTGTAGTGTGTATGGTGCAGGTACAATCACTGTGCTTTTAGGGGGGCAGTTCCAAGATTCTGACCTGGTGACAGTGAAGGAATAGTTATATTTCAAAAGCTGTGTGGCTTGGAAGGATAATCAAAGAGCAATGCTTCAATGCACTTGCTGCCGTGTCCTTCCAGGTGGAGAAGATCACAGGTTTGGAAGGAGTGTGATAAATTATTGCATTGCATCTTGTGGATTGAGCACACAGCAGCCGTGTTACATCGATGGTTATACAGTCATAATATCATGCAGCACAGAATCAGCCAAACTTGTCCATACCGACCAAGTTTCCAAAGCTGAACTAGTCCTATTTACCTGCATTTAGCCCATATCCTTCTAAATCTCCCTTAAAAGGAGGGTTAAAGTTTCCATGTGTTGAGTTATGATTAGATTAGATTCCCTACAGTGTGGAAACAGGCCCTTCGGCCCAACAAGTCCATACAGCCCCTTGCAGCATCCCACCCAGGCCCATCCCCCTATAACCGACACACCCCTGAACGCTATGGGCAACAAAGCATGGCCAATCCACCTAGCCTGCACATCTTTGGACTGTGAGAGGAACCCGGAGCACCCGGAGGGAATCCACGCAGACACAGGGAGAGAATGTGCAAACTCCACACAGACAGTTACCCGAGGCTGGAATCGAACCCAGGTCCCTGGTGCTGTGAGGCTGCAGTGCTAACCGCTGAACCACCATGCCGCCCCAAGCGGTATTGGTAGTTTTATTCTGCTTTTGTTAGAACTTTATTTATTTGTTATAATCAACAGTGCTTGTTAAGTTCAGGAATCTGGTCAATGTTTTCAGTTAAACTGATTTTATTAAACAGGTATATTGGGGGATTTGCATCCTTTGATTAGCTTTTGTAATGACCCCAGGGAGTAGTGAGTTAGGAGGTGCTGATCAATTTGGCTGTTTTGTCCTGGGCGTTGTCGAGCTTCTTGGGTTTTGCAGCTGCATTCGTCCAGGCAAGTGGGGAGCATTTCACCACATTCCTGCCTTGTGCCATGTAGGTTAAGGCAGAGTTAGGAGGTAACTTACATGCTGAGCAGTATCTAAGCTTTGAACTCTACCTGTACCTTAACTGCTTACTTAGAAGCAGGATGTTTAGGATAGCTACTTTTTCCTCAAGTCTGGAATGTAACTCTTTCATCCATACTTGGACTGTAACAATATTAGGAACCGAGTGATCTTTGCGGAACTTAAACTGAGCTTTGGTGAGAAGGTTATTCTTGTGCTACTTGACAGCACTCAGTGATTGATATTAAGCTTAAAAAAACAAAAAAAACCACTGATGCCGGAAATCAGAAACCTGAACAGAAATTGCTGGAGAAAGTCAGCAGGTCTGAGAGCACCTGTGGACACAAAGTAGAGTTAACATTTCGGTCCAGTGACTTGTCTTCAGAATTCTTCTTCATTGCACTGATACTGACAGATCCAAGTTTTTCTAGTAGTTTCTGTTTGATATTAAGCTGTTGGGGTGGTAATTGACTAGTTTCGATTTGTCTGGTTTTTCACAGAAAATTTGTTATCCAGTTTGGCAATAGTAACTGGATTGGAATTGCTCGTTTGGGAGCACAGTTCAGGAACTCAAGCATACAGCACCATAGTCAAGATGTTGTCCGCAGAACATTGATCTGGTCTGTTGGTGGTGCCACCAGGCACTCAGCTCTTAATCTTATTACAGCCTTGTTGCAAATGTTGTACATGAATAGAAGACCTGAACTCCAGATGCAAGGCAAGTGAGAATGCTATTGACAACAAAGTAGCATGTAACAGAATATGGCATCAGGTAGGTACAGCAAAATCAATGGGCATGAGGGAGGATAATGATCCACTAGTTGAAGTCATATCTAGCACAGAGGAAAACAATTATAACTGTTGTTGGATAACGATCTTGGTCTCAGGACATAACTGCAGGAAGCTCCATATGGTAGTGTCCTGGGCGCAACCATTAAATCAGAAATGGGGATATTCATTGATGATTACAAAATTGTTCAGCATCATTCACAACATGGATTGTTTTAGCATCTTAAGTTAATAAGCAGCAGGACCTGACAACATTCAAGCTTGGGCTGATAATTGCAGCAACATTCATGTTACAGAAGTGTCAGTCATGACCATCTCCAACAAGAGAGATCCTATCCATCTCCTCTTGAAATTAATGGCATTATCATTGAATTCTCATTAGCAACACTTGAGGGTTATCACTGACCAGAAACTGACATAATCCCGCTATAAGAAGTGTGTCTAGAAAAGCAGGTAGAGACTAAGAATATCGTGGCAAGTAACACCTGATTTCCCAAAGCCTGTCTACCAGCTGCAAAACACAAGAAACACATGACAGATACTTCCCATTTGCCTGAGTGGATGCAACTCCAACAACACAATCTCAACTCAGTTCAGGACAAAGCAGCCTGCTTGATAGGCATCCAAGCTACTACCTTCAATATTCACTCACCACTAAAAACAGCAGCGGTGTGTACTATCTACAAATGGACGGCAGCAACAAACAAGATCGCTTCCATAGTTGATAAGGGGGAAAACAGCAGAATGGTTTGAACTTTCCGAAGACTTTTGATAAAGTTTCTGCATAAGAGAATAGCATATAAAATTAAAGCACATGGGATTGGTGGTAGTGTACTGATATTGATAGAAAACTGGTTGCTGCAATTGATAAGGGGAAGCCAGCAGATGTGGTCTGACTTTTAATAAACCTTTCTATAAGGTTCCACCTAAGAGATTAGCAGGTAAAATTAAAACACATGGGACTTGGGTAGTGTATTTACATGGATAGAAAAAGTGACAGTGACAGTCAGGAAACAAAAAAAATAGGAGCAAAGGATTCTATTTCCAAGTGGCAGGCAGTAACTTGTGGGGTATTTCAGGGATCATTGCTTGGATGCTAGCTATTCACAAAAATATTAATGACTTAGCTAAGGGAACTAAATGTAATATGTTTGTAGAGAACAAAGCTGGCTGGGAGGACAAGAGGGAGCCAGCAAAATACCATCAACAAATCTCCTGCACCCCCCAGGAGGGCACTCATCCTTGACCGCAGTTTTACAATGAAAAATGCCTACATCTCCAAAATTCCACTGCACTTTTGAAAGTCAGATCACAACACTGTATTCCTCCTCCCAACTTACAAGCAGAAGTTGAAATGTGAGTATGCAGTACAGAAAGTAGTACCGTGCTGGAGGTGAGACAGCAGAAGAGTTTCTGCAGGACCTCTTGGAATCAGTGGATTCGTCCATATTCAATATAATGAGCAGTCAACCTAAACGAGCATACCACCAATGTCATGGATTCCTTAGCATGTGTGTAGAGAATTACTTGCCAAAGAAGTCAATCTGTATGTTCCCAACCAAAAACCATAGGTGAACTGAGAAATCTCATTGCCTGCTGAAAGCCAGGTACGCGGTATTCAAGTCGGATGACCCTGACCTTCACAGGAAATCCAGATATAACCTTTGTAAGGCCATTTTAGATGCCAAGGCCCAATACCAGACTAAGTTAGAGACACAAATTAACCACATGGACACTTGTCTACATGACATAACGGGCTACGATGTGAAGTAGAATAAGATGATGGACAAAAATATATCGCTCCCTGACGCGCTCTATTTGAACAAAAGATCAGTGAAAAGGAGTCACCTGCCTTGGCAACCTCCAATGCACCTGTTCCCTCAGTCACCACAACAGACATCTGCTTAGTCTTCTTGAGAGTAAACCTAAGGAAAGCAACTACCCCAGACAGAGTCCCAGGCCATGCACCCAGATCCTGCACAGACCAGCTGGCAGAAGTATTCACTAACATCTTTAACCTCGCCTTGCTACAATCTGAAGTCCTCACCTGCTTTAAGAAAACTACTGTCCTCCCTGTAACAAAAAACAGGCAACATACTTCCAATGACTACTGCCTGGTAGCTATGACCTCCACAATTATGAATGCTTTGAGAGGTTAGTCATGGCTCATATCAACTCTAGCCTCGCAGCCTGCAACAGGTCCATGGCTGGCACCAGCTTCCTAGCCCTACACTCATCCCTGGAACATCTGGACAATAAAGGATACCTACATCAGGCTTCTACTTATTGACTACAGTTCTGTCTTCAACGCTATAATCCAAAGCAAACTAATTTCCAAACTCAAGACCTAAGTCTCTTCTCCACCCTCTGAAACTAAATCCTCAACTTCCTGACTCAGACTGCAGTGAGGATAGGTAACACCACTATCTTCACAGCAATCCTTAACAGTGGCGCCTTGCAAGGCTGCATGCTCAGCCCCCTACTATATTCCCTATACACTCATGACTGCGTGGCAAAATTTCATCTGAACTCCATCTATAAGTTTGCTGATGACATCACAGTTATACACTGGATATCAAACAATGATGAATCAGAACACAGGAAAGAGATAGAGCGCATAGTGGCATGGTGTAAAGATAACAACCTCCCTCAACAGCAGCAAATCAAAACGGCTAGTTATTGACTTCAGGAAACAAGGACGGCACTCCCCTATCTATATCAATGGAGTTAAGGTGGGTGATGGTCAAGAGCATCAAGTTCCTGGGTGGGACAATCCTCAATTGGTCCTGGACCACACACTTATGATGGTCAAGAAGGCACCACAACACCTCTTCTTCCTCAGGAGGCTAAGGAAATTCAGCATGTTCACAAGGACTCTCACCAACCTTTACAGATATACCATAGAAAGCATTCTATCTGGATGCATCACAGCTTGGTATGGCAACTGCTCTGCTGAGAACTACAGAGAGTTATAAATACAGCCCAGTGCATTTCACAGGCTAACCTTCCATCCATTGATTCCATCTACATTTCTTGCTGCCTTGGTAAGGCAACCAACAACAAAGATCCTTTCTACCCCAGTTATGATCTCTTCAAACCTCTGAATATACTTCTCAAATTTAAAAGCTAGTCTTGATCTTGCTTTTGTGTGCCTTCTTTGCAGCCTTAACTTTTAATTCCTCATTCTGGCCTGTACTGCATGCAAAACATTGTACCTAGAAACATGTGTCAATAATAAAATCAAAATCAAATTAAAAAGAGATGAGGATGATGTAGTGATGCTTCAGTATGGATCGGGCATTTTGAGTGAGTGGGCAAATGCATGGCAGGTGAAGTGCAATTTAGATCAATGTGAGGTTGTCCAATTTGGTAGCAAAATCAGGAAGGCAGATTAATATCCAAATGGTTACAGATTAGGAAATGGGTGGTGTGACGAGAGCTGGATGTCCTTATACACCCAGACACTGAAAGTAATAATGCAAGTATAGCAACCAGTGATGATGGCAAATAGTAAGTTGACCTTCATAGCGATAGGATGTGAGTATAGGAACAGAGTTGCCTGGCTGCAATCGCACAGTGCCTTGGTGGGACTCCATCTACAGTAGTGTGCTCAGTTTTAGACTCTTTATCTAAGGCTGCGATGAAGGCTTACCAGACTGATTCCTGGGATAGTAGAACAGACATATGAAGAAAGACTAGATCAAATATGACCATGTTCATTAGACTTTGGAAGAATGAGAAGAGAATTCATAGAAACACAGAAAATTCTGACAGGACTAGGCAGGGTAAATGCAGGATGGATATTCCCAAAACTGGGGATCGTAGTTTAAGAATATGGACAGGCCGTTTAGGACTGAGCTCAAGAGACACAATCACTTAGATGTGAGACTATGGAACTTACTATTTCAGAAAGCGATTATGGCCAAAACACTGAATGTTCGAGGATTTAGAAATAGTTCTTAGATCTTAGAATCCCTACAAATGTGGAAACAGGCTGTTCGGCTGAACAATTCCACGCCGACCCTCAGAGCAACCCCCAGTGTGTGCAGGAGGGCTTCCTGACACAGTATGTAGATAGGCCAACAAGGGGCGAAGCCACATTAGATTTAGGACTAAGTAATGAGCCTGGCCAGGTGTTAGATTTGGAAGTAGGTGAGCACTTTGGTGATAGCGATCACAATTCTGTTATGTTTACTTTAGTGATGGAAAGGGATAGGTGTATACCACTGGGCAAGAGTTATTGTTGGGGGAAAGGCAATTACGATGAGATTAGGCAAGATTTAGGGAGCATAGGATGGGGAAGGAAACTGCAGGGGATGGGCACGTTAGAAATGTGGAGCCTATTCAAGGAAAAGCTCCTGTGTGTCCTGGATAAGTATGAACCTGTCAGGCAGGGAAGAAGCTGTAGAGTGCGGGAGTCGTGGTTTACGAAGGAAGTGGAATTTCTGGTCAAGAGGAAGAAGAAGGCTTATGTTAGGATGAGATGTGAAGGCTCAGTTAGGGCGCTTGAGGGCTACAAGGTAGCCAGGAAAGACCTAAAGAGAGAGCTCAGAAGAGCCAGGAGGAGACATGAGAAGTTGTTGGCTGATAGGATCAGGGTAAACCCTAAGGCTTTCTATCGGTATTTAAGGAATAAAAGAATGACAAAAGTAAGAGTAGGCCCAATCAAGGATAGTAGTGGGAAGTTGTGTGTAGAGTCAGAGGAGATAGGGGAAGCACTAAATGAATATTTTTCAACACTATTCACTCTAGAAAACGACAATGTTGTCGAGGAGAATACTGAGATACAGGCTACTAGACTAGGTGGGATTGAGGTTCACAAGGAAGAGGTATTAGAAATCCTACAGAGTGTGAACATAGCTAAGTCCCCTGGGCCGGATGGGATTTATCCTAGGATCCTCTGGGAAGCCAGGGAGGAGATTGCCGAGCCTTTGGCATTGATCTTTAACTCGTCATTGTCTACAGGAATAGTGCCAGACGACTGGAGGACAGCAAATGTGGTTCACCTGTTCAAGAAGGGGAGTAGAGACAACCCTGGTAATTATAGACCTGTGAGCCTTACCTCAGTTGTTGGTAAAGTGTTGGAAAAGGTTATAAGAGATAGGATTTATAATAATCTAGAAAAGAATAAATTGATTAGGGATAGTCAGCACGGTTTTGTGAAGGGTAGGTCATGCCTCACAAACCTTGAGTTCTTTGAGAAGGTGACCAAACAGGTAGATGAGAGAAACCGGTTGATGTGGTATATATGGATTTCAGCAAGGCGTTCAATAAGGTTCCCCACAGTAGCCTATTGTACAAAATGCAGAGGAATGGGATTGTGGGAGATATAGCAGTTTGGATCGGAAATTGGCTTGCTGAGAGAAGACAGAGGGTGGTGTTTGATGGGAAATGTTCATCCTGGAGACCAGTTACTAGTGGTGGACCACAAGGGTCAGTGTTGGGTCCACTGCTGTTTGTCATTTGTATAAATGACCTGGATGAGGGCGTAGAAGGATGGGTTAGTAAATTTGCAGACGACACTAAGGTCGGTGGAGTTGTGGATAGTGACGAAGGACGCTGTAGGTTGCACAGAGACACAGATAAGCTGCAGAGCTGGGCTAAGAGGTGGCAAGTGGAGTTTAATGTGGACAAGTATGAGGTGATGCACTTTGGCAGGAGTAACTGGAATGCAAAGTACTGGGCTTATGGTAAGATTCTTGGTAGTGTAGATGAGCAGAGAGATCTCGGTGTCCATGTACACAGATCCTTGAAAGTTGCCACCCAGGTTGACAGGGCTGTTAAGGCATACAGTGTTTTAGCTTTTATTAAAAGAGGGATCAAGTTCCGGAACCAAGAGGTTATGCTGCAGCTGTACAAAACTCTGGTGCAGCCGCACTTGGGAGTATTGCGTACAGTTCTGGTCACTGCATTATAAGAAGGACATGCAAGCTTTGGAAAGGGTGCAGAGGAGATTTACTAGAATGGTGCCTGGTATGGAGGGAAGGTCTTATGAGGAAAGGCTGAGGGACTTGAGGCTGTTTTCGTTAGAGAGAAGAAGGTTGAGAGGTGACTTAATTGAAACATATAAAATAATCAGAGTGTTAGATAGGGTGGAGGGAGAACCTTTTCCTAGAATGGTGACGGCGAGCACGAGGGGGCACAGCTTTAAATTGAGGGGTGAAAGATATAGGACAGATGTCAGAGGTAGTTTCTTTACTCACAGAGTAGTAAGGGAATGGAATGCTTTGCCTACAATGGTAGCACATTTAAGTCATCATCGGACAAGCATATGGACGTACATAGAATAGAGTAGGTTAGTTGGGCTTCAGATCGGTATGACAGGTCGGCACAACATCGAGGGCCGAAGGGCTTGTACTGTGCTGTAATGTTCTGTGTTCTATGTTCTATAACCCACATATCCCTGAACACTATGGGCAATTTGGCATGGCCAATCCACCGAATCTGCACATTTTTGGACTGTGGGAGGAAACCGCAGCACGCGGAGCAAACCCACGCAGACACAGGGAGAATGCACGAACTCCATACAGTGGAATCAAACCCTGGCTCCTGGAGCAGTGAGGCAGCAGTGCGAACCACTGAGCCACCATGCCACCCCTTAAGGGTAAAGGGTTCAAAGGGTATGGGGCAAAAGCAAGCACAGGATAGTGAATTGGATGATCAGCCATCAATATATTGAATGGTGGAGCAGGTTCAAAAATGACTGAATGGCCTACTCCTGCTCCTGTTTTCCCTGTTTGCGTTTCTAAAAGTATCTTCTTAATTCATGTCCATCGTTATCAAGACAACGGCAACAGATACATTGGGAAACTATCATGTGAAAGTTCTCCTTCAAGTCACAAACCATCTTGACTTCGAAATGAATGTTGCAACTCAGAAATTCACCATTTTAACTATCAGTTCCACTCTTCCTACCTGAGCTCTTAAAAAAATGGCAGCAGACAGTGACAACTGGAATTCATTGGAAATGTGATTAGACAAGTAGCGAACCTTGCACAAGATAGTGTTGCTGTTCTAATTACAGATACGATCTCTCCCACACTGGCTGCTTCTGCTCCTCCAGTCAGTTTCCCTTTCTTTTGATCCAATTTATTCTAGAGACAAAATCTGAGCTTGGAGTAGCAGTCTTGGGAGGGAGTGAGCAAGCCAGTGATTGGAGGAACTGCTGTAAATTTTTAGGAAAAGAGTGGACATTCTTGAGGTGTCCAGCAGTAATGTTGCCTTGAGATTTGCTGACATGACATCAGTGCCTTACTGTCTCTGCTCGCTTCACACTCTTGAAACTGTCTCATTCTGAACTTGCTGCACTCTTCCCTCAGGTTGAACCCTGACCTTGTTAACATTAGAACTAGGAATAGGAGTAGGCAATTCAGGCCCTCAAACCTGTTCCCTCATTTAACACAAAAGTGGTTGATCCAAACTCAGACTCAACCTCTTTTCTTTTCACACTGTCCATAGCTGTACAACTCATTACTCACTAAAAATCTGTCTGTCACCTCATTAAATTTATTGTGTGTTACAGTCTACCACACTCTAGGATAATTAATTCCATTGATTCACAATCCTTTGAAAAGGATTATTTCTCATTTACTTTAAATCTGTTACCCTTTATCCTAGAGCAATGATCTCCAAGACCTATCAAGCCTACCAATAGGGTGGTATGGTTGATATCTGGCAGGTTGACCTCTACCTGGCAAAACCAGGAAGCCAATTCTCAGACACATCTTTTCTCCCCGGATCATGACCCCAACATTGAACATCGGGTTGTAGTTTCCAGTGCACTCTTGGACCTCATCTCCTCTGGAGATGTCCCCTCCACAGCTTCCCCACTCAGTCCCATACCTGCATGGCTTCTACTCCTGCTGAAAATCCACAAATAGGGCTACCCTGGCAGATTTTTCTTTATTCATTTCATGGGGATGTGGGTATCTCTGGCCAGGCCATATTCGTTGCCCATCTCCAATTGTCCAGCGGGCTGTTTAAACTCAAGCACATTGATTAGATTAGAGTCCCTACAGCGTGGAATCAGGCCCTTTGGCCCAACAAGTCCACACCACCCTTTGAAGCATCCCATTCAGACCCATCGCCCTATAACCCACATACGCCTGGACACAACCGGCAATTTAGCACAGCCGATCCACCTAGCCTGCACATTTTTGGACTGTGGGAGGAAACACACGCAGACACAGGGAGAATGTGCAAACTCCACACAGACCGTCGCCTGAGGCTGGAATTGAATCTGGGTCCCTGGTGCTGTGAGGCTGCAGTGCTAACCACTGATCACACTGTGCTGTGGGTCTGGAGTCATTATTTATGCCAGACCAGGTAAGGATGGCAGTTTCTTTTCCTAAAGGGCATTAGGGAACCAGATGGGTTTTTCTGACATTTGACAATGGCTTCCTGGTCATCATTCGATTCTTAATTCCAAATTTTTTCTTTGAATACAAATTCTACCATCTGCCATGGTGAGATTTAAACCTAGGTCCTCAGAACACTGCCTGGATTTCTGTATTAGCAGTCCAATGAAAATACCACTAGGCTATTGCCTCCCTGTTTGTAGCCTGTTCCTGCCCTACTGAGCTTATGTTGTTTCCTATCTTGACCTTAGATTGTCAAAACATCCCCCCCAACCATCCTAACCTGTACAGTCTGTTCCCACTTATATTTGTGATTCTTCTGATGCTTTATGCTGGTTCGACAATTTCCACTTTTCTGATCATAGCCACCTCTTCTTCACTATAGTCTACAATCCTTCTAAACATCTGTTCCCCATCAAGATGATCTGAAAGCTCGTCATTTCTTCCTTGAAGAAAGAGGCCTTGCATATTGTCTCCGTCCACCATCTCTTTTGCCTGTCTGAGCTTGCACACTTTGAACAACTTCTACTTTAACTCATCTCACTTTCTCCAAATTAAATGTGTGGCAATGGTCTCAGCTATTTCTGTCCACTTGTGGGGTATGTGGAACATTTTCCATGGTAAGGCCCCCACTTAACTCTTTCTCCAATACATTGATGATGTCGAGTGCTTTTGTCTAGAATTTGATAAGAATTAATCAGTTTTGCTTTCAATTTCCAACATTCTTACCTTCATCTGATCCGTATGAATCTCCCTTCCTTAAGTTCACTGTTCCCATTTCTATGTAAAGACTGTCTCCAGTATCCATTACAGACCCACTGACTCCCATAATTACTTTGAACACATCTCCTTATGCTCTGCAAGGACTCCATTCCAATTTGTTCTGACAAAGCCACCTCTGATAGACTTCCTTTTCCTTCAACTGAGGAATCCCAATGGGTGACTGAACCTTCAGCCTTGTCCGTCTCATCTCCTGAACTTCTACCCTCAACACTTCTTCTCCTTTCCAGAAGGATAGATTCCCTTTGTCCTTCCTTTCCATCCCACTAGTCTTTGCATTCAAAGGATCATCCTCTGCTACTTCTGCCACTTCCAGCAGAATGCCACCACAACACCATAAGAAATACGAGCACCTAGTCTCCTCTGCCATTCATCGCTGATGCATTTCTCAACCCCATGCCCTGAGTGATGGGAATCAAGGATTATGGGGAGACGTCTGTGGTCCCAGGTCCTAGTTTCATCTACTAACCCAAACATCTTCTCCATGTCCACTTTATCCATGCCTCTCAGTATCCTGTAAGTTGCAATCAGATTCCCATCAGCCTCCTAAACACCAAACACATCTTTCCTCAAGTTCACCTGGGCCATCTCCAACACATCCCTCACCTTCCTGGACCTCTGTGTCTCCATCTCAGGCAACCAGCTACAAACTGATGTCCATTTCAAGCCCACCGACTCCCACAGCTACCTAGAATACACCTCCTCCCACCCACCCCCCTGCAAAAATTCCATCCCCTGTTCCCAATTCCTTCGCCTGTGCCGCATCTGCTCCCAGGATGAGGCAATCCACTCCCGCACATCCCAGATGGCCGCGTTCTTCAAGGACCGCAACTTCCCCCCCCCGCAGTGGTCAAGAACGCCCTTGACCGTGTCTCCCACATTTCCTGCAACATACCCCTCACACCCCACCCCCGCAATAACTGCCCTAAGAGAATCCCCCTCGTCCTCACATACCACCCCACCAACCTCTGGATATAACGCATCATCCTCCGACACTTCCGCCATCTACAATCCGACCCCACCACCCAAGACATTTTTCCATCCCCACCCTTGTCTGCCTTCCGCAGAGATCACTCTCTCATTTCACAGGGACTGTTCCTTCATGGATACCCTGGTCCACTCCTCCACTTCTCCTAACATCTCCTCACTTACACATAGCACCTTTCCATGCATTTGCTCTTTCCCACTTCTTACTTCCGCACTGCCCAAGGTCCCAAACACAGTTTTACTTCTACTTTCTAGTCTACTGTATTCACTGCTCATAATATGATTTCCTAACATTGAAGGCATCAAATGCAGATGAGGTGACTGATTTGCAGAACACCTCCATTCTGCCTACAGAAATGACCCTGACCTCCCAACTGTTTGACATTTCAATAAATGGCATTGTGGCTCAGTGGTTAGCACTGCAGCTTCACAGTGCCAGGGACCCGGGTGCGATTCCAGCCTCGGGCGACTGTCTGTGTGGAGTTTGCACATTCTCCCCGTGTCTGCGTGGGTTTCCTCCAGGTGCTCCGGTTTCCTCCCACAATCCAAAGATATGCAGGCTAGGTGGATCGGCCAAGCTAAATTGCCTGTAGTGTTCAGGGGTGTGTGGGTCATAGGGGACTGGGTCTGGGTGGAATGCTTCAAGGGGCGGTGTGGACTTGTTGGGCTGAAGGGCCTGTTTCCACACTGTAGGGAATCTAATCTAATCCATTTTATAGTCACGCTAGCATGTCCGTCTTAGGCCTGCTGCAATGTTCCAATCAAGCACAACAGAAGCTGAAGTAACACACCTCATTTTCTGCTTCAGCACACTACTTTCAGCCTTGAGGACTCAAAATTGAATTCAATACTTTCAGAAATTGATTAATGTTTGTTATGTGTATTTTTTTTTGAAAAAAATTCTCTCCCTCCTTCTCCCTACAACATTGTCTCGTTTGCTTTACTTTTAGTACAGAGAATTCATTTCCTTACTTTCACACCTTCACCTGTGCCCATTTTACATCTTTCAACACCATCAAAAATGTCTTTGTCTTTTGCCTCTGCCAAAGAGTATTCAAAACACTTTTCCAATATCTTTCAGTTCTGAAAGTAGTGTCATACTGGACTTAAAATGTTAACTGTTTTTTGACAGATGCTACTGGACTTGCTGGCTTTCTTCCACATTCTGTTTGTTTTAGATTTCCAGCATCTGCAGTATTTTGCTTTAATTCCAGTAATATTCCTTACTAGATTTTAGACAGAAGATCCAGCAACTATCATTTATCCAAGTCTTAGATTGAGAGTGCGAGAACTTTGCTGATCCTCAGCTGCCATCTTGTTTTCCCTCTTGCTGCTACATCGTGGCCTGATGGACCGTCTCCTTTTGTGAGCTTAGTAAGGCTGGAAACAAAAGCAGAAATTACTGTAAAGGTCAGTAGGTCTGGCCACATCTGTGGAGAGAAAGAGTTAACATTTTGGGTCTAGTGACTCTTCCTCAGAATTCTCGACCCGAAACATTAACTCAGATTTTTCTCCACAGATGTTGCCAGACCTGCTGAGCTTTTCCAGCAATTTCTGCTTTTGTTTCTGACTTACAGCATCTGCAGTTCTTTCATCTTTTTATTTGAGTAGGTTTGGATCCTATCAGCTGTATTGATGCTGACAGGATCCTTTGTAGTAGTGATTAAGCATTTGTAGGCTTTCCTTCCCATGTGTAAGGTCACTTTGTTTGACAGCTTCGCCTGGTTTTGGGGCACTGTCCACTGTTGCTACTGCTCTTCAAGAACAAGGTAATGTTGGGAGTGAAAGTTGGAGATATTTAATAACATCTGAAATCTATACACATCATTATCTGATTTTTAAAAAAATTCAGCTGGGTAGCTTTCCTGTGTATCTTCCTCCCTCCTCCCCATCTTTCCCCCCTCCTTCCCCAAGTACTTCTTCTCTTGTCTAGAATCACTGGCACTTCTAGAAACTAGAAAAAGAGCATCCTGTAGGTCACAATTAGATATGAATTTCAAAAGTCAGCTTAACTGCATTTATCTCGATTCCACACATTTGAAGTGGCTTGGAAGAATGCGCATGTCACCATAACTTTCCAAACACTTATGCTGCAGTTACTTTATCAATCTGTGCTATGATGTGGAGACAGTAGGAACTGCTGATGCTGGAGAATCTGAGAGAACAAGGTGTAGAGCTGGATGAACACAGCAGGCCAAGCAGTATCAGAGGAGCAGGAAAGGTGACGTTTTGGGTGTAGACCCTTTTTCAGAAATTCTGGAGGGGAAGGGTATTCTGAAATAGATGGAGAGAGAGGGGGAGGCAGAGGTGCGGTCGTTTGTTGTGAATTGAGTGTAGGTGTTCCATAAGGTGGTCTCCAAGCCTCCACTTGGTTTCCCCAATGTAGTGTATCTGATGTGGCCTCCTCTACATTGGGGAAACCAAGTGGTGGCTTGGAGACTGCCTTGTGGAACACCTATGCTTCGTTCACAACAAATGATTGCACCTCCCAGTCGCGAACCACTTCAACTCCCCCTCCCACTCCCACTCCTTGCATGTCACGTCCATCCTGGGCCTCATTCAGTGCCACAATGGTGCCATTCAAAGCTTGCAGGAACAGCACCTCATATTTCGCTTGGGAACCCTGCAGCCCAATGGTATCAATGTGGACTTCACAAGCTTCAACATCTCCCTGCACCTGACCTAATCCCAAAACCAGCTCAGCTCGTCCCTGCCTCCCTGACCCATCTGTTTTTCTTCCCGCCATCCACTCCTCCCACCTCAACCCCCACCCCCACCTCTGACCTACTAGCCTCATCCCCGCCTCCTTGACCTTAACGTCTTCCCTTGACTGACCAAACTCCATCCTAACTCCTCACCTACACTCACCTTAACTGGCTCCATCCCTGCCCCCTTGACCCAACTGTCTCCTCTCCACCTATCTGCTCCTTTATCCTCCTTCCATCCGCCTCCCCCTCTCGCTATATTTATTTCAGAATCCCCTGTCCCTCCCCCATTTCTGAGGAAGGGTCCAGGCCCGAAACATCAGTTTTCCTGCTCCTCTGACGCTGCTTGGCCTGCTGTGTCCATCCAGCTCTACACCTTGTTATCTGTGCTATGACATGTACATATTTGCATATTGCTAAAAAACCTTTTTGAAGATGACCCAGAGCTCAGTGGTTAGCACTGCTACCTTATAGCACAAGGAACCTGGGTTGAATTCCAGCCTTGGTGACTGTGTGTGGAGTTTGCACATTCTCTCCATCTCTCCATGAGTTTTGTCTGGGTGCTCTGGTTTCCTCTCACAGTCCAAAGATATATAGGCTGCCTGGATTGGCCATGTTAAATTGCCCCATATTTGTGCAAGCTAGGTGAATGGGTCATGGAAAATGTAGGGTTACAGGGAAGGGTAGGGGGGCTGGATCTAGTTGGGATGCTCTGATGGTCAATGTGGATTCAATGGGCCAAAATGGCCTGCTTCCACACTATATGAATTCTGTGATTCTAAACTCGTTCTCCACAGATGCTACCAGACCTGCTAAGCTTTTCCAGCAATTTTTGGTTTTGTTTCAGAACTTTTTGATTTTGTCTACTCTCTGCCTTGTAGAATCCAGGCATCAGCCTCAGCAAAACAATGTGCTTCAGTAAGTCCCACTTCCACTGTAGTCCACTCATGGAATTTGGGTATGTGTGCATAATGATGACTTGACTTGCAGGTCATTCATGTCAAGAATGGTGATTTCTGATCCATTTTGCAAGACTGAAATTGAGATTCAGTATTTCATTCCTGAAAATAAATTCATGCTAGTTTACATGTTTGCATATAGTGCTTGACCAACATTTAGAACCATCAAAATGATACAGCTCAGAAGGGGGCCATTCAGCCTATTTTGTCAGACTAACCCAAAGACACCCTGATGCCCTTGCTAATCCCATCTTCCTGCACACAGCCCTGCAATGTACAGCCCTAAAGATGCAGATCCAGGTACTTTTTGAAATGGTCTCAATGCCTCGTGAACATAAAGCCCTCTGTGGTACACCATTTCTCCAGCCAAGCATTTGTTTAATCTATCCTTTTAATCTTACTCTTCCTGGCACATGGCACTGGGAGTAATCCTGAGATTTCTACATTTTAGGTCCTATATTTTAGTTTATCTCCTAGCTTTCCTATTTTCAGCTTTCAGATGCACATTCCTTTGTTTACCTAATGTCCCATGACCACCAGCTGTTCACTCTCCCATTCCAGAATGTCCTGCACCCACTCCTGACATCCCTGACTCTGGAAACAAAGCATCCTGGATTCACATCTGCAGTCACAGAAGCACCCATCTGCATCCCTTACTATTGAATCCTCTCTCACTATGGCCCTGCTGTTCATTTGCCTTCCTTTCTATGCAGCAGAGCTACCCATCTGCCATGAACTTTCTACTGAGAGGCCACCTGCATCCCCAAGAATATCCAAAGCGGTATATCTGTGTGAGAAGGGGATTACTGCACTTCCACCCTGAGCCTTTTACTTTGTCTGGTGGTCACTCATTCCATTTCTGCTTATGTGATCCTCACCTCCAGTGTGACCATCTCACAAAACATGCTATCAATGACATTCTCAACATCACACATGCTCAACAGTGAGTCTGCTCATTCCAAAAAAAACAGATAGCCAGTATTCACAGCTGGACACACTTCTTGAATACATAGTCATCAGGCACACCAGAAGTGTCCCTTATTTCTCACATTGCACAAGAGGAGTACTCCACAGGTCTGAGCTCTCCTGTCATAATTTCTTTCTAGATTAAGCTACTTACTCTCTTTAAGGGAATTTAAATAAGTGAAGGAACTTCCATCGTTTCAAACACTTCTATTATAAACAAAAGACCCTACCTTAGTTAAGCTAACATGCTTTAAAAACTATAAGAAAATACTCTGCAGGTATCACTTACCAGATGGTGTTTCCATTGGGAGCATGCCACTTTCTTAACTACCCAAACTGAGACTGAGCAATGCACTCAATCATTCAGCTTCACCTACTCCCTGTCTCATCTAACTCCCCAATTTCACTCAATTCCAAAGCATTCTCACTTAGCCAAGAAACACTCACAGTGTAACAAGTGCTGAGGTTGTCTCCTTTATTATATTCTCCAAAAACAACACTTCTGACCTGAATAAAACCTGTTGTTCAGCTAACCCGCTTCACCTAAGAGTGATTCAGCAGATTCCAGTTTCATAAATTGATTACAACTAGACCCATTCATACACAGCAGTTTTTAGTTACTAGATTAAAGAACTAATTTAGCTTAGAAATAAGTCGTGAAATCAAGTTTAATTATCACTTACTGCTTGCAACTTACCCCTTGAAACTCCCTGTATTCACCCAACTCCAAAGTTGTATTTAGTTACATCGGTTACATATTGCTGGCAAGAAACTAGCCCCAAGGTGCATTAATCATTTTTAAAACAATTATTTAATGACAAGTCCCAGCACAAGGACAAGGCATAGAATGGACCTGCAGTTGCCGTGACATAATCAAAGCCTGAGAACTCAAGCCTACCTTTTATATGTTAAATGTATTCCATATTCCATAATTTGAGATTATATTTTTCAAAATTATAAAAACTAATAAACACGATTACAGAGAGTGATGTGCATATCCTATGTTAATAGTCAAGGAGGGCATTCATGTAAATTTAGCACTAAGTTGCTTAATATGTGAAGCTCTCAGTGGAGCTTCTGCTGTTTGGCAAGTACGCTAAGGAGGGAAGAGTGTCCTTACTGCTCTTGCCTGGTGCTTCCACTGTTGTGCCATATTCTGTCATGCAACCTTTTTTCAGTTGTAAGTTCCCAGAGCTGCCTGTTGGTTTTCATCATTCTGGATGATTAATTTTTCTTTTGTCTCTCCTTGGCTATAATGTAGTTGTCAGTGGTTGATGGAGTGAGGTGATTGGTGGTGCCTTAGCATGTCCCCCCGTCATGTTCCAGTAAGCATGCTACAGGACTGACAAGCCGGCTGGTATTTCCTTGTCTGTCATTTTCACACATTTGAATGAACCTAGCGGCCTTGACACTAACACTTCGGAAACATAAGCTGATCTAGCAGGGCAAAATCACATGCATAAATATTAGCCATATTCTGGAAGTGAGTTTGCTCGCTGAGCTGGAAGGTTAGTTTTCAGACGTTTCGTCACCATTCTAGGTAACATCATCAGTGAGCCTCCGACGAAGCACTGGTGTTATGTCCCACTTTCTATTTATCTGGTTAGGTTTCCTTGGGTTGGTGATGTCATTTCCTGTTCTTTTTCTCAGGGGATGGTAGATTGATTTGGAGCCAATGTGTTTGTTGATGGAGTTCCGGTTGGAATGCCATGCTTCTAGGAATTCTCGTGCATGTCTCTGTTTGGCTTGTCCTAGGATGGATGTGTTGTCCCAATCAAAGTGGTGTCCTTCCTTATCTGTATGTAAGGATACGAGTGATAGTGGGTCAATGTCGTTTTGTGGCTAGTTGATGTTCATGTATCCTGGTGGCTAGCTTTCTGCCAGTTTGTCCAATGTAGTGTTTGTCACAGTTCTTGCAAGGTATTTTGTAGATGACGTTCGTTTTATTTGTTGTCTGTATAGGGTCTTTTAAGTTCATTAGCTGCTGTTTTAGTGTGTTGGTGTGTTTGTGGGCTACCCTGATGCCAAGGGGTCCGGGTAGTCTGGCAGTCATTTCGGAAATATCTTTGATGTAGGGGAGAGTGGTTATGGTTTCTGAGCCCGTTTTGTCTGTTTGTTTGGGTTTGTTGCTGAGAAATCGGCGGACTGTGTTCATAGGGTACCCATTCTTTTTGAATATGCTGTATAGGTGATTTTCCTCTGCTCTGCGTAGTTCCTTTGTGCTGCAGTGTGTGGTGGCTGGTTGGAATAATGTTCTAATGCAGCTTCGTTTGTGGGTGTTGGGATGGTTGCTCCTGTAGTTCAGTATTTGGGCTGAATGTGTTGTTTTCCTGTAGACGCTGGTTTGAAGTTCCCCAATGGCTGTTCGCTCTACTGTGACATCTAGGAATGGCAGTTTGTTGTTGTTTTCCTCCTCTTTTGTGAATGTTATGCCAGTAAGGGTATTATTGATGGTCTTGAATGTTTCCTCTAATTTGTTTTGTTTAGTGATGACAAAGGTGTCATCCACATAGCGGACCCAAAGTTTAGGTTGAATGATTGGCAGAGCTGTTTGTTCGAGTCTCTGCATTACTGCCTCTGCTAAGAACCCTGATATCGGAGATCCCATGGGTGTACCGTTGGTTTGTCTGTAGGTTTTGTTATTGAAAGTGAAGTGGGTGGTGAGGCATAGGTCCACTTGCAAGGACAACATCATCAGGCTACAAACGAAGCTGCATTAGAACATTATTCCAACCAGCCACCACACACTGCAGCACAAAGGAACTACGCAGAGCAGAGGAAAATCACCTATACAGCATATTCAAAAAGAATGGGTACCCTATGAACACAGTCCGCCGATTTCTCAGCAACAAACCCAAACAAACAGACAAAACGGGCTCAGAAACCATAACCACTCTCCCCTACATCAAAGATATTTCCGAAATGACTGCCAGACTACCCGGACCCCTTGGCATCAGGGTAGCCCACAAACACACCAACACACTAAAACAGCAGCTAATGAACTTAAAAGACCCTATACAGACAACAAATAAAACGAACGTCATCTACAAAATACCTTGCAAGAACTGTGACAAACACTACATTGGACAAACTGGCAGAAAGCTAGCCACCAGGATACATGAACATCAACTAGCCACAAAACGACATTGACCCACTATCACTCGTATCCTTACATACAGATAAGGAAGGACACCACTTTGATTGGGACAACACATCCATCCTAGGACAAGCCAAACAGAGACATGCACGAGAATTCCTAGAAGCATGGCATTCCAACCGGAACTCCATCAACAAACACATTGGCTCCAAATCAATCTACCATCCCCTGAGAAAAAGAACAGGAAATGACATCACCAACCCAAGGAAACCTAACCAGATAAATAGAAAGTGGGACATAACACCAGTGCTTCGTCGGAGGCTCACTGATGATGTTACCTAGAATGGTGACGAAACGTCTGAAAACTAACCTTCCAGCTCAGCGAGCAAACTCACATCCAGAACCTCAACCTGAGCTACAAATCTTCTCAAAACTCGATATTAGCCATATGTGCACAAGCAGTGGGACGGTGTAAGGATCGGCACTGCAGGTAGCAGAATAGAATGTATATACCTGTACTCTCAATATTAGAAAATTGGTAAAAATGCTACAAAACAATAAAAACATGACAAACAAAATATACCCCTGAGTGTTAATCTGTGAATGGATGTGGTTGTTACATGAGTGATAGGGATATCCAATATTTCAGTAATTTAAGTATGTATGTATGGAGATACATGCATTGAATTCATTGGATTTACATGCATTGGAGGTCTGAGGGAAATGTCTTTCAATGTTACATCATGAAAGAACTGCAGATGCTGTAAATCAAGAACAAAAGCAGAAGTTTTTGGAAAGTTCTAAGGAAGGGTCATCAGACCTGAAAAGTTAACTCTGACTTTACTTCACAGATGCTGCTAGACCTGCTGAGCTTTTCCAGCAACTTCTGCTTTTGTTCCTTATTAAAACAGTCTTGTTAAAAAAGGGAAGTTGTATTGGAGGGAACTAATGCAACCCTGAAACATATCTCAAGTTCTCTGTTTTTTGGAGAAGAAAGGACCATAAGGAAGTTTCTCATACTGTGATTTTAAAGAATGAGAAGTCAGACCAAGAAAAAAACTGAAAACTTGTCGTGAGCAAATGATACAATTTTTGGTCATGCAGTACAGCACCCTTGCTTTCCACTGACAGTTTATCTGCTCTTTGTTATGTAAAATACTGTGGTAATATTGGACAAGTCATGTCTCAGAGTGAAACCTGTTTAAATGGGTCATGAGTTTTAGTTTTGAAATTTGGTTAATATGGTGGTTTGTCACTGAATGCCACACAAGGCTGCTAATGTGTACTTAACAAAAGAACAATCATTTACTACACAAACAAGAACACTATACATATGATTGTCTAATAAGAACTTAGAAATCGCAAAAAGAAAGATTCAACCCTTTTCCCAAGAATATTCTTTACAATCACCTAATCCCAGTGAAGTGTTAATCCTATCTTGAAGTCTTCAGTTTCTTACTCAGCTGACAAGATTGCAAGTATCTTCATTTAGTGTCATCCTAGCCATTCACCAGATGTAATTCTCTTTGTTACTCCACGAAACACAGGGGCATGACTACTTCACTGATTTTTTTTCTAACTGAATGTTAAGAAAATTTATGTCTACCTAAACTGCTAAAAGAGTTCTAAGTCATTTTTCAGCTCATGAAGTTTGAATTGCCACAGACTAAACTTCCTTTCTGCTGGCAGGAAACTGTTGTTCTCAACTGATAGTGGTCTCTTGTCTGTCTTTCTGTATGTCAAAGCGTTCAACTTTGTTTAAATATTTCATCAGATAACTTCCCAAGTAGTTTGTCTAGGTCATTTAGCTTATGGTAAATGCTTTCTTGAAAATGATATTTGAAGTAATTGTTCAAAACTACTGTGTGACCTCTTAATAAAGCAAGTTAACTTCGCAAAACTAAAGTCAAAACCTATTTACTTCTGAAGTCCAAATTCTCAATTAATGATACAATATAAGATTCTATTTATAATATTTTATAGTACAAAGTAAATTCTGTTAGAAAAAGCAGGGGGAGGATCAGGAGTGAGACTCAGGAACAGGAGAAGCCAGCTGCAAATGATTTAAATTGGGTTGCACCAGCAACTCTAAGACACAGAGAGCATTCAAACCATCATTATTCCGATAATACGCAACTAGAAAACCACAAGGCATAATTCTACCAAACACAGAACAGTTTTATTGCTTAAATTGGCTATTGCTAAAAAAAAATCAAGAGGAGGAAGGTTTGGCAATACTGAAGTGGAAAAGCCACTTAAACTGGGTGGGATGCTGTCATCCCTAAAGGAAGTGAGAATGGAAAATCACAGGCTTTCAAAGTGTGGTTACTATTGTATGGTAGGAAATGCAGCAGCCAATCTGTATGTAGCAAGATTCCATAAACATGTAGTATAAGGCTTGACTTTTCATTTACTGTGAAATCGATGTTTCACTTCATGTCGGTATTAATGGAGAATAGGATAATTTTTGTCGTAATGTTGATCTCTGCTCTTTTTGAATGGGATAATTTTGCATTTAACAGACAGGGCTTGTTGAAGCTTTGGTTTAAAATCTCATGTGAAATATTGCCAACAGTATTGTACTCCTTCAGTATGAAACAGGAGTTTCAGCCTAGATTTTGAACTCAGGTTTCTGTAGTTGGGTTTGAATGTACATCCTTCTAACCCTGAAGCCAATAGTTGAGAAAGAAAATAAACACTTTCTGATATCAAACTGAAGTTGCAATCATGGTATTGTTATAGCACAGGAGGCCATTCAGATTGTCATGTCTGTTCTGGCTCTCTGAGGAGCAATTTAACCGATACCACTCCCCTGTCTTTTATGTGTGGCTCTGCAATATTTTCTCTTTCACACCATGATTCAATTCCCTCTTGAAACCTTTAATTAACCTTTGCTTCCACCACATTCTAGTATAATGCTTCCAGATGCTGACTAATTGCTGGATGAAAAGTATTTTTCCTTATGATTTCATTGTTTCTTTTGCCACTAACCTTAAATTTACATCCTTTGACTGTTGATCATGCCACAAAGGGAACAGTTTTGCCCTATCTACTGTGTCCAAATCCCCCTTAATATTGAATTTTTCCATTAAATCTTATCACAGCCTTCTCCAAAGAGGACAGTTCCAACTTCTGCAATCTATCTACCATGGCGTATTACCTGTGATTATTTTTAGTAATGCCTTTACATTCTCCCTAAAATGTGGTACCCAAAACTAGACGTATATTCCAGTTGAAGCTCAATAGTGTAACAGTACATCATTTTCCTTTTATTCTTTCACGGTTATGTGATTTGTAGTCAAGATTTGCATTTGTTGTCCATCTCTAATTTCCTTGAACTTAAGCCTATCATAATGGGCAGTCAAGAGTCAATCACATTGCTGCAAGTCTGGAATCATATATAAGTCAGCATGTGTGAAGGACAGGATTTTGCTTTCCTGAAGGACATTGCGAACTAGGTAGAGCTTGAAAACAATCATTTATCATTACTCTTCATTTCCTTTTACTCAGCCTATTTCATATCCATGTTGCAATTGTTCTATTTATTTCATGAGCTCTAACTTTGTATATAAGTCTGCGGTGTGGCATTTCATCAAATGCCCTTTGAACATTCATCTACACCACAGCGTCAGCAGTGGCCACATCAACCATTTCTGTTTTGTCATCAAAAAACTCAAACTAAGTCAGTCAAACACAGTTTGCCCTTAACAAATCTATAGTGGCTTTCTTGAATAAACCTGAATTTCCCAAGTGACCATTAATTTTTCCTGAATTATTGTTTCTAAAAGCCTTTGCGACTACTAAGGCGAACCAATTTTTGAAGAGGTAACCATGTATCTAAGTAAAGGCAATGCATTTGACATAGTTTACTTGAATTTCGGCGAGGTTTTTGATAAGGTGCCACATGGGAGACCGATAGCAAAGGTAAGCACCCATGGGATCCAAGGAAATTTGGCTAATTGGACACAGAACTGGCTGAGTGGCAGGAAACAGAGGGTGATTGTTGAGGGTATTTTTGTGACTGAAAACCCATGTCCAGTGGAGTTTCACAGGTTCAGTGTTGGGGCCCTTGCTATTTGTGGTTTATATAAATGATTTTGACTTTAATTTTCAGGGTTTCATCAGGAAATATACAGATGATATGAAAATTGTGGAGTAGTAAATAATGAGGAGGATAGCCTTAAATTACAGAAGGATGTAGATAGTTTGGCCAGACAGGCTTATTAGTGGAAAATCAAATCCAATCCAGATAAGTGTGAGGTGATCCACTTGGACAGGATAAACAAAGCAAAGGAATACATGATGAACAGTAGGATACTGGGAAGCATTGAGAGTCAGAGGGACCTTAGGTTGCATGTCCACCAATCTCATATGATAGTGGAACAGTTAGATAAAGTGGTTAAAAAGGCATATGGGATACTTTCTTAGCTGAGGCATAATTTAAGAACAGGGAGGGTACGCTGAAACTGTATAAAGCATTGGTGAGACCACAAATAGAGCATTGTTGGCACTTCCAGAATCCAAGTTATGGGAGGGATGTGATTATATTGGAGATGGTGCTGGGCTGGAGAGTTTCACTGATGAGAATAGATTGGATAATCTAGGGTTGTTGTCTTTGCAGCAGAAGACACTTAGGGGGGAAATAATTGAGATGTTTAGAATTGTAAGGGGGCACAGACAGGACAGGCAAAAATGAACTTTTCCTCATGGTGGAGGGATCAATGTCCAAGTGACATAGATGCAGGGCAAAGGGCAGGCGATTCGGAGGGGATGTGAAGAAGCTATTTTTTTGGCTTAGAGGTGGTGGGAATCTGAAATTCACCGCTTTACAAGGGTAGTACAGGCAGAAGTCCTCATAATGTTTGAAACGTATTTAGATGTACACTTGCAACGCCAAGGCATATGAGGCTATGGTCCAAGTGCTGGAAAATGGGATTACAATAGGTATGTGATGGTATTTGATCAGCGCAGACTGAATAGGCCAAAGGGCATTTTTCTGTGCTGTAAACCTCAATGATTGTAAACTGGCTGGCTGTAGTTATTCACCTTATTGTTACACCTTCATTAAATAATTTTCAAATCCTCTGGCATCACCCAAAAAGCCTAAGATTGGAAAATTATGTCTGGTGTCTTTATAATTTCCACCAATTTCCCCTCATTATCTTGGGATGCATCACCATCAATCCAGTTGTCTTATCAACTTCAAGTACAGACAGCCTGTCTAATACCATCCCCTTACTAATTTTAAATCCTTCAAGTATTTGAACTGAATCCATTTTCCCTATGACCTTGGAGTATTTTTTCCTTGATAAAGAGAGATATTAATAATAATTAATTTAGTACCCAGTCATGCTCCCTGTCTCAATATACAAATTACTTTCTTGATCTCTAATGTGCTCAGCTCCTCTTTTTCTTTTTCCTAAGTGTACATATTTTTGAATCAAGGGATAACAAAGTGTGGAGCTGGATGAACACAGCAGGCCAAGCAGCATCACACACTCAGAAATGTCAATACGCTCCTTCTGGAGCAGGAGCAGAAGCACTTCATGGGGTTTCTAAGCTATAGAAGACTTCTAGATTCATTTTTTATATTATCTGCCAGTCTCTTCTCATAGACTTTCTTTGCTTCTTTTATTTGCTTTTCTAACTTTCCCTCAACCTTCAATATTCAGTTTTGTTTTTGTCTGATATCTGTCATAAGCACACTTCTCAGCTTCATCTTAATGACTAACTCTTCCATCATCTGAGGAGCTATCCACTATATAGGATTATACCTGAAAGTGTCTAAATTCTTTCTCCTCTAAAGACAGCCTGTACACACTAAGAATTCGAGCCCCTTTCTGCCTCTTATATTATCCAAATCAGGCTGTAATATTTCCCCATTGTAACTATTCTATGATTCTTGAACTTCTTTGTAATTTCCTATCAAATCTGTTCCTCACAATCATTGCTACTGGATAGTGGCCCATTGACCAGTCTTAGTAATGTAATTGCAACTTTTTCTTCCTTAGCTTGAACCAAATAGAATCTAGGCTTGACATTTTTGGGATATCTTGTTTCTTCAGAACTGCTCACCTTAGGTAATGTTGTCACTCTTAAACACCTTGTAACAAGAAAACTTAACACCTAGTTCAACCATTCTTTAAGTCCAATCCCTGTAAAGACTTGTCATGTGGCTAACTGTATCTACTGCTGAACAATTTATTTACTATACTTACACATTCACATTAATGCACCATAAACACTAATTTAGACTATGTTACTTTCTTTCTTACAGTGAGCCAACTGCCTAGCTCCCAACATTTTTTGGACCTTTGTATTCCCCTCTGATATTATCTCCTGGCTTCCAGATCTCTATCAAATTAGTTTAAACGCTCAAAAGTAGCATTAACAAATTGACCTGCAAGAAAATTGGCCCTAGTTCTTTTTCGGTACAACCTGTTTGGTTGGTACTGATCACATTCCCACCTCCAAACCAATCCCAATGCCTCGAGAATTTAATGCCACCTCTCCTGTACCACTTCTCCAGCCTTGCCCTCATCTGCTCTTGCCTTGCATTTCTAATCCTGCTCATACCGAACCAGAAGTAATCTAGATATTGAGATAACAAGGTGTAGAGCTGGATGAACACAGCAGGCCAAGCATTGTCAGAAGAGAAGGAAGGCTGATGTTTTGGGCCTAGACCCTCCTATTACTATGGTTTTTCCTTTCTCCACCTGCAGCTGAGTCAGCGGTGATGGCATTTCTTGGCTTTAGCTGCACTCCCCCAGATACACCATTACCTTCATCAGTATTCAGAACAGTACACTGGTTGGAGAGTGGGATCATTCCGGGGACCCCTACACTACCTGCCATTTTCTTTTTAATTGTCTTTTTAACTCCCATAAACGACAGATCAGATTTTAGACTCCGAAGTGCTACTACAGGCAGCATGGTGGCTCAGTTTTTAGCACTGCCACCTCACAGCACCAAAGACCTTGGGAGTTTGCATAATCTCGCCCTGTCTGCCTGGGTTTCTGCTGGGTGCTCCAGTTTCCTCCCATAGTCCAAAGATATGCCAGATAGGCAAATTAGCCGTGGTAAATTGCCCTGTAGTATCTAGGGATGTGCAGGCTGGGTGGATTAGCCATGGTAAATGCAGGTTTATAAGAAAAGAGTGGGTCTGAATAGGATGCTGTTTGGATGGTTGGTGCAGACTTAATGGAAGAAATGTCTTCTATCAGTACTGTGGAGATTTAATGATACTTCCAGCCATGAATGGTGGTGGACAACTAAACAACTGGCAGGAGTAGGCAACTCCATAAATAACCTCAATGTTAAGGATGAAGCAGCTCCATGTGAAAGATGAGCTTGAAGCATTTATGTAGTGTGCAGAGTGGGTGATCCATCTTGGCCTCCTCCTGAGGTCTCTAACATCACAGATATTTGTATTGATTCAGTCCACGTAATATCAAGAAGTACCACATACAACAAAGGCTATGTGTCCTGACTATACGTGAGCAATAGTACTGAAGGCATGTGCTCCAAAACTAGCTGTACCCCTCATCATGCTACTCCAGAACTAAAATGTAAGAATCTATCTGACAATGTGGAAAGTTACCCAATATATTCAATGTGTTTGTTGATGGAGTTCCGGTTGGCATAGCAGGCCTCCAGAAACTCTCTGGCTTGTCTCTGCTAGGCTTGTGTGATTATCGATGTGTAGTGCCAGTTGAATTTGATTGTTGTCTCACTACACACGGAAAAAGACTGACAGGAATTCGACTAGGCAACACATCGATAATCACACAAGCCATACAGTGACACGCCAGAGAATTCCTGGAGGCCTGGTATTCCAAATGGCACTCCATCAACAAGCACTTTGAACTGTACCCTGTGTACAAACCACTGAGAAAGAAAACCAGAAGTAATACCAACCACTTCAGTAAACCAAGGCATATAAATAACAAGTGGGACAGAACACCAACGCTTTCACCGGAGATGCACAGACGATGTTACCTAGTAGGGTGACAAAACGTTTGCAACCAAATGCACCAGCTTGGCAAGCATGCCTACAACCTCATCCACCATCTGAGCAACAAATCTTCTCAAACACTTTAAATATTAACTGCTTTCTTAATCATCTGATGAGATGAAATCGATAGGCCTTGACATCAAAGCTGAGCATGGTAGCAAGAAACCCTAGGAACATAGGCGTCATTGGGAATAATGAAAAGATTATCTGCTGTTTGGAATTATACCTACCACAGAGGGAAGATGGTTTTGGTGGGTGGAGGTCAATTCAGTTGTAGGACATTTCTGCAGGAGTTCCTCAGGGTACTGTCTTAAATCCAACCAACTTCAGCTGCTTCAGTGAACATTCTTCCATCATAAGGTCAGAAGTGGAGATATTCACTGATGATTGCAAAATGTTCAGCACCATTAGTGACTCCTCACATACTGAAGTAGTCCATGTCCAAATGCAGTAAGAACTGGATAACATCCAAGCTTGGGCTGATAAGAGACAAGAAAGATTTGTGCCACACAAGCACCCAGCAATGATCATTTCCAGTGAGAAAGAATCCAGCCATCCCACAGTAATGTTCAATGGTATTATCATTGCTGAATCACCCATTAACAACATCCTGGAGGTTACAACTGACCAGAAACTAAACGGTCCAACCATATAAAGACTAGCTAAAAGAGCCAATCAGAGGCTAGGAATTCTGCTGGCAGTAACTCACTCCTGGTCTCCCAGTGACTGTTCACCATGTACAAGACAGAAGTCAAAGTGATGGAATACTGTGTACTTGCCTGGATGAGTGCAGCTCTTCCAACATTCGAGACATTTGCGACAATTCAGAACAAAGCATCCATTTGATTGGGCCCCCATACAACGCCTTTAACATTCATTCCTTTTACCACTGATGCACAGGGCAACAGAGTGTACCATCTACAAGATGCTCTGTAGTATCTCACCAAAGCTCATTTAACAGCACCTTCCAGACTCACACCTCTACACCTAGATACGTGGGAACACCATCACTTACAAGTTATCCTTCAAGCCACAAGCCATCCTGATTTGGAATTTTTTTGTAATAATTCTTCACAGTTGCTCGATAAAAATCCTGGAATTCCCTTCCTAAGAGCATTGTGGGTGTCCCCTGCCCATTGCCTGCAGCATTTTTGAAAGCCAATTCACTACCATTGTCACCAAGCAATAAACACTGGCCTAGCTAATGTCGTCGACATCTCATGAATGACTAAAACAAAAATTCTTGCACAAAAGAGTATCCAGACCATGGGAAATGCTTAGCAATTCCAGTATTATTAAATAAGAAAAATTAATGCGGCCCATTCATCCAGACTTAGGACAGGTCACTTGGCCCGAAATATTAACTCTGGTTTCTCTCCACGCATGCTGCCAGACCTGCTGAGCTTTTCCAGCATTTCTGATTTTGTTTTTGATTTATAGCATACGTAGTTCTATCAGTTTTCATCCAAACTTTTGTGTTTCACAAATGACCCTCACAAAAGTATAGAATCCAATATCCTGTTAACTTGAATAACTTCTGTAAAGTCACTTTGAATAGTAGTTTCTCTTATGTTAATAACACCAACTTTTGAACTTACCCTGAGGCAAGAACACAAAGAATGCTATAATATGTTTGTCCTCCCTAACCCTTCATTAGAGCCTTGAAATTTCTTCTTCAAGAATGACAAACTTGTTTTCTAGTCACGGTCACATTCTATGAGTTCTTAAGAACTTTGAACAGTTTTTTCTGTACCTATGTGTATGGCTACAGCATGTACCAAGGCCTTGGAGAATTAAGGGAGATAGAAAGTTGTTGGATAAGACAGATGGAAGAAGTCTTGGCTTTTAAGAGCAGAGGGTCACAATAGTAGTTTGAGGAGCAAAGGGACATGAGGATCAATTATACTTGCGTGCATAAATAGTTACTGAGGAGCTATTCTAGACAAACTACATGAGTTTATAGAGGGGAGGAGAAACAGTGAGAAACTTGGAGAACAAAGTGTAGAGCTGGATGAACACAGCAGACCAATCAGCATCAGAGGAGCAGGAAAGCTGACATTTCGGGTCTGGACCCTTCTTCAGAAATGGGGGAGGGGAAGGGGATTCTGAAATAAATTGGGAGGGGAGGTGGATGGAAGATGGATAAAGGAGCAAATAGGTGGAGAGGAGACCGACAGGTCAAGGGGCGGGGATGGAGCCAGTAAAGGTGAGTGTAGGTGGGGAGTTAGGGTGGGGGTTGGTTAATCCAGGGAAGACAGGCAAGTCAAGGAGGTGGAATGAGGCTGGTAAGTAAGAGGTGGGGGTGGGGTTTGAAGTGGGAGGAGTGGATAGGTGGAGAAAGGATGGATGGGTCAGGCAGGCGGGGATGAGCTGGGCTGGTTTTGGGATGCGGTTGGGGCAGGGAGATTTTGAAGCTTGTGAAGTCCACATCGATAACATTGGGCTGCCAAGCGAAATGTGAGGTGCTGTTCCTGAAACCTTCGGGTGGCATCGTTGTGGCACTGGAGGAGGCCCAGGATGGACATGTCATCCAAGGAGTGGGGGGGGGGGGAGAGCTGAAGTGGTTCGTGACTGATAGGTGCAATCGTTTGTTGCAAATTGAGCGTAGGTGTTCCACAAAGCGGTCGCCAAGCCTCCGCTTGGTTTCCCTGATGTAGAGGAGGCCACATCGGGAACTGCGGATACAGTATACCACATTAGCAGATGTGCAATTGAACATGTGCTTGATGTGGAAAGTTTTATCTGGGGCCTGGGATGAGGGTGAGGGGGTAGGTATAGCATTTCCTGTGGTTGTAGGGAAAAGTGCCGGGGGTAGTGGGGAGTGTGGAGCGGACAAGGGAGTCATGGAGAGAGTGGTCCCTCTGGAAGGCAGATAAGCGTGGAGAGGGAAAAATGTCTTTGGGAGCAGGGTCACATAGCCGATGGCGGAAGTGGCGGAGGAGGATGCGTTAGATCTGGAGGTTGGTCAGGTGGTACATGAGGTGGATTCTGTTTTGGTTGTATTACAGGAAGGGGGTATTTTGAGGGATGAGTTGTGGGAAACACGAGATACATGGTTGAGGGTGTTTTTGACCACTGTGGAGGCGTAGTTGCGGTCCTTGAAAAACGAGGACGTGTGGGATGTCCGGGAGTGGAATGTCTCATCTCAGGAGCAGATGCGGCGGAGGCAAAGGAATTGGGAATAGGGAGTGGCATTTTTGCAGGAAGCTGGGTTAGAGGAGGTGTATTCTAGGTAGCTGTAGGAGTTGGTAGGCTTGAAATGGATATTGATTTCCAGGTGGTTGCCACAGATGGAAACAGAGAGGTTCAGGAAGGAGAGAGAGGTATCGAAGATGGTCCAGGTAAACTTAAGGTTGGGATGAAAGGTGGTCAGTGAGGTGGATGAACTGTTCGAGCTCCTCATGGGAGCATGAGGCAGCGCAGATATAGTCAACGATTAACAAAGGAAGAGGTGGGGGATAGGGCCAGTATAGTAAATTGTTCCATGTATCCTACTTGGGCAGGTGTCAGGGATACGGTGAGGATGGGATCGATGAAGGTATAAATTTAGAAGAAACAGAAGTAGCAGAATCAGCCTGTAAGTTACATTGACTTTACCAAAGTCCATTTAGACAACATCCAGCCCTCTGGCCTCAAAGAACTCAATCAAGTTGTACATTTGTACAAAATGCAGAGGCATGAAATTGTGGGAGATATAGCAGTTTGGATCGGAAATTGGCTTGCTGAAAGAAGACAGAGGGTGGTAGTTGATGGGAAATAGTCATCCTGGAGACCGTTAGTAGTGGTGTACCGCAAGGGTCGGTGTTGGGTCCACTGCTGTTTGTCATTTTTATAAATGACCTGGATGAGGGTGTAGAAGGATGGGTTAGTAAATTTGCAGACGACACTAAGGTCGGTGGAGTTGTGGATAGTGACGAAGGATGCTATAGAGAGACATAGAGAAGCTGCAGAGCTGGGCTGAGAGGTGGCAAATGGAGTTTAATGCAGACAAGTGTGAGGTGATGCACTTTGGTATGAGTAACCAGAAGGCAAACGACAGGGCTAATGGTAAGATTCTTAGCAGTGTAGATGAGTAGAGAGATCTCGGTGTCCAGGTACACAGATCCTTGAAAGTTGCCACCCAGGTTGACAGGGCTGTTAAGAAGGCATATAGTGTTTTAGCTTTTATTAATAGAGGGATCGAGTTCCGGAACCAAGAGGTTATGGTGAAGCTGTACAAAACTCTGGTGCGGCCGCACTTGGAGTATTGTGTACAGTTCTGGTCACCGCATTATAAGAAGGATTTGGAAGCTTTGGAAAGGGTGCAGAGGAGATTTACTAGGATGTTGCCTGGTATGGACGGAAGGTCTTACGAGGAAAGGCTGAGGGACTTGAGGCTGTTTTCATTAGAAAGAAGAAGGTTGAGAGGTGACTTAATTGAAACATATAAAATAATCAGAGGGTTAGATAGGGTGGATAGGGAGAGCCTTTTTCCTAGGATGGTGACGGCGAGCACGAGGGGGCATAGCTTTAAATTGAGGAGTGAAAGATATAGGACAGATGTCAAAGGTAGTTTCTTTACTCAGAGAGTAGTAAGGGAATGGAACGCTTTGCCTGCAACGGTTGTAGATTTGCCAACTTTAGGTACATTTAAGTCGTCATTGGACAAGCATATGGACGTACATGGAATAGTGTAGGTTAGATGGGCTTGAGATCGGTATGACAGGTCGGCACAACATCGAGGGCCAAAGGGCCTGTACTGTGCTGTAATGTTCTATGTTCTGTGTTCTATAAGTGAAAAATCTACAAAATCTTCTTACTTGTTAGTGTGAGGAGCAGGAAAGTTGAGGTTTGGGCTGGGACCCTTGTTCAGAAATCACAGGATATTTTGGGAAGTTTGGGAAGAAATCATGGGGTGTCTAGCACAGATATTTGTTTCATCTACAGCCATGGGTGAGGTGCCAGAGGACTGGAGGGTGGCCTACGTTGTGGCCTTAATTAAGAAAGGCTGTAAGGCGATGCCTGGGAATTAGAGACCTGTGAGCTGACATTGGTGGTGGGTAAGTTGTTGGAAATGATTCTGAAAGATAGAATTTACATGCTTGTGGAGAGGATTGATTAGGGGTAGTCAGCATGGTTTTGTGCTTGGGAAATCATGTCTCACAAACTTGATCGAGTTCTTTGAGGGCAGAGGGCTAGATGTTGTCTAAATGGACTTTGGTAAAGCCTTTGACAGGGTTACAAAGCATTGAATCCCTATAGAATGGAAGCAGGCCCTTTGATCCATCAAGGCACATCGTTCCTCCAAAGACAACCCACCCAAACTTACCCTTTACCCAATCCATATAACCCTGCATTTCCCATGGCTAATCCACCCAGCTTGCACATTCCCAGGATGCTGTGGACAATTCAGCATCACCAATCCACCCAAGCTGCACATCTGTGACATTGGGAGAAAATTGGAGCATCCAGCAGAAATCCATGCAGACACAGGAAAAATGTGCAAACTCCACACACAGTCGCCGAAGGGTGGAGTCAAACCCAGGCACTGCTGGCACATGGCACAGCGGTGCTAGCCACTGAGCCACCATGCCACCCAGTAGATTAATTAGTAATGTTAGATTACATGGAATTCAGGGAGAGATTGCCAATTGGATATAAAATGTACTTGAATCAACCACTTCCTCTGGAAGTTCATTCTACACAGGAATCACTCTCTGTTCTCTTTAAATCTTTCTCCTCTCACCTTAAAAGCTTGCCCCCTAATTTTGAATTCCCACCTTAGAGAAAAGATCTTTGTCACTTATCTTAACGGTCATAAGGCCACCCCTCAACCTCTTACACTCCAGTAAAAAAGTCTGAGCCATTCCAAGGCATTTGGCATGCCTGCCTTCATTGCTCAGACCACTGAGAATGGGAGATGGGACATTATGTTGAGATTATACAGGATATTGGTAAGGCCACTTTTGGAGTACTGTGTACAGTTCTTATTGTCCCCCTTTAGGAAGGGTATTATTTAATTGGAGAGGGTTCAAAAAAGATACACCAGGAAGTCAGGAATGGAGTACTTGAATTATAAACAGAGGCTGGATAGGCTGGGACTCTTTTCCCCTGGCTTGTAGGAGGGCAAGTGGTGCCCTTACAGAGGTTTATAAAATCATGAGGAGCATAGATAAGGTGAATAACAAAGATCTTTTCCCTACGGTAGGCTGTTCAAATCTAGGGGGCATATTTTTAAAGTGATAGGAGAAAGATTTGAAATGGACCTGAGAGGCAACTTTTTTGCACAGAGGGTGGTGTGTACATGGAACGAGCTGCCCCAGGAAGTGGTAGATATAAGTACAGTTACAACATTTAAAAGACATTTGGACAGGTACATGGTTTTTGAAAGGTTTAGAGGAATAAAGACCAAACACAAGCAAGTGGGACAAATTTAATTTGGGAAACCTGGTCGGCAAGCGCGACTTCGACCGAAGGGTCTGTATGACTCTACTATTCGTGAAATGTTCTCGGGGCCTGAAAGGAGGAAAGGACAGTAAAGAATTCTGCGAATCATAAGTAAATACTTAGACTTAGAAAATGAGAATGTGTTATGACATGGTTGGATAATCATGTGTACTAAACTGGAATATAAACTATGTGAACACTGTTGGATAGTGATATGAGTGAGTAAATATAAAATGTTTTGATTGAAAACTTATTATCCAGAGAAATAATCTAAAATCATGAGGTTGCTGACTTTCTTGCCAAGCTGGCTTGTGTTTGTTCAGATGTTCTCCACCATGCTAGGTGACATCATCAGTGGAGCCTCTAATGAAACAATGTTATTCTACTCTGCTTGGAAATTATACTGTCCAGTCCATTATGGTGAGTACTGTCATTTCTGGTTTTGATCTGTATGGGTTTATACATGGGGTCCAATTCCATGTGTTTGTTGATTGAGGTATGGATGGAGAATCATGCCTCTAGGAATTCCCGTGTGTGTCTATGTGTGGCTTGAACTACTATGGTTACTTTTTCCCAATTAAACTGATGGCCTTCATTGTCTGAATGTGCAGTTATTGAAGATAGTTCATTGTGCTGTTTTGCTGCGAGCTGATGTTTGTTGTGAGTTGTCTGTTAGATAGGTTTCTATCCATGTGTCCAGTTTGTTGTTGTTCTTGTTTTTGTGTTGGATCAGTTTGGTCAGTTTCTCCCGTAGTCTGTATCTCTTCTTAGTTTTGGTTTTGTGTTGGTTGATGGTGATGGCTTGTTCTATGGGTGTAGTACTTAATATCTGTACATTCAGACAATAATGCCATCAGTTTAACTGGGGCAAAGTAACCACAGTAGCCCAAGCCAAACATAGACACACACACGAATTCCTAGAGGCATGGTTTTCCACCCGTACCTCAATCAACAAACACATAGAATTGGACCCCATATATAAACCCATACAGATCAAGACTGGAAGTGACAGGGTGGTACTCACCATAGTGGACTGGACAATATAAATTCCAAGCAGAGTAGAATAACATCACTTCACCGGAGGCTCCACTGATGATGTCACCTAGCATGGTGACAAAACGTCTGAATAACAACAAGCCAGCTTGGCGACAAATCAACAACCTCATTCACAACCCGAGCTATGGATCTTTGCCAAAACTTTAATATAAAATTGTGCTTCTTGTTGTTGTAAAGCTTGAATCATGTGCTAGGTTTGATGGGTACACCTCCTGTGTATACATGAATAAAAGTTTGAATTAAGAAATGAGTCTTGACTGATGTGGAAGAGGGATTTGAGTGTGAAGATCATCCTTTCTAGGCCCATTGACTTTGCAGTATCTAGCACCTGAAACTGTCTCTTGACAAAATCACTCAGATGGTGATATTTGTGGAGCCTTCTTCTCCAGTGAGTAGTTTAATGGTCCATAGTCCACCACCCGTCATGACTAGACATAATAGGAACGTAGAGCTTAGATCTAATCCTCTGGTTGTGGGATCATCTAGCTCCATCTTTTACTTGATGCTTATGCTGTTTGGCTGGCAAATAGTCCTGCTATGTAGCTTCAACAGGTTAACACCTCATTTTTAGGTATACCTTGATCCCTTTGCTTGATGGCAATGTTTGAGTGGGGAAAATGCCAGGGCCATGAAGTTGCTGTTGCATTGGTGTACACTTTGGTTGCTGCTGATGGTCCCCAGAACCTGAGGATACCTCATATTGAGTTACCAGATCTGTTTGAAATTTGCCCCATTTAGCATGTTGGAAGCCACACAGCACAAGGACTGTGCGGTGGTCACTCATGGGTATTGTTGTGGATAGATACATCTGCAGCAGGTGGATGGCAAGGATGATATCAAGTATGTTTTTCCTCACCACCTGGTACAGATCCAGTCCAGCAGCTATGTCCTTAAAGACTTGGCCGGCACAATCATTAGTGCTATTGCAGAGCTATTCTTCATGATGGATGTTGAAATTCCCCACCCAGAGTACCTTTTGCACCCTTGTCACCTTCTGTGCATCCTCCAAGTATTGTTCAACATGATGGACAACTAATTCATCAGGTAAGTGAGGACAGCACGTGGCAAATAGCAGGGGGTTTCCTTGCCAATGTTTCACTTGATACCATGAGACTTTATGGTACCTAGAGTCAATATTGAGGATTTCCAGGGCAAATCCCTCCCAATTATATACTACATATGTGACCTCTGCTGGATCCATTCAGCTGGTAGGACTGGACATATTCAGGAATGGTGATGGTGGTGATTAGATTAGATTCCCTACGGTGTGGAACCAGGCCCTTCGGCCCAACAAGTCCACACCGCCCGATGGAGCATCCAACCCAGACCCAGACCCATCTCCCTATAACCCACGCACACCTGAACACTACAGGCAATTTAGCATGGCCAATCCACCTAGCCTGCACATCTTTGGACTGTGGGAGGAAACCCACGCAGACTCGGGGAGAATGTGCAAACTCCATACAGAGTTTCTGTTGCCCGAGGCTGGAATCGAACCCAGGTCCCTGGTGCTGTGAGGCTGCAGTGCTAAGCATTGAGGCACCGTGCCACCCTGGTATCTGGGCTGTGAAACAGCTGTCTAAATTCTAGCACTTGCCCCCAAATTTTGGTCAGGTGGACTTTGCAGGCCAACAGGGCTGTTTTTATCATTAGTATTTCTGGTGCCTAGGCAATGCCAAGTACTCTGTGCAACTGGATTGAAATGGACCTAATAACATTCACAAGGGTCCAGACCCAAAACGTCAGCTTTCCTGCTCCTCTGATGCTACCTGGCCTGCTGTGTTCATCCAGCTCCACACCTTGTTATCACAGTGACCTCTGACAGGATTCATGGTGTGCTATCCCTTCTAGACCCCTCTGCCACCTTAGATATGATTGACCAAACCATCCTCCTCAACACCTGGACTCCAGCTGTCCTGTAAATCTAATGCTTGGTTTCTCTGAAAATTATTTCAATCATAAATGTAGAAATGGATTTTTTCCTGCTGTTCCTATTCCAATGTCACCCAGTAATCCAATCTAGGTTTCTTTGGTGGCTGCATGTAAATACACAAGTTTCCATATATGTTGACAAACCTCAATCACTGCTTCCATTACCTCTTTGACTACCAGGTGTTGCCTGGCTGCTTAACTGACATTCAGATTTGGATCAGCTGCAATTTCCTCCAACTAAAGATTGTGAAGAATGTTCTGAGTTGAGTTCCGGACAAGAGTCACAATAAAATAAAATATTAATTCAGTTTCTCTCTCTACAGAAGCTACCAGATCTGCTGAGATCTCCCAGCAATTTTTGTTTTTATTTCAAAATTCCAGAAGCTTGTCCTTATTGTCTGGAAGAAAACTGGTGGTGAATAATAAATACTGTCTAACCTGTGATGCAAATGTCTTAAAAACAAAAAAAAATCCAAATCTACTTCTGTTTCCCACTGACCTGTCCATATGGTACAACACTGCAGAGATGTTTCTAAAGCTGATTACTCTGTATCGACTTTGGTCCTCCATTCACAATAACTATTCTGCATTTAGTATACATGGTCATTCCATCACTTCCATCTTGCTCACAGAACAATTATGTAAACTCTTTCTCTCAGTTACAGCAGTCACTTATTTTAATAGTATAAAAGACATTAAATGACTTAGACAGTTTAAATGAGTGGTGAGAGGCATTCTGCATTTTTAATAGTGAATTGGCGATAAACTCAGAATGATTTAAAGCCCAACCTAGTGCTTCTATGACTTTATCTTAGGCCTCATTTATTCATGTATTTATTAAATTAACTTGTAGTCAGAATTGCTTCACATGTGTAAAACACTATTCACTGGATTTGATAACTTACCTTTGGTAGATCTTTATTGGATCTATCCTTTTAAATATTACTGGAATCTAACTGCACTGAACACCCTCCTCCTATATTCTTACATTTTTGTGTTTTTCAGTAGCTTGTGAAGAATACAGGAGAAAGATGAGCTGTCCTCTTAAGTTAAGATTTTAGACATACTTCTCATGGAAAGTTCTCCCGAAGCTGCTCTTTTGTTTAGCCGTCCTTCCAATCTAATTTTATATCTTCCCTTGGCAATCACTTGGTTTTGGGTGAGAAACAGTATCACAGTTCACAGAACTTTTCCTGGCTTTCACTTATCATAAAAAAGCACCAATGCACCAGTACCCAGGTTTGACTCCGGCCTCGGGTGACTCTCTGTTGGGGTTTGCATGTTCTCCCTGTGCCAGCATGAGTTTCCTCTGGGTGGACTGGTTTCCTCCCATAGTCCAAAAATGTGCAGATTAGGTGGATTGTTCATACTGAAACTGTCCAATGTTTTCAGGCTTGTGTTAAATTAGGTGGATTAGCCATGACAAATGTGGGATTACGGGTTACAGTAGGGGGCTGGGTCGGGTGGAATGCTGTTTGGAGGGTTGGCGCAGATTCAACAGGCTGAATGGCCTCCTTCTGCACTGTTGGGATTCTATGATTATCAAATTGCTACTTGTGTGAACTTCCTATAAACAGACTGACACATGGGCCTTACAACAGTGGCTGCATTTTAAAAAGTACTTCATTGGCTGTAACATGCTTGAGAATGTCAGTGGCTGCGTAAGGTGCAATATAGATGCAAGTCTAATTTTGCTAAACACTATAGTATGCGCCAAACTGTTTTAATATTTGTCAACAACTGCTTTGCAAGATCACTTTTTTCAGGCTGACAATTTATTGCATAGACTGAACAGCCCTGGGACAAACTTCAGCAGAAATGAATATTATTTAAAAAGTGATTTTAGTTATGACTTAGAAAAGTGAATGCAATAAACCAATTAATTGTTCATATTCATTATAACACAGGAGAGAAGAGCTCCATATGACCCAATGCTAAGGGTTCAACTCACTTAATCCTAGAACTTTGTGAATATTGCAGGGGAGTACGCATGGTTGAAATTCCTCTACACGTTATTTTGAATGCATTCATGCCATATTCCTGTATACACTGTTGTAGCAGACTAGATGCAGCCTAGGTAGCTTAGTGTCTACATGTTTTATTCTAAATGGTTTGACTACTTATTTAAGTAGATCACATGGGAAATTAATACTAATGTGATAATTATTGGATGCTATAAATAACAAAAGGAAGAATTGCAAATTCATTAGTTGTTGCTTCCAGGCTTAATGTAGGCTTTTTCTAAAGTTTTAAGATGTGATTTAGCAAATTAGCTTATAAATTCAGGCTTATAAATTATAAAAGGAACATAAGCAACTTGAATACAATGCTGGCTGAGGGAAAAGAAACAGAGAGTAATAGTTAATGGATATTTTTCAGTCTGGGATGTTTAATGTGGAATTCCCTAGGGGCTGGATTTGATATTCTTGCATTTCTACATATACACATATAAAAATAAATGATCTGGATCTTGCGAGATAAGTATTTAAATAGAAACACTGTGCAGGGTTATCGGGAAAAGTCAGGATTAAAAAGGTCAGATTGCCGATGGAGTCACAATGGATCAATTTAAAAACAAAATTAATTCACAGAATGTGGGTGTCACTGGCTAGGCCAATACTTATTGCCCATTTCTAATTGTATGAGTGGCAGTTAAGAGTCATACAATCCTTACAGTGTGGAAGCAGGCTATTCAACCCATCACTTTTGCACCTACCTTCTGAAAAGCATCCCCCCTGACACCACCCCACCGCCCCCGTACCCTTTCCCTTAATCCTGCATTTCTCATGGCAAACCCACCTAGCGTCTACATCCCTGAACACTATGGGCAATTTAGCACGGCCAATCCACCGAACCTGCATATCTCTGAACTTTGGGATAAAACCGCAGCTCTCAGAGGAAACCCATGCAGACAGGTGAATGTGCAAACTCCACACAGATTGATGCCTGAGGGTGTAATCAAACCCGGGTTCCTGGCACTGAGAGGCAGCAGTGCTAATCAGTGAGCCATTGTGCTGCCCCAATCACAGTCATAGGAGTCATAGGAAGGCAAGACCAAGTAAGGATGGCAGTTTCCTTCCCTAAAGGACATCAATGAACCAGAAGCTTGGGTTTTTTGATAATTGATAATGTCATCAGCAAATGTGAACATATGACTTTATAGCCTATCAACTAAGTTTTTAATAAATATGATAAATAGTTGAAGCCCCATTATAGATCCTTGCAGCACACCATTGGATATTTCCTTCCAATTTAGATACCCGTACATTGTTCCTGCTCACTGTCTTCTGGCATTAGTCAATGTCCTAATCAGGTCAGTAATTTTTTGAGCTTCATTAAGCTGACAGTCTCCAGTGAGGAACTTTGTCAGTTGACTTTTGACATCAATATAAAACTCGGTTATCAGCCAATATCAAGCATTTAAAAACAGCATACGCCTTCTCACAAATGCATGATATTTGTACGCCTCAAATTTTCCACTCCCATGTACACTTCAATACGTTTCTCACAGTCTTCAACAGTTTAATAAGTCTGTAATGGGCAGTGGAGATTTTGGAGCAGTCGGTTGTCTCACAAAACATTTACAACAAGCTGTGTATTTGCAAGGGGTTATGGATTTGCATTATTATCGGGAGAAGACTGCAAGTATGCAGACTGAACTGTGACTGTTGTTAATGTGCTGGTGAGTTTAGCTCATTAGATGCTAATCACGGTTCCAGAAGAGCCTACAGTCTATCCCTGGCGCTCCAGTGCAATACTGAGGAGATGTTACACTGCTGGGAGATGTTTGTTATCTTTTAGGCAAGTCATTAAACCAGGGCATCATCTCTACTTGGCAAGTGGACATAAAATATTCATTGGCACTCTTCAAAGAAGAACAGAAAAGATGTGTCTGGGTTTCTGGCCTTAATCAACATGACTTAATCAACATCCAGAACCGTATAACCAGCTGCTATTTGTGGGAGTTTGACGTGTGCAACTTTGTTGCTGTGTATCCTTCGTTACAATAAGTACACTTTAAAAATATATCATTGACTGTAAAGTCCTTTGGGGTGTTTTGAGATTGTTAAATAGCACAAAAATGCATTTTTTTAAATCTCTGGAAAGGAAATGAGAAACAAAAAGGTTGCTTAATATTTGATTGCAAAAAAAACACTCCTGTTCACGGATAAGGGCACACTTTTACAGTGGTTTTAGCCGGTATTACCGGCACACCTGAGCATTCCTACCATTGCGTCGTATCCCAGCTTGCGCATGAAGTGAGCAGCCTCAGCACCCTTGAAATAATTGAACCAGATGGTCCCCTGGTACTGATCCCCGGCATCCAGCAGCAGCATATTCTTCTCTTTCTCCCTGATCTGGCGGATGGCTGTCAATCTCCTGGCCACGCCTGCGTAACAGTTGGTGGCACACATGCTCGAATCCTCGCTCGTCTCCTCCACTCTGGCGTGCACATCGTTAGTGTGAAGAATCGTGAGTTCCAAGGAAGAAGTGCGTGTCATGCAAATCACACTGAGCAACCAGAGAGACCGCAGCAGAGCACAGACACAGCCACAGACACAGCCCATGGTGAGCGAGCGAGCGTCAGCCTGACGTGTCGCTGCTCCACCAGGATGAAATAAACTTGAACCCTGAAGTCTCCGCTGCATACAAGCGGTAGGCGGAGCAGTTATTCAGTTTAGGTCATACTTAGTAACTAACGTAAAACCCTCGGGAGTTAATTATTGGCTTCATAGTTTCAGGTTATCTGCAGAAATTTGAGAACATTTGTCGACAAAATAGCGGTTTATTGTGCTCTTGTTTAAGTCTTTACATTATCCCACAAGCGTGCCGGGAACTTTTCATAAGTCACTAATTTTTAATATTAAGCTCTGACTACGGTGGTGGCAATTACTTGAAGGTTCTGATGCTGTTCTAAACACTTGAGCACAAAAGCCAGGCTCAACCCTCTCCTCCTCCCCCATTTCTGATGAAGAGTCGAGTCCGGAAACGTCAGCTTTTGAGTTCCTATGATGCTGCTTGGCCTGCTGTGTTCATCCACTTTATTATCTCGGATTTTCCAGCATCTGCAGTTCCTATTATCTCTGATACAATTTTAACCTAAATGCGAAGCCTCTTCTGGGGATCCCTAACCTGAAGAAGTTACGCTCCTTCCTCCGGACAAACGTCAGGGGATCTCTCTCCCACTGCAACTCTCTTGTAATCTCATCGGCCTTGAAACTGCTCTACCATGTCCTGAAGCAAACCAGGTACTGCAGCCACATCACCTTTCTTAGTACCTGCCTATGGAATCAGATCGTCCTCAATGGACTACAGTCCACATTCAGGCCTTCCCAATTTTTCCCCAACCGTGACAATATCTACATCGAGAACATTGAGACCCTTCAGAAGTGTTTCGCCCTGCGACTCCTGAAACACACACTTGCAGCAATGCGCCGGCATCTCCAGGCACTACAATCAAGCCTACCCCAGCTCAGACAGTCATTCTCTCAGATCTGCAAAGTACCTCTCCTGTTTTTTTTTATTCTTTATAGGATCCACAACCTGAACTCACAATTCTACACAGCTTTATTGGACACTAAAAACTGTAAGTACAGTAAACTCACTGGTCCCTGCCACCTAAAACAGGATTCCTCCACCTCCCAAATCCCCAGCCGTACCCAGGACCTTCCCCACAATGTATGCACCGCCATTGGCTATGAGGCCACTGTCAGATAACGTCACATCCGCCACCGCCAGATACACCACTCGCGGGACAGCGAACGCCATCGCTGCTGTCGCCACCGCCTCCACTTCTGAAACCAACACCACAGACATTACAGTCACCACTACGGCTGCCACCTACCCCGCTCTTCCCACCACTCACCCCGCTTCTCCCATCACAGACGTGGACGCAACTCCGTCCACCGCCGATGCAACTCCGCTCACCGCTGATGCCATGGAACCCCACCTACTGCCATGCTGATGTAACTCCGCCCACAGCCGATGCTGACATCGCTCCGCTCACAGCCTCCACAGCCAGCAGCTGCAGAGTAGACAGCAACACTGAGCCCTGCCAAATCTTCACCATCCCCCAGACCTCCGCCTTACTGAGGACGAACGGTCAGACCTCAGTAAGGGGCTCACCTTTGCCCCCCTCCACCCACACATCAAAAAATACCAGTCATGTTTGGACATCGAGCAGTTTTTCCTCACTTACTTCTTTAACCGTGAGCCTAACCGTCTCTCTACTGACCCCTTCTCCTGCCTCCAACACACCCCCTCCTCCCGGATACCATCCCAAGGCCTCCTGCCCTCCCTCGACCTCTTCATCTCCAACTGCCATCATGCTATCAATCGCCTCAACCTCTCTACCTCTTTCACCCAATCCAACCTTCCCCCCGCAGAACATGCAGCCCTCTGCTTCCTCTGCTCCAATCCTAAAATTACCGTAAAACCCGCGGACAAGGGAGGCACAGTTGTCGTATGATGCACTGACCTTTACGTCGCTGAGGCCAGACTCCAACTCCCCGACACACCCTCCTACCACCCCCGGAACATGACCCCACCCCCAAGCACCAAACCACCATCTCCCAAACCATCCACAACCTCATCACCTCTGGTGACCTCCCACCCACAGCCTCCAACCTCATTGTTCCCCAACCCCACACCGCCCGTTTCTATCTCTTTCCCAAAATACACAAACCTGACTACCCTGGTCAACCCGTCTCCGTCTGCTCCTGTCCCACCGAACTCATCTCCACCTATCTGGACTCCATTTTCCCACCCTAGGTCCAGGAACTCCCTACCTACAACCGTGACACCACCTACGCCCTCCAGCTCCTCCAGAACTTCCAATTTCCTGGTCCCCAACACTTCATTTTTACTATGGATGTCTAGTCCCGATACACCTGCATTCCCCATTCAGATGGCCTAAAGGCCTTCCACTTGTTCTTGAACATGTGGCTGCAGGGATGGTGCAGGAGGAAGGGCTTCAGGTACATGGACAATTGGGGTTCATTCTGGGGAAGGTGGGGCCTCTACAAACAGGATGGTCTCCACTTGAACCAGAGGGGCACTAATATCCTGGGTGGGAAATTCGCTAGTGCTATTCGGGTGGATTTAAACTAGCTCTGAAGGGGAATGGGAAACTGAGGTGTAGTTTTAGTACACAGGAGGATGAGCATAGGGAGGACATGGTCAGGACCTCACTGTCACAGGAGTGTGCTGGCAGACAGCAAGCTGGATTGAAGTGTGCCTACTTTAATGCCAGGAGTATCCGGAATAAGGTGGGTGAGCTTGCAGCTTGGATAGGTACCTGGGACTTCGATGTTGTGGCCATTTCGGAGACATGGATAGAGCAGGGCCAGGAATGGATGTTGCAGGTTCCAGGGTTTAGATCTTTCATTAAGGTTAGGGAAGGTGGTAAAAGAGGGGGAGGTGTGGCTTTGTTGGTCAAGGACAGTATAACGGCGGCTGAAAGAACCTTTGACGAGGACTCGTCTACTGAGGTGGTATGGGCTGAGGTTGCCGAGGAAGGTTTGTCGATTGAGTCAGTATGGGTGAAAGTTAGGAACAGCAAGGGAGCAGTCACCTCACTGGGGTTTTCTACAGACCCCCAAATAGCAGTAGAGAGATCGAAGAACATTGGCCGCAGATTGTTGGAAAGTGCAAACGTAGCAGGGTTGTTGTTATGGGTGACTTCAACTTTCCCAATATAGATTGGAACCTCCTTAGTGCAGATGGTTTGGATGGATCCATTTTTGTCAGGAGTGTTCAGGAGGGTTTCCTTACTCAGTATGTGGACAGGCCGACGAGGGGGGAGGCCATTTTGGATTTTGTGCTCGGCAACGAGCCAGGACAGGCGTCAGATCTCGTAGTGGGAGAACACTTTGGCGACAGTGACCACAACAGCCTCACATTTACCATAGCCATGGAGATGGAAAGGAGCAGTTACCAGGGGAAGATGTTTAACTGGGGTAGAGGAAACTATGACGCTATCAGACAGGAGTTGGGAAATACAGATTGGGAGCAATTGTTCCACAGAAAGGGCACAGCAGACATGTGGAGGCTGTTTAAGGAGCATTGTTGCAAGTGATGTATAAAGTGTACCTCTGAGACAGGTAAGAAGGGGTAAGATTAAGGAGCCTTGGACGACGGGAACAGAGGTGCTTCTTGTCAAAAAGAAAAAGGCAGCGTACGTAAGGTGGAGGAAGCAAGGGTCTAGCACAGCTTTAGAGGATTACAGGCTTGCTCGGAAGGAGCTCAAAAGTGGACTGAGGAGGGCCAGGAGGGGGCACGAAAAAGGCTTGGCAGGAAGGATTAGGGAGAACCCAAAGGCATTTTACTCATACGTGAGGAATAAGAGAATGATCAGGGAGAAGGTAGGGCCAATCAGGGATAGCATAGGGAACTTGCGCATGGAGTCTGAGCAGATGGGGAAGCCCTAAATGAGTTTTTCGCTTCAGTTTTCACTAAGAAAAGGGACCTTGTTGTGAATGAGAACTTTGAGGAGCAGGAAAACAGGCTTGAACAGATCAAGATTGAGGAAGTTGATGTGCTGGAAATTTTGGCAAACATTAAGATTGATAAGTCCCCAGGACCAGACCAGATTTATCCTAGGTTGCTCCGGGAAGCGAGAAAGGAGGTTGCTAAGCCGCTGGCGAAGATCTTTGCTTCCTCACTCTCCATGGGAGTTGTACCGGAAGATTGGAGGGAGGCAAATGTTGCTCCGCTTTTCAAGAAAGGGAATAGGGAAATCCCTGGAAATTACAGACCAGTCAGTCTTACGTCTGTGGTCAGCAAGGTTTTGGAAAGAATTCTAAGGGATAGGATTTATGACCATTTGGAAAAGCATAGTGTGATTAAAGGGAGTCAGCATGGCTTTGTGAGGGGCAGGTCATGCCTTACAAATCTTATTAAATTCTTTGAGGAAGTCACGAGACAGGTTGACAAGGATCGAGCAGTGGATGTGGTGTACATGGACTTCAGCAAGGCATTTGATAAGGTTCCCCACGGCAGGCTCATTCATAAAGTCAGGAGGTATGGGATACAGGGTGATTTGGCTGTCTGGATTCAGAATTGGATGGCTGACAGGAGGCAGCGAGTGGTTGTAGATGGTAAGTTCTGGATGTGAGTTTGCTTGCTGAGCTGGAAGGTTAGTTTTCAGACGTTTCGTCACCATTTTAGGTAACATCATCAGTGAGCCTCCGATGAAGCACTGGTGTTATGTCCCGCTTTCTATTTATCTGTTTAGGTTTCCTTGGGTTGGTGATGTCATTTCATGCGTTGGTGATGTCATTTCCTGTTCTTTTTCTCAGAGGATGGTAGATTGGCTCCAAATCAACGTGTTTGTTGATGGAATTCCGGTTGGAATGCCATGCCTCGAGGAATTATCGTGCATTTACCAGGTTTACCAGGATGCTGCCTGGACTGGAGGGCCTGTCTTACGAGGAGAGGTTGACTGAGTTCGGACTTTTCTCTCTGGAGAGAAGGAGTAAGAGAGGTGACCTGATCGAGGTGTTCAAGGTAATGAGAGGCATAGATAGAGTCGATAGCCAGAGACTTTTCCCCAGGGCAGGATTGACTGCCATGAGGGGTCATAGTTTTAAGGTGTTAGGAGGAAGGTATAGAGGAGACGTCAGAGGGAGGTTCTTCAACCAGAGAGTTGTGAGCGCATGGAATAGTTTGCCAGTGGTAGTCGTCGAAGCAGAGTCATTAGTGACATTTAAGCGACTGCTAGACATGCACATGGACAGCAGTGAATTGAGGGGAATGTAGGTTAGGTTATTTTATTTTTGGATTAGGATTATTCCATGGCACATCATCGTGGGCCGAAGGGCCTGTACTGTGCTGCACTTTTCTATGTTCTATGTTCTGTGTTCTTCCTGTCATGCAGGCCCGACAAGTCCTCCTCCACAGACACCCTTATCTGCCTAGCCGAACTCATCCTCACCCTCAACAACTTCTCTTTTGATTCCTCCCACATTCCTACAGACAAAGGGGGTGGCCATGGGTACCCGCATGGGCCCAAGCTACGACTTCCTCTTTGTAGGTTATGTGGAACAATCCCTCTGCTGTACCTACACTGGCCGAAAACCCCACCTCTTCCTCCATTCCATTGATGACATTGTATCGGCGCCACCTTGTGCTCCCACGAGGAGCTCGAACATATCGTCCACATCACCAGCACCTTCCACCCCAAACTCAAGTTCACCTGGACTATCTCTAACACCTCCCTCACCTTTGAGGACCTCTCTGTCTCCATCTCAGGCAACCACTTAGGATCCGATATCCGTTCCAAGCCCACTGCCTCCCACAGCTACCTAGAATACACCTCCTCCCACCCACCTTCCTGCAAAAATGCCATCCCTTATTCCCAATTCCTTTGCCTCTGCTGCATCTGCTCCTCGGATGAGGCATTCCACTCCCATACATCTCAGATGTCCTCGTTTATCAAGGACCCCAACTCCACCCCCCCCCCCACAGTGGTCGAGAATGCCCTTGACTGTGTCTCCCGCATTTTCCGCAACTCATTCCTCACACCCCACCCCCCCAATAACCGCCAAAAGAGAATCCCCCTTGTCCTCACGTACCACTCCACCAAGCTCCGGATCCAGTGCATCATCCTCTGACATTTCCGCCATCTGCAATCCGACCCCACCACTAAAGACATTTTTCCCTCCCCTCCCTTGCCTGCTTTCTGGAGGGACCATTCTCTCTGTGACTCCCTTGTCCGCTCTACGCTCCCCTCCAACCCCACCACACCCGGCACTTTCCCCTGAAACCACAGGAAGTGCTACACGTGCCCCCATACCTCCTCCCTCACTGCCATCCCAGGCCCCAAGAAGACTTCCCACGTCAACCAGATGTTCACCTGCAGATCTGCCAATGTGGTAAACTGCATCCACTGTACCCGTTGTGGCCTCCTTGACATTGGGGAAACCAAGCAAAGACTTGGGGACTGCTTTGCAGAACAGCTACGCTTGGTTCACAATAAACAACTGCACCTCCCAGTCGCGAACCATTTCAACTCTCCCTCCCATTCCTTAGATGACATGTCCATCCTGAGCCTCCTGCCGTACCACAACGATGCCACCCAAAGGTTGCAGGAACAGCACTTTATATTCCGCTTGGAAATCCTGCAGCCCAAAGGTATCAATGTGAATTTCACAAGCTTCAAAATCTCCCCTCCCCCCACTGCATCCTAAAACCAGCCTAGCTCGTCCCCGCCTCCCTAACCTGTTCTTCTTCTCTCCTATCCCATCCTCCCACCTCAAGCCGTATCCCCATCTCCTAACTACTAACCTCATCCCGCCCCCTTGACCTGGCCATCCTCCCTGGACTGACCTATACCCTCCCTACCTCCCCACCTACACTCACCTCTACTGGCTCCATCCCCGCCTCTTTAACTTGTCTGTCTCTCCCTACCTATCTTCTCTTCTATCCATCTTTGATCTGCCTCCCCCTCTCTCCCCATTTATTCCGAGCCCTCTACCCCTCCCCCATTTCTGATGAAGGGTCTAGGCCCGAAAAGTCTGCTTTTGTGCTCCTAAGATCCTGCTTGGCCTGCTGTGTTCATCCAGCTCTACACTTTGTTATCTCTCTCTCTCACTATACACTCCTGACCTTTTGATTGGAAGATCATTATTGCTGAAGTGTTATCGAAGATGCATGTGGAAGTCCCAGACAGGCGACTCTGCATGAATTGCTTACATTGGGTAAATTTGAAAACATCTCAACCTCTCAATTAGAGTTGGTGTTGTTGCATGGTTCCAAACTCTATTTGTGCATTGCTGGGATGTGGGCATCACTCACCAGGCCATTGTAGTCCTTAAGATGCAACAACACACACAGTGCTTTTTTAGCATGGAAGGTCCAGGAGTTTTGACGGGGCAACAGCGAAGGAATGGCGATACATTTCTGAGTCAAAATACTGTATGACTTGGAGAGGAACTTTCAGGTCGTTTCACACAGCAGTAAGAGAGGAGTCAGTAAGAGGTTATATTATAGCCAGGGGTCTAGCACTTCAGCTTCAACACAGCAATGAGAGAATAGGCAGCAAGAAGTTACATTGAGCAAAAAACCGAAAGGATGCTGGAAATCAGAAATAAAAACAGAAATTGCTGGAAAAAAACTTGCAGGTCTGGCAGCATCTTTGGGAGAAAACAGAAATTATGTTTCCAATCCAGTGACACTTTTTCAGAACGGGTTCTTCAGTTCTGAAGAGCGGTCACTGGACCCAATCCTGGGCTTCAATATAAGTTCTTGCTGCCTTCTCTCTCACTGCTGTGTTGGATCACCTGCAAGTTAAACCTCAAAGATTGCAGTGGCCTCGTGAGTGATGCCTGTGTCCTATTAACACATAAATATAATTCAGGATCCTCCAATTCCTCTCTAACTGAGAGGTGAGAATGTTGCCAATGCAAGCAATTCCATGTATTCAGCTATATGGGACTTGTACGTGCATCTTCGAAGAAAGCTTCAGCAATGATGACCTTCCAGTCAAAGGGTCTAGAGTGTTAATGCTGCTTTCTCTCCACAGGTGCTGCCATACCTGCTCAGCTTTCCCAGCAATTTCTGTCTTTGTAGGTTATATCGACGTTCAGAATTGGGTATCCAACACTTCACCTTTCATAAAACAGGGAGGAAGGAGACAGCAAGAGGCTTTTCAGATGGACAATTAAGAGTTAACCACCTAGCTGTAGGTCAGACCAGGTAAGGATGGCAGATTTCCATCCCTAAAGAATAAGTTAATAGGGTTTTTTTGAGTCATAGAGTCATAGAAATCTCCAGCACAGGAAAAGAACCGTTAGCCCATCGAGTCGATGATGGCTAAAACAAGCACCTAACTATTCTAATCTCCTTGGCCCTCAGCTTTATATACCCTGGCATTGCAAGTGTACATCTAAAACATTCTTAAGTGTAATGGGGACTTTAACCTGTACCACTCTTACAGGCAGTAAGTTCCAGTGTTCTCACTACCCTCTGGATGAAAAAAATCTTTCCTCTAAGCTTACTGCCCTTTACTTCAAATCTGTGACCTTTGGTCATTGGCCCCTTCACTAAAGGGAAAGGTTCTTCCTTGTCTACTTTATCTACGCTCCTGAACATATTTTATATCTCAATCATGTCCCCCCTCAGTCTCCTCTACTACTGCAGCCATTGAATAATACAGCTCAGAAACAGAACCTTCAGCCCAACTCATTCATGCTGACCAGTTTTCCTACACCGTACTAGTCCCATTTGCCTGCATTTGGCCTATATCCCTCTAAAACTTTCCCATCCATCTACCTGTCCAAATGTCTTTTAAGTGTTGTCATTGTACCCGCGTCTACCACTTCCTCTGACAGCTCCTTCCGTACACGCACTGTGTGAAAATGTTACCGTTCATGTCTCCTCTAAATCTTTCCCGTCTCACATTAAACCAATGCCCTCTAGTTTTGGACACCCTTACCCTGGGGAAAATACCTTGGTTATTCACTTTAGTTATGCCCCTGCATGATTCCATAAACCTCTACAATATCATCCCTCAGCCTCCTATGCTCCACGGAAGAAACTCCCAGCCTATCTAGCCTCTCCTTAAAACTCAACATTCCAGTCTCGGTAATATCCTTGTAAACTTTTGTTGCACCCTTTCCGGTTTAATATCAAACTTCCAATAGCAGGGTGACCAGCCTAGAATGCAGTACTCCAAATGTGACCTGACCAATGTCTTGTACAGGCATAATCTGATCTCCCAATGCCTGTACACAGTGCTCTGACCAATGAAGGCAAACGTGCCAAATGCCTTCTTCACCGATCTGTCTACCTGTGATGTCACTTACAAGGAATTATGTGTCTACACCCCTCGGTCTCTCTGTTCAACAAAACTCCCCAGTGTCCTACCATTAACTGTGTAAGTCTTGCCCTAGTTTATCTTACCAAAATGTAACATCTTGCATTTATTTAAATTAAACTCCGTCTGTCGTTCCTCAGTGCACTAGCCCAGTTGCTCAAGATTCCCTTGTACTCTAAGATAACCTTCTTCACCATTCACTATCCCACCAATTTGGTGCCATCCGCAAACTTACTAACCAAGTCCACTATATTCTCATCCAAATCATTTATGTAAATGACAAACAGTAGTGGATCCAGCAGCAATCCTTGCAGCTTAATGCTGTCAGATGTGGGAGATCAGAGAGCATTTCAATGTTCCTGGAGATTACTTCTGCAGCAAGTGTGTTTGGATGTGAATCTATAGGATCATATGGATCAGTTGAAGCAGCAGATAGAGGCAGTATGGAATTTAAAGGAGCCATGGGTGTGATGGATGACAGTTTCAGGAAGGTTGAAGAACTGCAGATACAATCAGATAGATAGGTTACTACTAGGAAAGCTAAGCAGGTAGTGCAAGAGTCTCCTGTGGCTATCCCCATCTCAAGCAAGTATGTTGTTTTGAATAATGTTAAAGGGTGACGGCCTTTCAGGGGAACATAGCACTGACAGCCAGGTTTCTTGTGCTGAGACTGGCTGTATGGTAATGAGGGGTATGCCAGATACCAAGTGATTGATTGTGATCGGGGATTCTTTAGTCAGGGCACAGACATATGTTTCTGTAGCTGACAACAAGACATCAGAATGGTGTGTTGCCTCCCTTGTGCCAGGGCCAAGGATGCCTTGGAGAGGGTGCAAAATGTTCTGAAAGGAGAGAATGATCAGCAAAAGGTTATTGTAGATATTGGTACCAACAACAAGGACGAGGAAAGGGACAAGGTTCAGCAGAGAGAATGTAGGAAATTAGGCAGCAAGTTAAAAAGGAGGTCCTTGTGGGTAGTATTATCTGGATTACTCCCAGTGCCATGTGTTAGTGAGAATAGAAATAGGATGGGACAGATGAATGTATGGCTGAGAAATGGTGCACGGGGCAAGGATTTATATTTGGATCATTGGCATCTCTTTTAGTGCAGAAATGACCTGCATAAGAAGGATGGGTTGCACCTGAATTGGAAGGGTGATAATATCCTTGTGGGGAGATTTACTAGTGCTGCTTGGGAAGCTTTAAGCTGTTATGGGGACGTAATTGAGTGGGAAATAATCAGTGGGTAATTGAGAAACAAACATGGAAGGAGATCTTGGTTACCTGTAAGAAAAATAGGGTTGCAATAGTAGGTGATTTTAACTTTCCAAACATAGGCTGGACTACAGTGGTGTTAAGGGCTTGGATGGAGAGGAATTTGTTAAGTGTGTACGTGAAAATTTTCTTCTTCAGCATGTATGTATGTCTACTAGAGAAAGAGCAAAACTTGACCTTCTTTTGAGAAACATGGCAGGGCAAGTGACTGAGGTGTCAGTGGGGGAGCACTTTGAGGCCAGTGAGCATAATTCTAACAGTTTTAAACTAGTTATGGAAAAGGATAGAACTGATCTAAAAGTTAAAGTTATAAATTGGAGTAAGGCCAATTTTGAAGGTATTAGGCAAGAACTTTCAAAAATTGATTGGGAGAGGCTATTAGCAGGTGAAGGGATGGGTGGAAAGTGGGAGGCCTTCAAAAATGAGATAACAAAATTTCAGACACTGTATGTTCCTGTTAGTGCGAAGAGCAAAGCTGGTTGGTGGGGTGAATGCTGGATGACGAAGAGAAATTGAGACTGTGGTCAAGAAAAAGAAGGAGACACATGTCAGGTACAGACATCAGGGATCGCGTGAATCCCTGGAGTATAGCGACATAAGAGTATACTTAAGAGGAAAATCAGGAGGGCAAAAAGGGGACATGAGATATCATTGACAAATAGGATTAAGAAGAACCCAAAGAGTTTCTAGAAATACATTAAGGGCAACAGAGTACCTAGGGAGAGAATAGGATCCTTTAAAGATCAACAATGCTTTATGTGTGGAACCGCAGGAGATGGGTGAGATACTAAACAAGTATTCCACATCAGTATTTGCTGTGGAGAAGGATGTGCAAACTGGAGAAATTGGGGAAATAAATAATAAGATCTTGAAAAGTGTCCATATTGCAGAAGAGGAGGTGCTAGATGTCTTAAAATGCATTAAGCTGGATAAATCCCCAGGACCTAATCAGAGGTATCCCAGTACTTTCTAGGAAGCTAGGAAAGAGATCGCTGAGCCCCTTGCTGAGACATTGGTATCATTGACAGCCACAGATGAAGTGCTGGAAGACTGGAGGTTGGCTGATGTGGTGCCATTATTTAAGAAAGTTGGTAAGGAAAAGCCAGGAAACTATAGACTGGTGAACCTGATGTCAATGGTGGGTATGTTGTTGGACGGGATTCTGATGGACAAGATTTACATGGAAAGGAAGGGACTGATTAGGGATAATCACATGGAATCCAGGGGGAGTTCGCCAATTGGAAGCAAAATTGGCTTGATGGTAGGAGACAGAGGGTGGTGGTGGAGGGTTGTTCTTTGGATTGGGTGCCTGTGGTCAGTGGTGTGCAATAAGAATCAGTGCTGGGTGCACTGTTTTTTTGTCATTTATATCAATGATTTGAATGTGACTATAAGAGGTATGTTTAGTAAGTTTGCGGACGGCACCAAAGTTACTGGTGTAGTGGACAGTGGAGGTTATATCAGAGTACAATAGAACATTAATCATAAGGGCCAATGGGCCAAGGAGTGGCAGATGGAGTTTAATTTAGCTAAATATGAGGTATTGCATTTTGATAAGACAGTTCAGGTCAGGACTAATACAGATAATGGTATTGTTGCTGAACAAAGGGACAGAGAGGTGCAGGTGCATAGTTCCTTGAAAGTGGAGTTTGTTAAAAGTGGTTCATTGATCAGTGCATTGAGCATCAGACTTGGGTCTCATGTTACCACTGTGCAGGATGCTGGTTAGGCCAATTTTAGAATACTTTGTTCAATTCTGGTCTCCCCTTCTATAGAAAAGATGTTTTTAAACTTGAAAGGGTTCAGAAAAGATTTACATGGACATTGACAGGGTTGGAGGGTTTAAGCTATAGGGAGAGGCTGCATAGGCTGGAGCTTTCTTCTCTGGGATGTTGGTGGCTGTGGGATGACGTTATAGAGGTTTATAAAACCATGAAGGGGCATGGATAGGATTAATAGCCAAGGTATGTTTCACAGGAAGGGTAGTCCAAAACCTAGAGGGCATAGGTTTAAGGTGAGAAGGGAAAGATTAAAAGGTACCTTACGGTCAACTTTTTCTTGCAAAGGGTGGTGCATGTATGGAACAAGTTGCCAGAGGATATAGTGGAGGTGGGTACAGTAACAGCATTTAAAAGGCATCTGAATGGGTACATAAATAAGAAGGGTTTAGAGGGATAAGGACCAAATGCTAGAAAATGGGACTAGATCAGTTTAGGAAAGCTGGTCAGCATGGATGAGTTGGACTGAACGGTCTGTTTCCATGCTGAATAACTGTATGATTCTATCAACTCCTTAATGCTACTTTCCTGCACTATCTCCTTATCCTTTCATAACCTTAGTCTCCAGAAACCTCTGCATTTATGTCTTGATTACTACTCTGCCCACTCATTGATTGAGCTTCTACAGCTTCTCTGTACCTTCTCTGACCTTCTTAGATTACCCTCCCATATATTGAGATTATGTGTCTGAGACTCACCATCCAGGAGAAACATCTTTGTCCACTCTGTCAGAATCTTATGAGTTTTGTAGGGATCACCTCTCATTCTTCTAAACTCTGGGGAATATTAACTGAGTGTCCTCACTCTCTTTTCATAAGACAAGAAGAAGTGAAGTGAATGGAGGGGTGAACAGTGATAATGGAACTTCCCAATGAAAGCTTGAAGTATAAAGCTTAGATTGAGCTCAGTCAGAACAACAATGGAAATGGAGTACAGAGGACCAAAGAGAACCTTCACTGAATCCAGAGGCAGCACTTGTGAGGTGATGTCCAGATTCCGAGAGTTATGCTGGACCAGAGGAAGCAGCTGATTGGTTGAGTAAGATCGGGTGATTATTTATAGTATTTTTATTGTCTGTAGTTTGTAAGGTCTTGATTTTGGGTTTGAATTTATTAAGAACAATAGTGCAGCAATTCCAAGAGGAATGGCCCTAGTGTATTTGTGAATATTGTGTGATTTTAAGGACAATTTAAAGGGGTAAGTCATGGAAAGAGATCTCCAGACACTGTGTGTTCTCCCTGTCCTATATGGGGAGTTGGGTATGGTTCCAGCCCCCAGCCCAAGAACATGCTCTCAAGTCCTTAGAAAACAGTGAAACTTCCTAAAGTAATATGGTGTAGAGCCTTCAGAAGAAGGGTCTCGACCTGAAATGTCAGCTTTCCTGCTCTTCTGATGCTGCTTGGCCTGCTGTGTTCAACCAGCTGTACATCGTGTTATCTCAGATTCTCCAGCATCAGCATTTCCTACTATCTCTATAACAACTTCCTGAAATGATGGTTTCCTGGCTGAGTTTTATTCAGCTCTATGGGAATTGATTGGTCAGGACCTGTTTCAGGCGTATGACAGTATGCTTCTGGCAGGCACCACGAGGAAATACAAAGAGGAAAGATATTATCACCTTCGTCTACAAGCAGAATGGGGTGACGGAGGAAATTCAAAATTGGTGGCCAGTTTCATTTGTGAATGCAGACCACAAAATTCTGTCTAAGGTCATTGCCAACCAGGTCAGGTCTGCTCTCGATTGGTGATTCACCCTGATCAAACCTGTGCTGTACCCGGCAGGACTATCTCTGAGAGCTTTGCGTTCCTCAGGGATATGATCGCCTATGTACAGGACAGCAGGATGGATGCCTGCCTCATCAGCCTGGACCCGGAGAAGGCCTTTGAAGGGATATCGCACGCGTACATGTGGGACGTGTTGTTCAACATGGGCCTTATGGAGGGAATCTGCAATTGGATCTGACTGCTGTGCACCAACATCGTTAGCACAGTCTCAATGAACGGGTGAGAATTAGAAAACTTCCCGATCAGATCCAGAGTGGCAGGCAGGGCTGCCCACTCTCTCCTGCCTTGTTAGTGTGTTGAATAGAGCCATTTGCTGAGTCTGTCAGGAAGGATGTGATCCTGAGAGGGGTGACGATTCCAGGCAGCAGAGGCCTGCAGGTCAATGCCTCCCTGTACTTTGAAAACGTCGCTGTTTTCTGCATGGATTTCACTGTCAGTGCACAGACTCATGAGCATCTGTGACTAGTTTAAACTGGCCTTGAATGCCCAAGTAAATTGGGGGAAGAGTGAGGGCATGAGAGGTGACTTAATTGAAACATATAAAATAATCAGAGGGTTAGATAGGGTGGATAGGGAGATCCTTTCTCCTAGGATGGTGATGGCGAGCACGAGGGGGCATAGCTTTAAATTGAGGGGTGAAAGATATAGGATAGATGTCAGAGGTAGTTTCTTTACGCAGAGAGTAGTAAGGGAATGGAACTCTTTGTTGTCATTGGATGAGCATATGGACGTACATGGAATAGTGTAGGTTAGATGGGCTTGAGATCGGTATGACAGGGCGGCACAATGTCGAGGGCCGAAGGGCCTGTACTGTGCTGTAATGTTCTATGTTCTATGTTCTATTATCATTGGGAACTGGGCTAACTGATCCTCCATTCCCTTCACCGTCAGGACAGATTACCTGAAGGTACTGGGAACATGGTTCAGAAGGAACAGGGAATGCACAGAATCTTGGGAGAAGTGCACTGCCAAAGTTAAGCAGAAACTGGTCTTTTGGGAGCACTGCTCCGTCTCCATTGCAGGTAAAAACCTCATCATCAGGTGCAAGGCACTATCTCTGTTGTTTTACATAGCAGAGGTATGCCCTATCCCACAGAACTGCAAAGTTTCAGTCACGGGAGCCATCTTCCATTTTATCTGGAAGCCTAAGGTAGACCGGGTCTGGAGGGGCTCCACATACAAAACTGTGGATAAGAGGGGGAAGAACGCATTTGTATGCGGCAGCATCAAGCTCTGCGTAGACCCACGGTATGTAAACACCAAGTGTCACTATGTACAGAGGTTTTACTTCTCCCTGGTCTTGCAAAGGATGGGACTAGCCTCACTGCTGTGGAATTCTCCAAGTAGTTGGACTACCCGATGTCATCCCTTTGTTGGGAAATTTGGAAAGAAAAACACCTTTGACCACATGTCCATCAGGAAGTGATCAGCACATAGCATCCTCGAGACCCTAACGGAATCCTGTGGCATGGTTCCCTGAGCATGCTGTCAAAGTCATTTTACAAAATGCCTCATCACCAGAACTTGGCTGGTGGTGAGAAGTCACTACCTGTGAGATCCTTTATGTACGTCCAGTCAGTCTGCATGACCACACGCTGCAAGGGTGGCTGCAAGGGTGTTGAGACTGTCATGCATCTCCTTCTGGAATGTGCCTTTGCAAAGGCAGTGTGAAGGAAAATGTTACAGAGATAGTAGTAACTGAAGAAGGGCCCCGACCCAAAACGTCAAACTTTCCCGCTCCTCTGATGCCGCTTGGCCTGCCGTGTTCATTCAGCTTCACACTTTGTTAACTCCAATGTTTTGTGTGTTTACTTGATTTCCAACTGTGCAGAACTGAGCTGCTTTTGTGTCAATGTATATATGTGTATATCATAGAATCATAGAATCCCTACAGTGTGGAAACAGGCCCTTCAGCCCAACAAGTCCACACTGAGACTCAGAGCATCCCACCCGGACCCATCCCCCTATAACCCACCTAATCTACACCTCCCTGAACACTACAGGCAATTTAGCATGGCCAATCCACCTAACCTGCACATCTCTGGACTGTAGGAGAAACCGGAGCACCTGGAGGAAACCCACGCAGACACGGGGAGAACGTGCAAATCCACATAGATAGTTACCTGAGGCTGGAATCGAACCCGGGCCCCTGGCGCTGTGAGGTCACAGTGCTCACCGCTGTGCCACCCCGCCACCCCAATATATATATTGCATACAAAGAGATTTTTTAATGAATAAAATATACTTCTGATAAAAAAAGTATCAGAATGTGTCCAGCAAATGCCTTCAGCAGCGGTTCCTGGAAGCTGAGTTTTGGAGCTGGAGCTAGACCTGGAGTGGTGGCTGGGAACTATGGAGAATTTATGATGCTGACAGTATCATGGATTGGATATAAGGAGAGATGGTCACTCCACAGATGAAGACTTGACAGACAGGAATGGATGACTACCAGGCAGATCAAGAGGAATAGGCAGGCAGTGCAGGTGTTCCTTGTGGTCAATCCTCTATAAAATATGTATCTGCTTTGGATATAGTTGGGGGGAATACTCTCTCAACGGAAAGTAGCAACAGCCAAATTTGCTGCACCACAGTTGGCTCTGACTGCATGAGAGGGGAGGAATAAGTGTAGGAAGCCTATAGCAATGTAGGATTCAATTATCAAGTGAAGAGCTAGTCATTTCTGCGACTGCAAGTGAGATTCCAGGATGGTACGGGTGCTAGGGTCAAGGATGACCCGGTATGTTGTGAAGACATTCTGGAGTAGAAGGATGAGTAGCAAAAGGTTGTGGTACACATTGGTTGAAATAACATGGTTTAAGAAAAAGGGACAAGGTTTGTTTCAAAGCAAGTTACCAAGCAAGTTAAAAAATAGGCTCTCAAAGGTAGTGATTTCAGGATTGGCAACAGTGCCTTGTGTTAATCAGAGTAGCAACAGCAGAATATACTAGTTGAATACATGGCTAGAGAGATGGTGAGAGGTGGACGGTTTCAGATTCCTGGGACATTGGGATTAGATTTGGGGGCGATGGGACCACTACAAGCTGAATAGGTTATACCCAGGCAGGATTAGTACTGCTGTCCCAGGTGAAGTATTTGCTAGCGTAGTTGGGGAGGGTCCAATGGTCTAGCAGAAAGAGTGATCCAAACGTTGAAGCCAAGCTTAAAGAAGTAGACTAACAGTATCGTTTGAAACCAAACTGTCCTGGTTTCTGCTGGGTTACAGGGCCACCCCTCACATAACAACAGGAATAGATCCAGCAGAGTTGCTGATGGGGAGAAATGGGGAGGGTGAAATGGCAGCAGGAATGCCAATGCTGACCAAATGCCTCCTCTAAATGAGGTAGATAATTTTATTCAGGGGATGAAATTTGGTGCTGGAACCATGGAAATGGCCTTGCATGGCGCGAGGCGAGATTGACGCAAGATCTGGTCCCGTGACTTACAAAGTAGATGAGACAGTTCTGGACAAACATGTGGATGGCTTTAGAACTGTTATCTCGCAAACAGGTCAGGAACAAAATGTACCTAGCCTGTCACAACAGCCAGAGGCCTGTCAGATACCGTGGGATCTCCCCCTCCAACCAGTGTTGAGGAAACCTCAGAGTCGAAGATTGATGCAGCCTTGATAAAGTTACCGCTGGAAGAAGAGGAGAAAACTCTCCTGAGACACTCAAAGTGCAAGAGTCAGGATATGGTCCTGTGCTTGCCATCCGTATCAGAGTCCGAGTTCGAGAAACTGGACCTAGGGTAAAAACATTGCAGGAAAAGCTACAAGAGAAAGACAAGGGATAATGGGAACTGCAGATGCTGGAGAATCCAAACCCTAATCCAAATCCTAACCCTCCCTCCACTGACCCCTTCATCCGCTTCCAACACAAGTCCTCCTCCTGGACACCACCCCCAGGCCTCCTACCCTCCCTCGACCTCTTCATCTCCAACTGCCGTCGAGACATTAACCGCCTCAACCTCCCCACCCATCTCACCCACTCCAACCTCTCCACCGCAGAACGGGCAGCCCTCCGCTCCCTCCGCTCCAACCCCAACATCACTATCAAAACCGCAGACAAGGGTGGTGCAGTGGTAGCATGGCGCACTGACCTCTACATCACCAAGGCCAAACGCCAACTCTCCGACACCTCCTCCTACCGCCCCCTTGATCATGACCGCACCCCCAAACCATCATCTCCAACACCATTCTTGACCTCATCACCTCAGGGGACCTCCCACCCAGAGCCTCCAACCTCATTGTTCCCCAACCCTGCACCGCCTGTTTCTATCTCCTTTCCAAAATCCACAAACCTGCCTGGCCTGGTCGACCCATTGTTTCAGCCTGTTCCTGCCCCACCGAACTCATCTCCACCTATCTGGACTCCATTTTCTCCCCTTTGGTCCATGAACTCCCTACCTACATCCGTAACACCACCCACGCCCTCCACCTCCCCCAGAACAGGTGTATTCTAGGTAGCTGTGGGAGTCGGTGGGCTTGAAATGGACATCAGTTACAAGCTGGTTGCCTGAGATGGAGACTGAGAGGTCCAGGACGGTCAGAGATGTGCTGGAGATGGCCCAGGTGAACTGAAGGTTGGGGTGGAAGGTGTTGGTGAAGTGGATGAACTGTTCGAGCTCCTCTGGGGAGCAAGAGGTGGCGCCGATACAGTCATCAATGTAACGGAGGAAGAGGTGGGGTTTGGGGCCTGTGTAGGTGCGGAAGAGGGACTGTTCCACATAACCTACAAAGAGGTAGGCATAGCTGGGACCCATGTGGGTGCCCATGGCCACCCCCTTTGTCTGTAGGAAGTGGGAGGAATCGAAAGAGAAGTTGTTGAGGTTGAGGACGAGTTCAGCTAGGCGGATGAGGGTGTTGGTGGAGTGGGACTGGTCGGGCCTGCGGGACAGGAAGAAGCGGAGGACCTTGAGGCCATCTGCATTCGGTATACAGATGTATAGGGACTGGATGTCCATGGTGAAACTGAGGTGTTGGGGGCCAGGGAATTGGAAGTTCTGGGGGAGGTGGAGGGCGTGGGTGGTGTTATGGACATAGGTAGGGAGTTCGTGGACCAAAGGGGAGAAAATGGAGTCCAGATAGGTGGAGATGAGTTCGGTGGGGCAGGAACAGGCTGAGACAATGGGTCGACCAGGGAGCATCCCAAAACCAGCCCAGTTCGTCCCCTCCCCCCACTGCACCACACAAACAGCCCAGCTCTTCCCCTCCCCCCACTGCATCCCAAAACCAGCCCAGCCTGTCTCTGCCTCCCTAACCTCTTCTTCCTCTCACCTATCCCTTCCTCCCACCCCAAGCCGCACCTCCATTTCCTACTAACCTCTTCCCACCTCCTTGACCTGTCCTCCTTCCCTGGACTGACCTATCCCCTGCCTACCTCCCCACCTATACTCTACTCTCCACCTATCTTCTTTTCTCTCCATCTTCGGTCTGCCTCCCCCTCTCTCCCTATTTATTCCAGAACCCTCACCCCATCCCCCTCTCTGATGAAGGGTCTAGGCCCGAAACATCAACTTTTGTGCTCTTGAGATGCTGCTTGGCCTGCTGTGTTCATCCAGCTTCACAATTTATTATGAGAGAAAGACCAGGCCTGCTTTCCTGGATTTTGATAACTATGAGATCCTTGATTGGGATTGTTAACCTCGGCCAACCAGGAAGCCCTGGCTGACCGATATCAAGAGGGTTTTAGAATCTCCTCTGTTCAGGCAACTGACTGCGAGCTGGTTGGCTACAGCCCGTGTACTGTGCTCAAGTAAGTAAAGGGTGACCTGGTGACAGGATACCAGCCTCTGTGCAGTTACTCTAGTGGATAAAGGGATTGATTAAGAGATACAAGAGTAAGCTTGTGGGAATGTACAAATTGATTGTAAAAGCTTTCATAGGGATATGAAGAGAAAAAGAATAAATGAGTCAGAAATGGTAGAAATTGGAGATTTTTCAAAATTTCTTATTTTCCTCCTGTATAGTTGCCTGTGATTCATTATGGATTTAGTTCTAATTTGTTCTAGTTTTTGTTATTTTGAACTTGGCATGTCCAGCTATCAGAAACTGGGGAAGTTATAGTGGTAAACAAAGAGCTGGTAAATTAAGTAATTACATAAATATAAAAGTTCTGAAGAAGAATCACTAGACTCAAAACATTAACTCTGTTTTCTTATCACACATGGTGCCAGAACTTTTGAGTTTCTCCAACAATTTCTGTTTTTGATTCAAATACATATTTTGGTTCTATGTTCACAAAGGATGACACAATGGTATTTTAAAAATATTGGGGAATACAGGTTCTAGAGAGAGGGAGGAACTGAAGGAAACCAGTATTAGGGAAATTGATAGGATTGCAAGTAATGTACTAATATGGATAGAGAACTTGGCAGACAGGAAACAAAGAGGAGGAGAAAAAGTTTTTTTGAGTAGCAGGTGGTAACTAGTATGGTATGGCAGGGATTGATGCTAGGACCCCAACTGTTCACTGTATATATTAATGATTTCGATGAGGGAATTAAGTGTAATATCTCCAAGTTTGGAGATGACATAAAGCTAGTTGGGAGGGTGAGCTGTGAGGATGATGCAGAAATGCTTCAATGTGATTTGGGCAAATTGCGTGAGTGGGAAAATGCATGACATATGAAATGTAATGTAGATAAATGTGAGGTGATTTGCTTTGGTAGCATCCAGAAGACAGATTAATATCTGAATGGTGATTGATTTAGACAGTGGGCGATGCAAAGCGACTTGGGTGTCTTGTATGCCAGACGCTGAAAGAAAGCAATCAGGTGCATCAGGTGGTGGAGAAAGCAAACAGCTTTTGTAGTGAGAGGATTCAAGCACAGGAGCAGGGGTGTATGTTGCAATCATGCAGGGCCTTGGTGAGACCATACCTGGAGGATTGTATGCAGTTTTGGTCTCCTTATCTGAAGAAGGATGTTTTGGATATAGAGGGACGCAACAAAAGTTTACCAGACTGACTCCTGGGGTAGCAGGACTGACGTATGGAGAGAGATTGAATCAGTTATGACAATATTCACTGGCGGTATTTTTTGGAGTATATTTAAATAATAACCTGCATTTTGATTTTTCCTACCCCATACTTTCCTGCATTAAACTCCATCTGCCAAGTTTTTGTTCACGCACTCAACCTATCTGTATCCCTTTACTGATTCCTAATATCCTCGTCACAACATACTCACTCACTTATTCTTATCATCAGCAAGTTCAAGTTATTATACTTTGCCCTCTTGTGCAAATCATTAATATTGATGGTAAATAATTGAGGCCCTAATACTGATCTTCATGGCACTCGATTAGTCACATCTTTCAACCTGAAAATGCACACTAGTCTTAATTGTCTTCTGTATGTTAGCGAATCCTTAATCCTTGCTAACAAGTTACCCCCCAACACTGCAAGCTTTTGTCTAGTGTAATAACCTGTTAAGTGGCAAATAGAAACCCAAATACATGACAGCTATTGCTTCCCTTCATCAACTCTGCTTGTTATATGCTCAAAGAACTGCTCCTGCTCCAATTTTTTTGTTTCTGTGTTTCTATAGTCCCGCCATTCAAGGGGTTAATGTGGTGAATTTCTGCTGAACTCCCTGTATGGGATGTGTACATTTCCTTATATAAGGAGACCAGAACTGTACACAGTCCCTCAGATGAGGTCTCACCAAGGCTGTAGACACCTGCAGTAAGACATCTTTATTTCTGCACTCAGAATCTGTTGGAAATTATTATCAACATATCAATTGCATTCCAAATTGCTTTCTGCACCTGCTTGCTCGTTTTAGTGACTCATGAACAAGGACATGCAAATCCCTTTGAACACCCATATTTCCATTTAAGGAATATTGTGCCTTTTTTTGCTGTTCTTTCATGCTAAAATCTATTCATTCAGCCAGGCCGGGTCCTCTTAAAGCCTCCTGGTATCCTTTTCATAACTTACTTTAGCAGCCAGTTTGGTGTCAAGAGCAAATCTGAAAATATTACAGTTTTCATCCAAGGCCTTTATGTGTGTTGTAAACAGTTGTGGACCAAGCACTGACCCTTTTTGTACCCCAATGATAATATACTGCTATCCCCAGAATGATAGGTTTGTTTCTACTCTACGTACTATCTATTAACCAACTTTCAATGCATTTTAGTATACCAACGCCATGAAGAATATTTTTATTTACTAAACATCAGCGTGAGACCTAATCAGAAACTTTCTGAAAATCTACATACACCACCTCTACTGGATTTCTTGTGTAAATGTTACAAGTAACATTTTGAAAAAAACTCCAAAGTGTTTCTGAAACATGATATCCGTTTCTTAAGTCCATGTTAATTCTGCCCAATTTTATAACTATTTTCTAAATATTCAGTTATTGCTTCCATTATAATAGATGTTAACATTTTCCTATTGCTGACATCAATGTAACAGGTCTGTAGTTCTCCACTCTCATTGGGCTACTTTGTAATTTTCCAATCAGCGGGAACCTTTCTAGAATCGACAGAATTAAAGAAGATAAGTACCAGTAAATCCAAAGATGTACAGGCCAGGTAGATTGGCCATGCTAAATTTCCCCTAGTATCCAGGGATGTATAGGTTAGGTGGATTAGCCCTGGGAACTGCATGGTTGCAGGAATAGAATAGGCGTCTGGGTAAGATGCTCTTTGGAGAGTCAGTGTGGATTCAATGGGTTGAATGGCCTGCTTTCACACTGTTGGGATTATTTTGTGACTCTATGTTCACTATGTCTTCCTGTTTTTTATAGCTCTTCAGATACACAAATCCCTTGTTCACCCAGTATTGCTGGGAGATTTTCTGTTTCTTCAATGTTACTATTTAGTTGCTCTACCATTTCTGTACTCTCCAGAATAAATCCTCTATCCTACCTGCACTCTTTCTTGTTAATCTGTTTCCTTTCACTTGTGGGTAGTAGCTTCTGCCGTTTGCCTTTATGTTCTTGCTGACTTGCTTTCATATTCTGTTTTCTGTTATCAGTTTTTGAATCTTTCTTTACTGAATCACAAATTACTCAGTTCACAGGCTTACCATTATTTATGGTATTCCAATAAATCACTTCTTTTGATCTAAAGCAATTTTTAACCTCTGTCATTAACCATTCCCTGTGGGACTTTGTACTTTCAAGGAATATATGACTGTTGTAGACATTGACAAGTTCAAATCTAATAGTATATTTTCCCAATCCACCATGGCTAACTTGCCCTCATACCCTCAGTTTCCTTGCTCAGTTAATATTCTGGCTTCAGAAATAACTGATACATTCAAACTTGATTAAAATCTTGTATTGGTCACTTTCATCCTTATAGAATACAAATTCAAAATAGACCAATCACTAGTTGGTTCCTCTCTGTACTATTTCTGAAACCCTGTTGTTGCTAGGACACACTTCACAAATTCATCCTTCACAGCATTAGTGCTGACTTGGTTAACCCAAGCTATAAGCCAAAATTTGAAGTTGACCTTTGTTACTATATTACCCCCAATGTATTTTTAATGTCTTGATTTATATCATGTTCAGCATTAGTACAGGTATTATAGTTTGGTATTTTGCAAACAATTCAGGGCAACATGGTGGCTTAATGATTAGCACTGGTGTCTTACAGCACCAGGGACCTGGGTTCAATTCCACCCTCGGGCAACTGTCTGGGTGGAGTTTGCACATTCTCCCTGCATCTCTGCCGGTTTCCTCCGAGCACTCTGGTTTCTTCCCATAGTCCAAAGATGTGCATGTTAGGTGGATTGGCCATGCTAAATTGCCCAGAGTGTTCGGGGATCTGTGGATTAAGTGGTTTGTAGGGGATGCGAATGTGTGGGATGCTTTGAGGGTCAGTGTGGGCTTGTTGGGCTCAATGGCCTGTTCCCATACTGTAGGGATTCTATGATTCAATTCCCACTAATATTTACTTCCACATGCTCTTTCTTAGCTACATCCATACAAATCTACATTTTGATCCTTTGATCTAAGGTCCTTGCAAAGAGTAGGGGTAAATGGGTGTTTTTCTGGTTGGAGGTCCGTGGCTAGTGGTGTGCTGCAGGGATCAGTGTTGGGACCTCAATTGTTTACAATTTACGTAGATGATTTGAAGCTGGGGACTGTGTGGTGTGTCAAAATTTGCAGATGACACTAAGGTAGAGCAAAGTGTGCAGAAAACACTGAAAGTCTGCAGAGGTGTATATTTAGTCTAAGTGAGTGGGCAAAGGTCTGGCCAATGGAGTACAATGTTGATAAGCATGAGGTCATCCATTTTGGTAGGAATAACAGCAAAATGGACTATGTTTCAAATGGTAAAAAAATTGCAGCATGCTGCTGTGCAAAGAGACTTGGGTGTCTTTTTGCATGAATCGCTGAAGACGGGATTGCAGGTGCAGCAGGTGATTAAAAAAGGCAAATGCAATTTTGTCTGCTCAAGGAATAGCGTTTAAAAACAGGGAGGCTATGCTACAGCTGTATAGGGTCCTGGTGAGGCCACACCTGGAGTACCGCATGCAGTTTTGGCCTCCTTACTTGAGAAGAGATATACCAGCACTGGAGCTGGCGCAGAGGAGATTCACTCGATTGAATCAAGAGTTGAGAGGGTTGGTTTTTATGGAGAGACTGAGTAGACTGGGATTATACTCATTGGAATTCATAAGATCTTATAGAAACTTGTAAGATTATGAAGGAAATGGGTAAAGTGAAGACACAGAGGTTGTTTCCGCTAGCAGGTGAAAGTAGGACTAGAGGGCATTGCCTCAAAATAGATTATAGAACAATAGAACAATACAGGGCAGAACAGACCCTTCGGCCCTCGATGTTGTGCCAACCTGTGAGCTAATCTAAGCCCTTCCCCCTGCACTATCCCATCATCATCCATATGCTTAGATTAGATTAGATTCCCTACAGTGTGGAAACAGGCCCTTCGGCCCAACAAGTCCACACTGCCCCTTGAAGCATCTCACCCAGACCCATCCCCCTATAATCCACACAACCCTGAACACTATGGGCAATTTAGCATGGCCGATCCTCCTAGCCTGCACATCTTTGGACAGTGGGAGGAAACCCAGGGAAATAAAGGGAAGCAGATGTGGGACTGAGGTCAGGAGGCACTTCTTCACCCAAAGGGTTGTGAATCTGGGGAATTCCCTATCCAGTGAAGTGGTTGAAGCTACTTCACTGAATGTTTTTAAAGCTAGGCTAGATAAATTTTTGAATAGTAAAGGAATTAAGGGTTATGGTGAGTTGGCGGGTAAGTGGAGCTGTGTCTCAAAAAGATCAGCCGTGATCTTATTAAATGGTGGGGCAGGCTCAAGGGACCAGATGGCCTATTCCTGCTCCTAGTTCTTATGTTCTTACGTCCTCTTTTACCAATGCACTGATGTTATAGCTTTTCAGAAGTGCAGTGCCACCTTTTCTTCTTTTATTACTTATTTTCCTTAAGTAGAAGCATTCTACCATCCCCCAGACCTGCAAAGGACCTCTACTGATTTTTATTCTATACAAGATCCGTTACCTCAGCAAATGCTTTTTCTTCACCCTATCGGACATCAAGGATTGTAAGTACACCAAACTTGCTCATGCTTACCTCCAAACTCAGACCTCCTCCATTACCGTAGGACCCAAACCCCCTGCATGACCTCATCCTTAATTCACCGGATGCCGTTAATCATGTGGTTGATTTGGCTGCTGTTCCTAACATCACCACCAAATCTGCTTTCGCTGCTGATGCCACCAACAATGCCAGTCCCACCACTAACAATGTCACTTCCGCTGCCAATAGTGACACTTCCACTGCCAACATCACTAATAATGCCGCCAACATCACTCCCATTGCTGCTGTCGACAATGTCACTTTCGTTGCCTCCAACGTTACCATTGCCATACACAGACCCATTCCCAAGACAGTCTCAGCCCCCACTTCTAGCTCCAACTTTACATCTAGCCCAAGCCCTGCCAGGTACTCACCATTCTCCACCCCGACCTTCCCCTCACTGAGGATGAACAGTCAGTCCTCAGCAAAGGACTCACCTTCATTCCCCTGTGTCCATACATTAACGAGTCCTGCACATGCCAGGACTCAAACTCTTCTTCTGCCGCCTCGGCATCCTGACCAATTTCTTTGTCTAGGAGTCTAAACCACCTTCTGCAAACCGCTTTTCCTACCTCCAACAAACCTGAACCTCCTCGACACCAAGCTATAGCCTCCTACCCTCCGTTGACCTCTTCATCTCAAACCGCTGTCACAACATTGATAGTCTCAACCTCTTCATCCCACTCACTCACTCCAGCCTCTCCCCAACAGAATGCACAGCCCTCCACTACCTCCACTTCAACCCCAACTTGACCATTAGACTCACAGATAAGGTGGTGGTATGGCATACTGGCCTCTACATTGTGGGGGCTAAGTGCCAACTCTCCTACACCTCCTATCAGCCCATTGATTATGATCCCACCCCGATCACTAAACCATTATCTCCCAGACCATCAATAACCTCATCATTTCAGGAGACCTCCCACCCATAGCCTCCAACCTCATTGTTCCTAAACCCCGCACCACCCAGTTCTATCTCTTTATCAAAATCCAAAAAAACCTGACTGCCCTGGTGAATCCATTGTCTGATCTTGCTCCTGCCAACTGAACTCATTTCCACTTAGCTTGACTCCATTTTCTCTCCCTCTCCCCATCCTGGAACTCCCCATCTATGTTTGGGACACTACTCACACCCTCCACCTCCTTCAAGATGTTCAGTTCCCCAGCCCCCAACAACTCATCTTCACTATGGAGATCCAGTCACTGTACACTTGTATCCCCCATGCAGATAGCCTAAAAGCCCTCCGCTTCTTCCTCTCTCGCAGGCTCAGCCAGTCTCCCTCCACCGACACCCTCATTTACCTAACTTGCCCTTACCCTCCACAACTTTTCCTTTAACTCCTCCCACTTCCGACAAACTGAAGTGGTGGCTGGGGCCACCCATATGGATCTGAGCTATGCCTACCTCTTCATAAGGTACATGGAACAGTCTGTCTTCCACTGTTACGCTGGTACCATCCGTCACCTCTTCCTCTGTTACAATAAATTACAGTATTGGCGCTGCCTCGTTCTCCCAAGAGGAGCTTGAACAGTTTATCAACTTTATTAGCACCTTTCACCCCAACCTCAAATTCACCATGACCATCTCCAATACCTCCCTCCCCTTCTTGGAGCTCTCTCTCTCCATCTCTGGTAATCATCTCGGCACTGATATCTATTTCAAACCCACTGACTCCTACAGCTGATAATGGGAACTGCAGATGCTGGAGAATCCAAGATAATAAAATGTGAGGCTGGATGAACACAGCAGGCCCAGCAGCATCTCCGGAGCACAAAAGCTTTTTCATTCCGAAGCTTTTGTGCTCCTGAGATGCTGCTGGGCCTGCTGTGTTCATCCAGCCTCACATTTTATTATCTTGGACTCCTACAGCTACATGGACTACACCTCCTCTCACCCACTCTCCTGCAAGGATGCAATCCCTTACTACCAATTCCTCTGCTTCTGTCGCATCTGCTCCCAAGATGGATTGTTCATTCCCAGACATCCCAGATGTCCTCCTCCTACTTCAAGGACTGTAACTTCCCCCTTCTTTGATTCATAATACCCTCAACCACATTGTTTGCATTTCCTGCACTTTTGCTCACAAACCACCTCCTCCCAACAAACATAAGGACAAGAGACTACTTATCCTCACATACCACCCCACCAACCTCCGCGTCCAGCACATCATCCTCCAGTACTTTCGCCACCTGCAATCCGAACCCACCACTAAAGAGATTTTTCCCTTCCCGCCCAATCGGTTTTTCGTAGGGACTGCTCACTCCGTGACTCCCTCATCTGCTCTACTCTCCGCCCCAACCCCACCCAACACAACAACTTTCCCTGCAACCGCAAGAGGTACTACACCTGCCCCTATACTGTACGTCATCCAACCTGATCTACCGTATCCATTGCTGCTGATGTGGTCTCCTCTATATCGGTGAGACCAGGCGCAGACTTGATGACTGATTCGTGGAGCATCTGCACTCTGTACACTATAATCAACAACACTTTCCAGTTGCCAACCATTTTAACTCCCCCTCCCACTCCCTTGGTGACATGTCCATGCTGGGCCTCATCTAGTGTCACAATGACGCCATGTGCAAACTGTAGGAACAGCACTCATGTTCCACCTCGGTAGCCTACAGCCTGATGGCCTAAATATAGAATTCACCAGTGTCAAAATCTCCCCACCCCCAGCCTCATCCTATATCTCATTCATACTGCAGTCCCCAGTTACATGGCATGGTGTCCCAGTGGTCAGTACTGCTGCTTCATAGCACTGGGATCAGATTTGATTTGTCCTCCCCCTCATCCCCACCTCCGTGGCCTGACACAACCTGTCCATCTTCTGTCCCACCCTTCCCACTGAACAATCCCTATAACTCCCTACCTGCATCCACCTATCACCATCCCACCTACCTACCCCCAGCCCCACCCCTCTTCCCTCTATTTATTTCCGAGCTCCCTTCCTCTTCCCTAGTACTAATGAATGGTCCCAACCTGAAACATCAACTTTCCTGCTCCTCTGATGCTGCCTGACCTGCTGTGTTCCTCCAGTTCCACACTGATTTTATATTCACCTTCCTGACCTGGAAATATATTGCAGTTCCTTCGGTTGGGTAAAATTGCTGGAATTTCCTCCCAAATGACATTGTGAGTCTAACATGTAGTTCAAAAAGGCAGTTTCTCAAGGGCAGCTAGGGATGGGCAATAAATGGTGGTCATCCTATGAGTGAATGGAAAAACACTGGCACTAGGCAGCAAACATAGCCTTCTAGATTCTTGCTCTTTGCTGCAGAAACTAGTAACTTACTATATTCCCCTTCCATCACTACATTCCTTTTTGCTCCGACAACTTGAATGGCTTCCTGAATCGTGGTGCTATTGAAAGTTAGCTCAGTCCCCAGTTACGTGGCCTGGTGGCCCAGTGGTCAGCACTGCTGTCTCACAGCACTAGGATCAGATTTGATTTCGGTCCTAGGTGACTGTCTGTGTGAGTTTGCACGTTCTTCTTTTTCTGCGTGGGTTTCCGCCAAGTGCTCTGGTTTCTTCCCACAGTCTAAATATGTGCAGTTTAGTTGAATTAATTATTCCTAATTGCTCTGTAGTGTCCAGGGATGTCCAGGTTAGATGGTTTAGCCAGGATAAATGTGGGTTGCGGGGCTGGGTTGAGACCCTTAGTCTGGGTGGGATGCTCTTTGGAGGGCCTGCGCAGACTCATTTGGCCAAATGGCCAGTTTCCACACTGTAGTGGATCTATGATTCTAAATCCAAACAAGCTGAAACAACCTTAAATCCAGTTGATAATTGCAAAGACTAAGGCTCTTGTGCTACTCTTCCAACTCGGTGGGGCAAAGAGCCTTTTTTTGCACTGTATGAATCTATGAATCTAAAATTTCTGTAGTCACAAGCACTTACTGTAGATGTGAAAGCATCAAGAAACACAAGCATATTGCAGTCATAATCAATCAACTTTCCTACCATCCTTAATTTATTTGAATTCACAACTTTATTCAATTATTTATGTTTCTTTTGAATATATTTGTTCATCTTCTCATCAGTTCCTATGCTATTGTGAACATTAAGAACAGAATAGATCTTAACATCAAATCTCACCAAATAGTTTGCTTCCTCTCCGTGGTTCAGTAAAAATCAATGTAGAGAGGTGATAAAGTTAGAAAAAGCAAAGGAGACCTCCTTCCCTCCTTCCACTCCTCTCCTGCTCCTTTCCCCCAAATCGTGTTAAACACCAAATCTCAAAGATGGACGGAGCACGCTTGGCTTGATTTGCTTCTGAAACAAAAAATCCAGCAGACCCCAATTATAGAGAAAATGGTCACAGCTACCATCCTCAATCATCTAACTTCAATTGCTTTTCCAGTGGAGACCTTGTAAAAGACTACTTAAGCTTGTGAAATTGAGAACTGGAACACTAGATCTCAGGTAAATATTAAATACAAACAAAAAATAGATTTGACAGAGATTTCCATACTCACTAACAGCTACCAACGAGTGCTAATTGTCTTCTTCAGCCCCTTTGACTCTCATTCTGCTGTAAATTATGCAATCTTTCTTAATTTATTTTTAAGTGATATTACTCAATGTAGTATTGAGATAATTGGAGTCACAATAGAAAATCTTATCCCCTTAATCTCCTGTCAGCAGCTTTTATTTGAAGAATCATAAATTATTACATAGAGCTTACAACACAGAAACTGATCATTAACACAACTGTGCCCATGTAAATGTTCCACAAGAAACTCTTCACATTCCTTTCATAGAATTCCTACAGTATGGAAACAGGCCCTTTAGCCCAACAAGCCCACACTGAACCTCAGAGCAACCCATCCAGACTCATCCCCTGAAACCCACCTAATCTAAACATCCCTGAACACTATGGGCAATTTAGCATGGCCAATCCACCTAGCCTGCACATCTTTGGACTGTGGGAAGAAACCCACACAGACATGGGAAGAATGTGCAAACAACACACAGACAGTTGCCCAAGAGTGGAATCAAACCTGAGTCCCTGGTGCTGTGAGGCAGCAGTGCTCCAGTACCTCCTCAACTCTTTGTAATATAGGCACCAGAACTATTACACAGTCTTTGAAGTGTTGTCCAAGAAATATACTATCTCTTTTGATTCTATTTCTCTATAAATTATTTTATTTGTGTTGTGATTCTACTAATTTATGAGGCTACTTGTAATGATTAGGAAATACCTATCCCTACATTCTTCTCATCCTTTCTCTATTCAGACTTTCGTTATTCAACACAAATGTAGCCTCCGTATTCCTCATACCAAAGTGTCGCAATAGATAATTAGGATCCATTATCCTAATAGATAATTGTTGCAAAGCTGGGTAGAGTATTTGTGGACTGGGAGGCAGGACATTAGAATTTGCTGTTTTTAAAGTATTGGTGTTTGAAATGCTAGGAGGAAAGCTTTGTGTGGTCCCTTTAAAAGATTGTGCTTTTTCTGTGCTTGGAGATGTCTGTGAGTAGCTTGGAAGCTTGCAAATACAGAGAACACCTGAATCAAAACATTTGTGTCAAAAGGCCAGGCCTTTTTACCAAGACAACAGGTTTGTGAATTTAGCCAATCAATTTGAACCAGGCACTTAGATACATAAAACCCATTAAATTTGAATCTGACGGTTTTGACAACCTAGGACCAATTGAATTACCAGAAATTGATACATCTTCAGAGGTACAAAAGAATGGGGCAGTTGGAAAATCAGCAGAGCTAACTGCTATCTGCTAGAGATAACAGCTCTCAGTTCCTAAAGAAAGCACCGTCTATTCGCAATGGTACCACGGCACTCTTAGCTAAGATTCTTGACAGAAGAATTAACAGAGTGTTCCTGACACAAGAGTCGATGGAAAACACACAGAACATTCTGGAAGATGTAACCTGGCTATAATTTTGAAAGACAGAATTCTATTGTTTTGATATATAAGTGTGACTTGTATTTATTGGAACATTTCAATCTTGCATTATTTTGAATCTTGCACTGGTTACTAGAAGAGATTTCTTTGGTTTGTTAATAGTTTAGTTAATTTGTTCACTGTTAGAGTCAGATAAATAATTGTTACTTGTTGATTGTAAAGTGAGTGTCAGGGATTTATTTGATCTAACCACTAGAAGTTGCTGAAAGATAAGTTACACACCTTCTCACACCCTTTTAATAGATTATAGGGTGAGGTACTTCTGTTTGGGTGTTTTGGCTTTGGTTCTTGGTGGGGGCGGGTCAACTTTTGCGTTATAACAGATTCAGGGCTCGGGTCTGTGATCTGGCCAGCTCAGGTCTGGGATTCGGGAAGTTGGGACAGATCTGAATGGACCTCAAGAGAACTGGACAGATTTGAACAGATTTAGGGCGCAAGAGCTCCCAGCAGATTTAAACAGATTTGGGGACTAGTGTCCTAGATCTTTAAATAAAACTTGCTGAAAAGTAGAAAATCTGTTTAATTTTGGTTGCTAGTGATTGTTTAAATTAAAAGTGATGTGATGTCTCTTTCAGTCTCTAAGAGTTTTCTGGGGGTGGGCAGAAGTGACTTTGGGAGTTTTTACAAAAGGTGAGCAAGGAAAAACTACAAGAATTGGCAGACAAGCTGGAGTTGGAGTTGCCTTTGCCTGTGAGGGGGAAAAAAGAGAAGTGATTACAGCTTGACATTAAAATTTGCTGGGAACACCATCAGAGTATTTGGGGAAATGGCTAGAATTCAATTGCAGATGAATCAACTTGAACAGGAAAGGGAACTGGAACTGTTAGAATTAGTAAAAGAGAGTTTGAACTTCAAAAGTTGCAAATTAGACAAGATAGCAGACTTAAAACAATGGAAATGAAGTTAGAAGATAGCTTTAGAGAGGAGGAGGGTGATGATGAGCAGACCCATCATAGCCAAAGACCTGGTATAGATATATATGAATATGTAAAAACATTACCAGAATTTGATGAAAAATATGTAAAAGTCTATTTCATTTCCCTTTGGAAAAATTGGTTAAACAGATGAACTGGCCAGAGACTTTGTGGTAATGTTAATTCAGACCAGGTTGGTAGGCAGGGCTGGTGACGTGTTAGCAGTGCTGTCAGAGGAGATGTCAGGAGAATATGAAGATGTAGAAAAGGCTATTTTGTGTGACTAAGAATTAGTACTAGAAGCATATTGAGAACAGTTCAGAAATGTAAGAAAGGAACCATGTCAGACTTATGTTGAACTTGAAAGAATTAAACAGAGCAACTTAGATGGATGAGAGCATTAAAAATACTAAAGGCAGTTAAGGATCATAGAGATGTTATTCTGCTGGAGGAGTTCATAAAGCTCACTTCCAGAAGTGATAAGAACTCATGTTGAGGAACAGAAAGTTAAATCAGCAAGAAGTGCTGCAGAGACGGTGGATGAATACACAAAAGTTCATAAATCGAAATCTGTCTTTTGTCAGCAATTTCATTCTGTGAGGGATGGAAAGAGGGAGCTCCTTCAATGAAAAACAAAAAGTAGATCACACTGGAAACAGAGCACCACATGTGAAAGAAGTTACTCAAGAAGGTGGAAAAGAGGTTAAAGACCTCAGCTGTTTTTATTGTAATGAAGTGGGACACACTGAGTCAGTGTTGCTGGTTTACGAAAGATACTGGGAAAAAGAATGTGGTAAAAGAGGATAAACTAGTGAGATTAGTTGAGGTGGTGAAGGAAATCTGAAGAGAAGTTGAAGAGCTGCAGTGGAGTGATCAGCCTAGTCATGAGCTGGATATTAAGATAGCGCCCAGTCTTTTCAAAGACTTCACCTGTGTGGGGAAGTTGGAATAAGGGGAGTAGAAAAGAAGTTAAAATATTGAGAGATACGGAAGCTGGTTAATCTCTAATAGTTAAGAGATGAAAATATTTGCTCTCCTTCTGAAATATTGCCTGAGAATGATAATCTGTGGAATAAATGGAGAAGGGATTAGTGTTTCCCTGTGTAAGATGATGTTAGATAGTCCATTTAAGACTGGGGAGGTGATGGTGGGAGTGATTGAAAATTGGCTATTCCAGGAATGCGGTTTGTTCTCAGAAATGATATGGGTAAAGACAAAAAAAACTGCAGATGCTGAAATCCAAGGTAGACAAACAGGAGGCTGGAAGAACACAGCAAGCCAGGTAACATCTGAAGGAAGGGAGAAGATGTTACCCTTCTTCAGGTCTGTATGTGGGGGTCGGGGAAGCTGCAGATAGTGGGTGAAGGAAGGTACCAGACGCCTCCATTTCACCACTCCCTACCCCTCACACTTGTTGACTTTTCTTCTCCAGATACTGCCTGGCTATGTTCTTCTAGCCTCCTGTTAGTCAACTTTGGAAATGATATAGCTGGATCACAGGTGGGATTGATAGTTAAAAAGCCAAAAGAAAACCATGGAACTGGGGAGTTAAAAGGAAAAATGACCTGGAATTTTCCACAGTATGTATATCATAAAGCCTACTTGAAAAAGAAATCAGAATGTATTCCAGAATGCTGTTACCTTAAGGATAAAATCTTAAAGCAGAAATAGGGACCTTGGCAGGTTCGTGCAGATGGGAAATGGGCAGAAGTTCACCAGACTGTGTTGCCAGTCGAGTACAGACAGGAAGTATTGTGAGTAGCCCATAAATTAAGGGAAATCATCTAGGAGTGAGGAAGACTAAGACACAGGCTAAGATACAGAAGCATTTCTGTTGGCCTGGATTACATAAAGTTGTGGTTGAATTTTGTCGTACCTTTCATACATATCAGATGGTAGGAAAGCCACAGGCAGTGATAAAACCAGCACCTTTGATGCCAATTCCTGCATTTGAAGAACCTTTTACATGAGTTACAATTGATTGTGTGGGTTCTCTCCCTAAAACCAAAAGTGGAAACCAGTATTTGCTAACCATAATGGATGTGTCTGCAAGGTTTCTGGAGGCAACTCCATTATAGAATGTCAAGGCAAAAAAGGTTGTGAAGGAGTTGCTTGCTTTCTTTATCTGTTAAGGCATACTCGGGGATATTCATACAGACCAAGAGTCCAGTTTTACTGCCAATTTTTTTTGAGGAGGTCATGAATAGCTTAGGCATCAAACACTTTAAATCAAATGTGTACCATCCTGAATTAGCTAGACAATGTTTGAAGGTGACACAGCACCCAATGAAGCTAGAAGCAGATAAGAAATCGAAAATTTGCAAATTTGCCTATGGGGTTAAAGCATTAGTGCTGTTACTAGTGGTAGGAGATCCCTTCAAAGGAAGTTTTAGTGGACCCTATCAGATCGAGAGGAAGTTAAATCAAGTGAATTATCTGGTAAAGATGCCAGATAGGAAAAAAATTTTATCGGGTATGTTATGTGAACATGCTGAAACCTTACTATGACAGGGCAAAGGAACCGGAGAAACAGGTATTAGTTACTGCTACTCAGAGTGAGAAATCAAATCCAGATGATTTGGATTTTGATGTGTCTCAGAATTAATTGAATAATGAGGAAGTCCTTAAGGAATGGGATAGGTGTAAAAGCAGAGAGCTGAATTGAAAGACTTGTTGCAGTTCCATGAGGACATCTGGAGAAATTGAATGGGGAGGACTAATGCCAAAGTACATGAGGTTGACTTAGGTTATGCTTCCCCAAAGAAGGACAATACCCCAACAAACCTAAAACAATACCCCAACGAGCTTAATCTTCCGAAAGCAGTGCAGGTTCAGAAGCGATGGTCCAAGAAGACATCATTGAACCGAGTCAAAGTCAGTAGAGATCATGTTTGTTCCCAAATCTGACAGTACTCAGTGATTCTGCATTGATTATTGGAAGGTCAATGCCATAACCAAACCTGACTCATACCCAAATCTGTGGCTGGAGGACTGTGGAGAAAAAAAATAAGACCAGCCACTTACATCACACTGTTGGATTTACTTTGCAATTGTTGGCAAGTACCTTTGTTGGAGAGAGTGAAGGAGGTTTCAGCTCTTTTAATCCCAAATGGGCAATATCAATTTAAAATAGTGCCCTTTGGATTGAAAAATGCACCAGCCACATTTTTTTTTTACAATCCCTACAGTGTGGAAACAGGCCCTTCAACCCAACAAGTCCACACCAACCCACAGAGCATCCCACCCAGACCCATCCCCCTATAGCCCACCTAACCTGCACATCCCTGAATACTATGGGCAATTTAGCATGGCCAATCCACCTAACCTCACATCTTTGGACTGTGGGAGGAAACCGGAGCACCTGGAGGAAACCCACGCAGACATGCGGAGAATGTGCAAACTCCACACAGACACTTTGCCCAAGGTTGAAATTGAACCTATGTCCCTGGTGCTATGAGGCAGCAGTGCTAACCACGAAGCCGCTGTGCCCCCCAATGGTTGTTTTCAAAGTCTTAGGAACAGAATTGTTGCAGGATTGACTAACTGTGCTATCTACATAGATAACTTTAGTGATCTTTAGCCATTTGTGGAAAGATCACATAGAGCATTTAACAGAGCTCTTTCAGAGACTACAGAAGGCAAAGTTAGTCATCAATTTGACAAAAACAGAATTCATGAAGGCAGAAGTGACATTCTTAGGATACAACATCAGACATGGATGGATGACACCCAGAAATGTGAAGATGAAGGCCATTATGCTTCCCCAAAGAAGGAAGTGCTACAATTTTTAAGATTGAGCAGATTCTACAGGAAATTTTCACCAAACTTTAGTAACATGGTGGCACTGTTGATGGACTCAATGATCCACCATAAAAGATATTCACCAATTGAGAAAGAGTTATTGAGTTTGGTACTGGCCTTGCAACATTTTAATGTTTAAGTTGGAAACAATGCACAGGAACAGTTGTGTATACTGATCATAATCTTTTGACATTTGTGGAAAGACTTAAGGACAAGAATACCAGATTATTTCATTGGAATCGTGTGTTTACAAGCATTTAATTTACAGATTGTACATGTTTTGGGTCATGAAATTGTTATTGTAGATGCCATATTATGGGTTTTAAAGAAAAATGCTCATATAAAATAGAAACAGTAGTGTTCAATGTTATATATAAATGAATTTAGTTTAAAACACTTAACTTTCAATTAATGAGCTATGGGTCTAGCAATATAATGCAGTTGAGGTTTTAGAAAAAAAACCCCATCTTTTCATGATGATGGTTCATTTTTTTTCTTAAGGGGGGAGGTATTGCTAAGTTGGGTAGAGTATTTGTGGATCGGGAGGTTGGACATTAGAATTTGGTGTTTGTGAAATATTGTTTTTATTTCTAAAATGCCAGAGGGGAAAGCTTTGCATATTCCCTTTAAAAGATTGTATGTTTTCTATTCTTGTAGATATCTTTGAATAGCTTTAAAGTTTGTAAGTATAGAGAGAACCCAAGTTGAGACATTTGTATTGAAAGGCCATAGCAGCATTGTTACCAATATATCAGGTTTTGAATTTAGCCAATCAATTTGAACCTGGCTCTCAGATACCAAAAAAAACTATCAAATTTGAATCTGATGATTTTGACAACCGAGGGCCAATCTGATTGTAAAAATTAATGTGTCATCAGAGTATAAAAGAAGGGGGCAGTTGGAAAATTGGTGGAGCTAACTGCGATCTGCTAGAGATGGCAGCTCTCAGCTCTTAGAGAAAGCACCATCTATTCACAACAGTACCATGGCGCTCCTTGCTAAGATTCCTGACAGAAGAATTGACAGAGAAAGCGTTCCTGGCACAAGAATCGACGGAGAAGACATGGATCATTCTGGAAGACGTAACCTGACTGTAATTTTGAAAGATTGCTTTCTACTGTTTTGTTATATGAGTGAGACTTATATTTATTGGAACAGCATACGATTAGAATTTTGGCATTATTCAAGAATAGTTAGAAGAGATCTGTTTGGTTTGTTAATCGTACAGTTAATTTGTTCACTGCCAGAGTTAGTTAAGTAAACTGTTCCTTGTTGATTGTAAAGTGAGTGCCAGGGTTTTATTTGATTTAACCACTAGAAGTGCTGAAAGACAGGTTACACTCCTTTTCACACTCCTTTTAACTGATTGTAGAGTGAGGTGCTCTTCTTTGGGGTGTTTCTGTTTTGGTTCTCACAGCAGGAGGGTCAACGTCCACTTTATAGCATAATCCATTACAATGGATTTTTGTAAACAGGCAGTTAGGATATGTGTGGCCATTGGAGTTGGAATAGAACCAGAACTTAAAATGGTGCTTGCACAGGAGGCCTTTTGACCCATTGAGTTTGTGCAAGCAATCTGCAAGAGCAGTTTAGCTAATTGAAATGTTTACCAAATTTGGTTTGAAAACCACAATTGAATCAGACTTCACTGTTTTCCTTTGGGCAGAGCATTGCTTATCATAATCATATGCTGGATAAAGACCTTTACATCATGTAACCTTTAGTTCTTTTATCAATCACTAAACCTGTGCCCTGTAGTTCTCAATGTTATTATCATATAATTGTTACATAATTCTAGTGGTAGTAGCTAAATTAATCTTGCAACAATGTGATTTCCTGGCATCTTCTTAGCAGGTGTCCTGTCATCATCTTTATCATTTGCCACCTTGTCATTGGAATCATCCATAGATGTGTACTCATGAAGGTGCATTCTTGTTCCTTCTGTAGTTCCAAATGTTGCTGCTCTACTGCAATTCATTCTGTAGTGTCTGGCTGGTTGAAAAGATACCTTCAAATCTGTCGTGAGCATGTGGAATGCTTGCTCAATCCACATCTGACCACATGCCAAATGACTTTGAAGCCCTAGAGAAATGCAACATTGGGAGTCTCAAGGGTATCCTTTGTGTGTATCCTTATTTCTTATCCTTCACTCCTTCAGTCTGCTTGCAAATGCAAGGGGTTTTGGGAGCTTGGATTAGAACAGAATGATGGCAACTCCACGGATGATCCTATTTTGTGTTTGCAAACACCAGATGAAGAGGAGACCGGTGTGCTTTGAGTCCTCAGTTGATTTGGGGCACATGGTTTACAAGTAGGTGCAGCCAATGACTCTACATTCCCACTTGAGCCCTATTGGAAACACAAACCTGACAGCCCGCTCTTCCTGTTTGGTCATCGCAGCAAACAATTTCCACTGAGTAAAGCCTTTTTCATTTATTTGTGCCACGTGAAGATCCTGGATAAGTGTCTGAAAGGATGTGGAGGCAATGATTTGCAGAGCCACTGATAATGGCTTACCAGCATATTCTGCAAGGAGTACGACAGTCTTAGTGTCTGCAATTACAAGTCAAGGCAGCTAGGTCATCCTTTACCAAGATAGTACCTCTTTTGAGCTAAACCTTAGTAACTTAGTGTTTTTTTTTCTCTGCTGTTTGCCCAGCTATGCTGGCTGCCTGCAGATCTCTCTATAGCTATCTGTCCTACTTGAACCCAGCTCCTTGAACCGGGTCCAATGTAAAGCAGCTGAGACAATACTCAGGCATTAACTTCTCACTACGTGTTATACTGTTGACGAAACTTTTTCCAGTGGGATGATTTAATTAGTTAGCTGCTCAACTACAAATGGGTAATTGCATTCTCTGTCCATCTTCCTATGGTTTTAATATCTTTGTCTTACTTTTGGACAAGAAAATAAAAGGGAGAAACACACTGATCCTTGATCCAGCACCTATCTACAGCCTGACGCCAGACACTGGGAATGGGAGGTAATTATTTTTGGTTAGAGTTCCGGTGAGAGGGGTCCAGAGTGTAAAACAAACACTGAGCAGCCATCAAAGTACAGCCTGGCAATGGCAATGTGATCCAAAGAAATTTCAATTGGGAAGTGAGGTAAGTTTATACCACTGCAATAATAGAAAGCTAGGGATCTTAAAGGCACAGAAACATCCAGAAGATGGAGCAACAATAATAATTTATGTTAATAAAGCACCTTTAACATACCAAAATGTTCCCAAATAGTTTCACATTCTTTCTCCAATTCCTCCACCTCTGTGTTCTACTTCCACTCCCCTGTCATCCTGGTACATCCACCCCCTCCCCTCAGAAGGTCCTCACACCCGCTCAACCCCACTCCCACCCTGTGATCCTCAAGTGGCACGATGGGCAATTAGAGGGAGGTTGTCTCACATTAAAATCACGGTGGACATTGTGCTCTGCTGTGCTATGGGTCAAAGATTCAGCACTGAAATTCCAACGACATCAGAGCAGAAGTCTGAGTCCATACAACCATTTGTTTTGACTGTTGCTTTGACCACATTCTGGGTGCTGTCTGCCCAAATCTGCATGTTTGCACTAACCCTTATGTGCCGGAGTACCTAACAGCAGCTCCTTGTGCTGTTACTCTACATGGTCCCTTCAGATCTATTGAAATGCCTTTAGCTCAGAAAGCTTTGATAAGATCCCACATAAGTGATTAGCTCGTAAAATTAAAGTACATGGGGTTGGGGTTAGTGTACGGACATGGATAGAGAACTGGTTGTCAGCCAGGAAACAGAATGGGAATAAAGGGGTCTTCTCTGAGTAGCAGGCAACAACCAGTAGGGTACTACAGAGATATGTGTTTGGACCTCGGATATTCACAATATATATTTATGATTTAGATGAGGGAACTAAATACAATATCTCCAAGTTTGAAAACAAAAAGCTAAGTATGAGGAGGACGCAGAGATACTTCACTGCAATTTGAATAGATTGAGTGAATGGGCTAATGCATGCCATATAGAGTCAGTCATACAGCATGGTAACAGACCCTTTGGTCCAACGTGTCCATGCCAATCAAGTTTGCCAAGCTAAACTAGTCCCACATGCCTGCATTTGGCTCATATCCCTCTAAACTTTTCCTATTCAGGTATCTGTCCAAATATATTTTAAGTGTTATAACTGTACCTGCATCTACCACGTCCTCTGGCAGTGCATTCCATATATGAACCACACTCTGTGTGAAAAAGTTGCTCTCAGTTTCCTTTTAAATCTTTCTCCACTCACCTTAAAAATATGCTCTCTAGTTTTGAAGCCCCCTATCCCAGGGAAAAGAACTTTGCTGTTCACCTTATCTAAGCCCCTCATGATTTTATAAACCTCTGTACGGTCACCCCTCAACTTTCTATGCTCCGGTGGAAAAAGTCCCAGTGTATTCAGACTCTCATTTTGCTCAAACTTTCAAATCCTAGCAACATTCTAGCAAATGGAGTGGTAAGGGCATGGCAGGCAGGGCGTTCCAATGTAGTTAACTCAGCCACATCAGGGGCATTTAAACAGCCCTTGGATAAGCATATGTTTGATGATGGGATAGTGTAGGGGGATGGGCTTAGATAAGTTCACAGGTAGGCGCAACATCAAGGCCGAAGGGCCTGTTCCGTGTCGTATTGTTCTATGTTCTGTGTTCTAAATCTTCTCTGAACTGTCTCCAATTTAAAACATCCTTCCTGTAGCAGGGAGACCAGAACTGTAAGGTACTCCAAAATGGTATCACCAACATCCTGTACAACCTCAACATGATGTCCCAACTGTCCTCAATGGTCTGAGCAATGAAAGCAAGCATGCTAAATGCCTTCTCAACTACCCTGTGTACCTGTGTCACAACTTTCAAAGCACTATGTACCAGAACCCTTAGAGTTCGACAGCACTGTCCAGGGCCCTATCATTGTGTATAAATCCTGCCCTGATTTGCCTTATCAAAATGCAACACTTCACATTTATCCAAATTAAACTCCATCCGTCACTCCTCAGCCCATTGGCTCAATTGATCAAGATCCCTTTGTAACCTTAGATAATTGTCTTCACTGTCTATTTGACCACTAATTTTGGTGTCATCTGCAAACATACTAACAATTCCTCCTAAATTCTCATTCAAATTGTTTATTTAAATAGCGGACAACGGTGGACCCAGCACCAACCCAGAGTACTGCTGTTCACACTTCTCCAGTCTGAAAAACAACCCTCCACTACCACACACTGTCTCCTACTGCCAAGCTAATATTGTATCCAATTGGCAAGGCCCCCCTGAATCCCATGTGATCTAACTTTATTGATCAGTCTACCATGTGGTACTTTGTCAAAGGCTTTACTAAAGTCCATATAGATAACATCTAGTGCTCTGCCCTCGTCAGTGTTTTTGGTCATGTCTTACACTTGATTCTGTTTTATGAAAACATAATTTCCCATGCACAAAGCCATGCCAACTATCCCTAATCAGTCTTAGCCTCTCCAAATGCATGTAAATCTGTCTGTCAGAATCTCTTCCAACAACTTCCCACCACTGCTGTTGGCAACATCAGTCTGTAGTTCCCGGGCCTAACAGCTTTTCTTAAATAAAGGACATTAGCCACGTCCAGTCCTCCGGCATTTCACCTGTTGATGTCAATGATACAAATATTCCTGCTGGCGGCCCTACAAGTTCTGCCGTCGCTTCCCATGACGTCTCGGGATACAGTTGATCAGGTTCCAGAGGTTTATCTACGTTTGTTTTTAAGACCTCCAGCACCTCGTCTTCTGTAATGTGGACTGTTTTCAAGACATCAACAATATTTATTTCTCCAAGTTCCCTAGACTCCATGTCTTTCTCCACAGTAAATAGATATGAAATATTTGTTGATGTTTAAGGGGAGGTATATGAAGTATATTATGGATAACTGTGAGATTATCCATGTTGGTAGCAAAAACAGGAAGGCAAGTTATTATCTCTACAGCAATAGGTTGGGAAAGGCAGAGGTGCAACGAGACCTGGGTGGCCTTGGATGCCAATTGCTGAAGGTATGCATGCAGTGCAGCAGATTGTGAAGGAAACAAATGGTATACTGCTTAGGGCCCCACAACCTTCAGCATTGAGAATTTTCTTCCCACTGACTTCTGAACACTTTAGAACTACTTCCCAATCATGACAGCTACTAACAGCACACTGTGTAGTTAATGCCTTCTTATCTCCGAACGAAACTGTTTCTGGCCCTTTTCTGGGTTGTAAAACTCAAATGTAAAAATGCCTCAGCAATTATCTCCTGAGGTGGCTTACCAGTTATTTAGCTAAAATCACATGATTTTCTATTTTCGAAGCTGTTGAATTAATTTGTTTTATGCTTTGATGCAACATGGCAATTGCTGGTGAGGCTAGCGTTTTTGCCCATCTCCAATTGCCCTTGAACTGATTAGTTTGCTAGACCATTTCTGTAGCGTTGGGCTTAACAATGATTTCTTCAAACTAGACCATTAAGGGTTAAAGGTTAAGGATTAATTGGAGATGACTATATGCAATTGAAGCAAAGTGGAAAAATACATGAAAATAATCCTGTTTTAAAAACAGCCTGTTTTGGCTGCAAGTTAACTCCAAAACCTGATTGTCTGCAGGAAGCCATTCTTTTATGCCGTTAACATGAAACCACCTGGAGATATTTTCAACTTGTTTTCTTCACAGTTGAATGTTCGGTAAAGTACTGAAAGTGCTAAAAAAAATGGTGATGCAGCATGTAACCCAAATAGTACTGATATCAGGGCTTTGTCTCACTTTTTGGATTTTTCCATTTCAGGCTGAGTTTTTAAGAGCAGGGCCATGAACCTTCACCATCAGACTGGGGTTTGTAAGACTAGTGCCATGGAATCTGAGAGAATTCCAAGTGCCAGCTGTCCAAAGTTTCCTGTGTGAAGACAAGACAGTAAGACTCATGTGTTTGCATTTGTAAAAGTAGTTTAAGCTAATAGATTCACTCATTAGTTTGTATATATTAAGTAGATTAAGCTAATAAATTAGCTATAAATTAAAGTGCACGTTTTGTAATTATTTTGACCAGACTTTAAGTAACCTATTAAGTACTTTCAGCCTAACAATACAATTTCAGAAGGCAGTGAAAAACTAGCCATGTTGATGTGAATCTGAGTATAGAAGCAGGCCATTCAGCCCATCAAGTTCACATTACCCTCCAAACAGCATCCCATCTAGACTCATCCCCCTACCCTATCCCTGTAATTCTGCATTTCCAATGGCTAGTCCACCTAGCCTGCACACCGTTGAACACAATGGGCAATTTAGCACAGCCAATGCATCCAACCTGATGGATTTACTTCCTTAAAAGAATATTAGTGAACTCAATGGATTTGTAAAACGGTTGGTAGTTTCATGGTCACTCTTACTGAACTTTCAATTTCATATTTGTCAATTGAATTCAAATTTTACCAGCTGCTGCCATGATGAGATTTGGATTTCTGTCCCCAGAGAATTAGTCTGGGCTTCCGGATTGCTAATGTAGTGATGTTACTGCTATATCCTCTCCCTTGACCTTTTTTGTAAAAGGTTAGGTCAGACCTTTATAGAACTGACAAACAAAATCCATTTTTTCTCCACTTTTGAAACTCACTAATAATCATAAGAACTAATAAAAACAACTTCTTCACAGTGTCTTGAGGACCAATACTCTTTTTTTGTGAAAAACCTTTTAGTTGTTCTCTACATTTTATCCAAACATCTGATCTGCCACTAGATTTGTGCAATTATTTGCTGTTTCCTTAAGTTTCCAGTCTGGTGACCCTAATTCAGAACACCTTCTGGAACCAAAACATTAACTCTGATTTCTCTTCACAGATGCTGCCAGACCTGCTGAGCTTTTCCAGCAATTTCTGTTTTTTTCCTGATTTCCAGCATCTGCCAATCTTTTGGTTTTTATTTAGTTTTTTCCAAGTCTAGTATAACTTGCTGACTGGTTGGTCCTAGAAACAGTTCCAAGAAACTTTGTCAAAGTCATTCAATGACTTAGTTCAATGCCAGGAGCATCCGGAATAAGGTGGGTGAACTTGCAGCATGGGTTAGTACCTGGGACTTCGATGTTGTGGCCATTTCGGAGACATGGATAGAGCAGGGACAGGAATTGTTGTTGCAGGTTCTGGGATTTAGATGTTTCAGTAAGAACAGAGAGGATGGTAAAAGGGGGGGAAGGTGTGGCACTGTTGGTCAAAGACAGTATTACAGTTGCAGAAAGGATGTTTGGGGACTTGTCAACTGAGGTTGTATGGACTGAGGTTAGAAACAGGAAAGGAGAGGTCACCCTTTTGGGAGCTTTCTATAGGCCTCCGAATAGTCACAGATATGTAGAGGAAAGGATAGCAAAGATGATTATTGATAGGAGTAAGAGAAAGGGTAGTTGTCATGGGGGACTTCAACTTTCCAAATATTAACTGGGAACACTATAGTTTGAGTACTATAGATGGGTCAGTTTTTGTCCAGTGTGTGCAGGAGGGCTTCCTGACACCATAGGTAGACAGGCCAACAAGGGGCGAAGCCACATTAGATTTGGTACTTGGTAATGAGCCCGGCTAGATGTTAGATTTGGAAGTAGGTGAGCACTTTGGTGATAGCGATCACAATTCTGTTATGTTTACTTTAGTGATGGAAAGGGATAGGTGTATACCACTGGGCAAGAGTTATAGCTGGGGGAAAGGCAATTACGATGAGATTAGGCAAGATTTAGGGAGCATAGGATGGGGAACAAAACTGTAGGGGATGGGCACGTTAGAAATGTGGAGCTTATTCAAGAAAAAGCTCCTGTGTGTCCTGGATAAGTATGTACCTGTCAGGCAGGGAGGAAGCTGCAGAGCGCGGGAGCTGTGGTTTACGAAGGAGGTGGAATCTCTGGTCAAGAGGAAGAAGAAGGCTTATGTTAGGATGAGATGTGAAGGCTCAGTTAGGGCACTGGAGGGCTACGAGGTAGCCAGGAAAGACCTAAAGAGAGCTCAGAAGAGCCAGGAGGAGACATGAGAAGTTGTTGGCGGATAGGATCAGGGTAAACCTTAAGGCTTTCTATAGGTATTTAAGGAATAAAAGAATGACAAAAGTAAGATTAGGGCCAATTAAGGATAGTAGTGGTAAGTTGTGTGTGGAGTCAGATGAGATAGGGGAAGCGCTAAATGAATATTTTTCAACACTATTCACTCTAGAAAACGACAATGTTGTCGAGGAGAATACTGAGATACAGGCTACTAGACTAGGTGGGATTGAGGTTCACAAGGGAGAGGTATTAGAAATCCTACAGAGGATGAAGATAGCTAAGTCCCCTGGGCCGGATGGGATTTCTTCTAGAATCCTCTGGGAAGCCAGGGAGGAGATTGCCGAGCCTTTGGCATTGATCTTTAACTCGTCATTGTCTACAGGAATAGTGCCAGATGACTGGAGGGTAGCAAATGTAGTTCCCCTGTTCAAGAAGGGGAGTAGAGACAACCCTGGTAATTATTGACCAGTGAGCCTTACCTCAGTTGTTGGTAAAGTGTTGGAAAAGGTTATAAGGGATAATCCTCTAGAAAAGAATAAATTGATTAGGGATAGTCAGCACAGTTTTGTGAAGGGAAGGTTGTGCCTCACAAACTTTATTGAGTTCTTTGAGAAGGTGACCAAACAGGTAGATGCGAGTAAACCGGTTGATGTGGTGTATATGGATTTCAGCAAGGTGTTCGATAAGGTTCCCCACAGTAGGCTATTGTACAAAATGTGGAGGAATGGAATTGTGGGAGATACAGCAGTTTGGATCGGAAATTGGCTTGCTGAAAGAAGACAGAGGGTGGTAGTTGATGGGAAATGTTCATCCTGGAGACCAGTTACTGGTGGTGTACCGCAAGGGTCGGTGTTGGGTCCACTGCTGTTTGTCATTTTTATAAGTGACCTGGATGAGGGCATAGAAGGATGGGTTAGTAAATTTGCAGACGACACTAAGGTCGGTGGAGCTGTGGATAGTGACGAAGGATGCTGTAGGTTGCAGAGAGACATAGATAAGCTGCAGAGCTGGGCTGAGAGGTGGCAAATGGAGTTTAATGCAGACAAGTATGAGGTGATGCGCTTTGGTAGGATTAACCAGAAGGCAAAGTACAGGGCTAATGGTAAGATTCTTAGCAGTGTAGATGAGCAGAGAGATCTCGGTGTCCATGTACACAGATCCTTGAAAGTTGCCACCCAGGTTGACAGGGCTGTTAAGAAGGCATACAGTGTTTTAGCTTTAATTAATAGAGGGATCGAATTCCGGAACCAAGAGGTTATGGTCAAGCTGTAAAAAACTCTGGTGCGGCCGCACTTGGAGTATTGCGTACAGTTCTGGTCACCGCATTATAAGAAGGATGTGGAAGCTTTGGAAAGGGTGCAGAGGAGATTTACTAGAATGTTGCCTGGTATGGAGGGAAGGTCTTATGAGGAAAGGCTGAGGGACTTGAGGCTGTTTTCATTAGAGAGAAGAAGGTTGAGAGGTGACTTAATTGAAACATATAAAATAATCAGAGGGTTAGATAGGGTGGATAGGGAGAGCCTTTTTCCTAGGATGGTGACGGCGAGTACGAGGGGGCAGAGCTTTAAATTGAAGGGCGAAAGATATAGGACAGATGTCAGAGGTAGTTTCTTTACTCAGACAGTAGTAAGGGAATGGAATGCTTTGCCTGCAACAGTAGTAGATTTACCAACTTTAGGTACATTTAAGTCGTCATTGGAAAAGGATATGGACGTACATGGAATAGTGTAGGTTAGATGGGCTTGAGATTGGTATGACAGGTCGGCACAACATCGAGGGCCTGTACTGTGCTGTTATGTTCTATGTAACTCCTCCTCCAAGCTACTAATGCCAATCTGAGTTTTATTGTTAGTATGTAGATAGAAATCACCTATGATAATCTAGGCCCAAAACGTCAGCTTTCCTGCTCCTGTGATGCTGCTTGACCTGCTGTGTTCATCCAGCTCTACACCTTGTTATCTATGATAATTGGTGCCCCTTGATTACAATCAAGCAATATTACTTGTATCGTCTGCCACCACTGATCCTAAATTTTTTACTCAAGTCTGCATTCTTAATTGTTATACCTTTACACTGATCCTTTTCTGCAGGCACAGATTTACAGGCCATGTATTGGGTCATTAGTGTCGTGAGCCTCTGTTTCTCAGTGCTGTTACCAGTTCTTTACACATTTGGTCAAGTTTTTGTTCCACTTTATAAATTTAGATTAATTAACAAATCAGTGGGAGTAAATAAGTTAAAAAGAATGCAAGACATGCTTTATGTCCTCTTTCTTACATGGAAACCAGGACTCTGTTTTTCTCCATGTTGTGCTTTGTTGCTCTGGTTGAGTGTATGAACTCTCATTGGATTGAGAATGTCAGCGAATTGGGTTTGTAGGAGGTATTGAAGAATGTTAATCAATGAGTGGTATTACTCTTAAGCTCCCCTCAGTTCTTTAATGATTTCTAGGCAAAAATTAATAAATTGCCCATAGACCCCCATTTATACCCACCTATTACATGAAGCCTTTTAGTGGGAACAAAATATAGCCATATTGGAATCTGGAAAAGCAGAGCCAATTTGTAAGCCTCATTCTCTGCAGCAATGACATTTGCCAATATGTTTTCATGTCCCTCTTTGCTTTCCTAATCTTCTTTCTTATTTTGTCTATTTCCTTTCTAGACTCTAGGATGTCTGCAGGACATTTCAGGGTGGAATATTTCCTTGAGGGACAGTAAACGGGACCAGGAATGTAGTTAATTAATTCATCTGTTAGTGTTATTACAGTTGAATTATATTATTATGGCCCCATTGTTCTGTGTTTCTGGCAATTTATTTAATATTTGCTTTTCTACCTCTCACTGACATACTTACAAGCATATCAATCAGAAATATTAATCTATTTGCCCCTCAATCCTGCTTCACCATTCAGTAAGATCAACACAGATTACGCCACATTCCAAACTATCCCAATAACTTTTGAAGTATTTGCTTATTTCTGTTCAACATGGGTGAACGTATCAATATCGTATTGTAAGTTCCTTGTGTCCTCTTCCAAATTTACTTTCCTACTCATCTTTGTGTCATTAGCAAATTTAGCAATGACACCTTCTATCTCTTTTTAACCAATCCATTAATATAAATTGTAAGCAGTTGAGGGGTCAGCACCTAACCGTGTGGCACACCACTCTTTTTACATCTTAACAACCGAAACAAAAAACATTTACAGTGACTCTGCTTCCTGTTGCCAGCAATCCTCTATCCATGCCAATCCACTGCCCTCCACACCATGGGCTTTTATTTTCCATGATAATCTTTGATGAGGCACTTTGTCAAATGCCTTCTGGAAATCTAAGTACGGCACATCACTAATTGCCTTAGATTGGGCAAACACAGCCTCCTTTACACACAATCATATCAGAGATAAAGGGAACTGCAGATGCTGGAGAATCCGAGATAACAAAATGTGGAGCTGGATGAATACAGCAGGCCAAGCAGCATCTTAGGAGCACAAACGCTGACGTTTCGGGCCTAGACCCTTCATCAGAAAAGGGGGAAGTGGAGAAGGTTCTGAAATAAATAAGGAGAGAGAGAGGGAGGCGGATCAAAGATGGATAGAGGAGAAGATAGGTGGACAGGAGACAGATAAGTTAGAGGCAGGAATGGAGCCAGTAGAGGTGAGTGTAGGTGGGGGGGGTACGGAGAGGATAGGTCAGTCTGGAGAGGACGGACAGGTCGGACAGGTCAAGGGGGCAGGATGAGGTTAGTAGGTAGGAAATGGAGGTGTGGCTTGAGGTGGGAGGAGGGGATAGGTAAGAGGAAGAACAGGTTATGGAGGTGGGGACGAGCTGGGCTGGTTTTGCAGTAGGGGGAAGAGATTTTGAGGCTTGTGAAATCCACATTGATACCATTGGGCTGCAGGGTTCCCAAGCGGAATGAGTTGCTGTTCTTGCAATCTTTGGGTGGCATCGATGTGGCACTGCAGGAGGCCCATGATGGACATGTCGTCTAAGGAATGGGAGGGGGAGTTGAAATGGTTTGCGACTGGGAGGTGCAGTTGTTTATTGCGAACCAAGCATAGGTGTTCTGCAAAGCGGTCCCCAAGCCTCATCTTGGTTTCCCCAATGGAGTGGAGGCCACAACGGGTACAGCGGATGCAGTATACCACATTGGCAGATCTGCAAGTGAACATCTGCTTGATGTGTACCCGTTCTTCCTCTCTCCTATTCCCGCCTCCCACCTCATGCTGCATCCCCATTTCCTACCTATTAACCTCATCCCATCCCTTAACCTATCCATCCTCCCTGGACTGGCTTATCCCCTCCCTACCTCCCCACCTACACTCACCTCTACTGGCTTCATCCCCGCCACTTTAACTTGTCTGTCTCCTCTCCACCTATCTTCTCCTCTATCCATCTTCGATCTGCTTCCCCCTCTCCCCCTATTTATTTCAAAACCCTCTTCCCCTCCCTCTTTTCTGTTGATGGGTCTAGACCCAAAACATCAGCGTTTGTGCTCCTAAGATGCTGCTTGGCCTGCTGTGTTCATCCAGGTCCACACTTTGTTACACAAAATCATATTGAATCTGCCTGGCTACTTTGAACTTATCTAAGTAACCTGTTACAATTTCTTTTTTAAAGTTTCTAACATTTTTCATGTGATGATGTTGAGCTAACTGGACTGTAGCTTCCTGCTTTCCGTTTCCTTCCACTATTTCCTGTTCAACTATTTATCCATTTCTCTTTTTGAAGTTATCATTATGTCTGTATCCACCACTCTTTATTGCCGCTATGTGTGATGGAGCTTTGGTTAATGAATCCTCCCTGTAGTCTGTGCCCTTATGCACCTCATACCTATATTGGACAAAGACATTGCCCTCCTCTAAAGCTAAATTCTGAATCCAACTACCTGGCCTTGCTCGCAGTCACACCTTTCTGCCCCTGAACATATAGCAAAGTTCATGTAACAGATCTAAATATGTGACTGTCTCCTGAAATATAGTCTGCACATCACTTTGTCACTTCCCTGAAGTGACACAGTATGTGCAGCTTGGATTCCAGCTCATCAGCTTCTAGCCAAAGTTCCTCAAGTAGCTAATGCTTTCTGCAGATTTGTTCATCATGGATTGCACTGACATACACCAACTGGAATTCATCACCTGCTCAGCAATCTCCATGCCAATTAATTAATTAATTATTTAATTAAGTATTTTAAAAGTGAATTCCTAACTGTACCTTTCAGATGTAATAACATGTCCTGACTTAAATCACTTGGCCAAACAAAAGGGACATGGAAGAAATACGCATCAATGGATAGAATGTTAGCCTACGTCTATGCCATAGAGATTCTATCTGGCCCATTGAATCCACACCAACCCTCTGAAAAGCATCCCACTCAGACACACACCCCCAACTCCTATAGCTTTGCATTTCCTGTGGTTAATTTATGTAGTCTGCACATCCCTAGACACATGAGCAATTTAGCATGGTCAATCCACCTAACCTGCACATCTTTAGACTGTGGGAGGAAACCAGAGCACCCGGAGGAAACCCACACAGACAGTATTCCAAAGGTGGAATTAAACCCACATGCCCTGTGCTGTGAGGAAGCAGTGCTAACCACGAAGCCACTGTGCCTCCCTCTTTTGCTGCAATTTCGCACTTTGGTTCTGACATGTAAAAACAGGTTTAGGAGCTTGCTGCATCATTGCTGCTAGCCTTCTCATGCAAGTCCACTCTCTTACTCTGCCTCACAATGATGCTGACTTGCCACACATCCCTCCTCTTCATGTTCATAAAAATCTGTTCATCGCTGCTGTGTCTTCAACATCGACGTCAAACCGTCATTTTTGACAAAGGTTTATGGTATACCTTCATTTTTCCTTATTTGACTTGGTATCCTTCATTTTGTGACAACTGTACCAAAACATTTTGAAGAGTTTCGGGCAATGTATCAATATTATAGATTTGATGGGAGAAGATTTCTGCCAATTTACCTTAGTGGAAGGATAAAAAAGGAACTTGCATTTATATCACAATCTCAGTACATTCCAAAGTGTATTACAATAAGTGAAACATTTTTGAAAAGTGGTCACTTGTAAGGGGAAATGCAGCAGTAAATTTGTACACAGCACGATTTCACGAACAGTAATGTGGCAATGATCAAATACTCTGTTTTTATTGATCTTAATTGAGGGTTAGGTATTGGTTAGACCACCAGAGAATTCTCTCACTCTTTAAAATAGTGCTGTTGGGATTTTATTGTCTCCATAGAAGGGAACAAGCAGGTCCTCAGTTTAGCATCTCTATTGAATGATGGTACTACAATGGATTGCCAGCCTAGATTTTATGTTCATAACTCCCCATATAATGTACTTTGTGTTCAAACTCTCAATATATGCATCTTGTACAATGTCCTCAACTTGTTGACATGACTACTCCTGTTTCCTTATCTCTTCATTATGATTACTGCTGTGTGTCAGATCGTTAATCGAGTTTTTTCAACAATTCTTCGTATCTGTGTTGGTATGTTAACTTCTTGGCTACATGTTACCTGGGTATTTCAATAGACTCTTAATGCTTTAATTACCTCTTTCGATTTTGGGTGTGACTGCAACAATAGCCTTGTGCCTCTACACTTCAATGGGTTTTCTATAGTATTATCACTTAATCAACTGAAGTCTGTTTCAGAATCCAAAGGTTCAGTGCTTAATATGAAGCAATTAGCCTGATTAACTTCTGCTTATAGCTCATTTTTTATTATTAATACTTGTTGGTTGTACAGTAAACACAAATTCAGATCCATCTATTTGCCAGTGATTGGACATTCCCTTCTAGGGCATATACCTGAATTTATAATAGTTGGAAATAGATGGCAGAAGGCCATCTGTTTCAGTATACTTATGCCTTTCCTGGCCCCTCAACTGAAACATTCTACACCTTTCCTGGTTTCTTGTCTATACTCTTGAAAGATCTTCTGATAAGATCCCTACATCCACAGGGATTTCTTGAGACTCCAGGGCTCCAAATGAATCACAAATTCAGAATGCTGAAAGAGCTGAATATTGCTGACACTTATGTTCTTCCTTTTCAGAGATATATCCAATTCCCTCTGATATGCTATTCTTCTCTTTGTTTGAATTGATATTTGAATAGTAACACAATTTTTTTATAGCAATCATTACTATGCTAGTTAACCATTCGAAATAATCTATCAATGACTCTGAAACCAAATTCCCTTTCCTTTTTCCTAATAGGAACTCAAGACCCTTCTAAACCCCCATGGTGATTTCTCATTTCTAACTACCCTCTAGGCAAGAAGAATCAGTTAGATGGGGTGGTTCTAGAGTCATAACAGAGAGGGCACTGACCCTAACTTCCTGAAAGACATCACTGGACCAGGTGGAAGAATGAACGTTATGATCAGTGCTTCTCTCTATCAATTTTTGATAGTGAGAATTAACCTCGTTTCCATTCCCCTTGTATTCCAATACAAGGGTTGTTGGAGGCTGATCATCTTAGACCGAGGGTGTTCCTGTCTGAGTTCCTCAGTTATTGTCTGATTTCTGCCATCTTTAGTTGTGTCATCAATAATCTTCTGTTTTGACATAAGGCCATGAGTGTGGATGTTCACTCATGATTGCACTGTGTTCAATACATTTTACAATTTAAAATACAATACAATTCATTCGTATTTACAACCTTTCAGATACCGAAGAAGTGTATAGTCATATGCAGCAGCCAACCCAGACCATATTTAGGATCGGTCTGTGACGTACTGAGCAATGTGTGACTACATACATTCCATGCAATGATGGTGTCCAATAAGAAGAACTCCATATCCTTGATATTCAAGGATATTGTCGTTGCTGAATTCCTCACTATCAACATCCTGGGGCTTAACATTGACCAGAAATTTTATTAGACCTGCCACATATTCAGTGTAGCTACAGGAATAGGTCAAGAAGGCAGAGAATTCTGCAGTGAGTAACTCATCTCCTGAGTACCCAAAGCTTGACCAACATATATAACCTACGTGTCAGGAGTATGATGGACTATGCCCCTGTTAGGTTCGTTGATGCAATAACAAGACACTGACCTGTTTAGAAAAACACAAATCCTTTATTACCAAGCAAGTACAAACTGTGGAGAATCACTGTACTTAACCCGGCACAGAGTGCAGAGTCTCGTAAGTAATTCTCCCCAAGCGGCGGACAGTCCCCGCTTTTTTTACTTTACTAAGTACATAATACATAAAACAATTTCACATCTCACAATGACATGATACATGAAACAATTATTACAACAGACAAAGACAGGATACAAAACAATGATTACATCAAGAACATAAGACCAGGATATAGTATTGATCGTTTGTGAAGTGACTGCTAATGGCAAGAGGTGATTTCAAGTTGTTAACGAGACAGATTGTAATTTCAAGTTGCTGCTGTGTCTGGCTGGAACAAAGTCACTGCCCTGGCCCCTTTGTCAGCGACAGAAGTTACATACTTCAGAAGTCTCACACCTTTCCAAATTTTCCTCACTTAACCTTATTTGAGACAGTTTAACTTTAATTCTATTCAGTCAGGAAGCGTAAGGCAGTGTCTGCATACCAATGTGTACAAAGATAAGGAGTTACAAAGTCTTACACCAAATTCCTAGCTGGGCAGGAAGCTTTAAGGCAGTGCCTGCATACCACGTGTAGGCAGATAAAGGACATTAATTTATACAAGTATAGAAATCAATGGGATATTATCCCAATAACATCTCATTCCCTCCTTTTATCATTTCATGATAACCTATATCGGGGCCTAGAAGGGAGCTGCCAGCCTGTCAAACACAAGTCTGCAGCAAGGGTTCAGGCATGCCATAAATGTACAGCAGACAGCTATGACAACTACTAGAGCTAACCCATGTAGCAGGTATGAGCCCCAAGAACCACTCATAAGCCATCCTATCAAGCCCTCCCCAGTTCGGGGTCCCTCTCTGTACTGTTCCATCTGCCCCTGTAATGCTTGAATAGCCTGTGTAATGTTATAGGACTCGTTGGTGACATGGGTAATGCAATTGCCCCCTATAATAGTGCATGCTGAGCCAGTTGATAGTCTGCTGCATACCGGGTTTGCTGATCATGGAGCCGAAGTTCGGCTAATTCTTGGTTGACTGCCTCCAGTGCCGTCATTGTGCTATTTCCCAGGGTGGTGAGTCCACATACAAGGTGATTTCGCTTTTTTTTTGTGGCCACGACCCCTGGGGAGCCTCCCGAGCTCACAGTTCTGAGGAAGCCGTATTCTCGAGCAAGAGCCCAAAGCAATTAGGTTCTGCCATGCAGTGCAAAACTCCCGGCTCAGGAAGCGTGTGACAATTCGCCGTTGAGTTCCTGCTTGTTGGGGACAAGGGACCGTGTGGGGCCCAATGGTTCCAACAGCAAACAGCACCGGCAGAGTTGGAGTGGCAGTTGTGAAGGTCCCGTTAAGGAGGAAAACGAATCCCTTTTTAGCCCCGTAGCAGGAAACAGACTCACGTTGATAGCTATGCCAGGAGGACTGAATCTTATATGGATGGAAGTTTGTGGAGTTAAATGGAAATGACCTGGAGTCCATTTTTACATTGGTGCTATTGCAATCCCCACAAGTCCACTGCATGCCCGGGGCGTTATTGGCTTAGATTCTAAGCAGGGGCAGTTCAACAGTCCTCCTCCAGTGGTGCAATTTTTCTTTATGCACCGATGGGGCCAGGAAACATTATGAGGGTGATTAGTAACTAGAGCATGCACGCAACAAGTCCCAGTTCCATTAAAGCAAAACGGATAGCAGTTGGGATTTGTACAGTTAGCCCCTTCTTTCCCATGCCTAGGTCTAGCGTCCACACAACCAGAGGGGCCATTAACTACCAAATCCACACACACACCTTGCACACCTCTCGTCCAAATTCCCCTCTGCCCTTGGCAAGGCTTACCAGAATATACTACTTCATAAAGCTGACGAGGGCTCCAGGCAGGTGTTGACACAAATAACACTTCTACAGACCGTGCTAGCGGGTAACATGCTGTCTGATTCTCATGCAGCTGGATGTGTGTCCTATAAAACAGATTGTCCTGCTGGCCATGCAAGGGCAGAATAATATTCAGCCCAATGGTTAATTGCAAGCTGATGAGGAAATGCATCATTTACAGTCACTTAGGTGGATCCAGCGATTCTGTCCTTTAACTTTAAGAGCTCTTGGAGCCTGAAGAAGCGCTTGATACGGTCCTTTCCACCTTGGTCCAAGCTTGGGGCAATCCCAGTCCAGGCAAAGCAGAAGTACAAAGGGACCTGGGAGTGTTGGTCCAGGATTTTCTAAAGGTTAACTTGCAGGTAGAGTCCGTAATTAAGAAAGCGAATGTAATGTTGTCGTTTATCTCAAGAGGGTTAGAGTCCCTAGGTCAGGTAACTGGGAAAAATCCAGGAGGTTAGAGTCCCCCAGTGGCCGGGGCTAAGGTCCCTGGGACAAGTAACTGAGAAAAAAAATCTGGGAGGATAGAGTTCCTGCAGTGACCGGGGGTGAAACCCTGTGTCGGGCAATTGGGAAAAGGGAGGGGGGTTAGTATAAGACCTAGGTATAGAATAGTTACAGTGTCTGTCTGTTTTAACCACCCTGCCTTAGACCGGTTGTTAAGAGGGGAAATCCCCCACGCGAAGGTCAGGACCCTGAAGTGGGTGTTGAGACTAAGGCCACTGGTGTAGTATATAGAAACAAGTAAAAAGTGAAAGCACTGGATAAGCCGGATGTCGGAACCCCTTTACATCGGTTATGCCGAGATGACCCCGAAAGTGAAGTACAGTGCAGACGTCTGCCAGCATGCTTAAACAAAAATATTGGGAAATGACAATTGGCCGTTTGGGGGGACCATGGGATATAGATCTATGTACTAAAGCAGAAGAGGCACTGGAAAGGGTTAATGTCATTCTGGGGAAAGAGAGCTGAGGAGCTGACTGAAAATTCAAAACTGGCCAGTTGGGTGGATAATGCACATAGGAAAGGGATCAATGCCTGTGATAATGAGGGGAAACCAAAAACTTGGCAAGTTTTAAATATGCAGTGGGAGGATCATGAGATGAATGAAAGGGAAAGAGTTAAACAAGAAAGGCAGGAAGGAGAGCAACGAGACAAAGACGGGAGCTAGAGCGGCAGGCCGCGTAGACAGAAAACAAAAAATCGGAGGTACCTCTGGACATATCTGGCATGCCGATGTTCCAAATTAATGACACAGATGAACAATACAAGGAGGACTGGGGAAGGCACCCCTCTGCCCCATTGGGACCACTACCCCCTCTACAACCCTACTCGTCCTTGGCCAACCTACATCTGCAGGCACCCCGACACTGCCATCAGTCCCAGCAATCGCCCGTAGCCCTATCACCGTCACCGTACACTGACCAAACGAAACCTCCTATAGAATCTCACCCCACTTGCTTTTTCGATTGCCCCTCAACAGCAATCTAAAAGCACTCCAGGAGAAAGCAGCCTCCTTGATTGACACTCTGTCAGTGGTATGTTAAATGTTAATATTCTCTGCTGCCAGTACAGTGTGACATCAGTGTGTAAAATCTGTAAGATGTGCTGCGACAACTCACCATGCCTCCATCAAAAATATTTTGTAAACCCAAAACCTCTACTGTGTAGAAGTACAAGTGCATGTTGTTCCTTCAGTGTCACTGGATCAAAGCACTTGAATTCCCCGCCATCAGCACTGTGTGGAATCTGTGCCAGATAGCTTGCAATGGTTCAAGAGAGTGGATCACCACCAGATTTTCAGACACAGATAGGGACAGACAATAAATTTTAGCCTGGCCCAACATGCCAGCAAGCTCATGCCTGATTGAAAAACATTGTTGCCTTCTTGCTGTTGAACCTTGTGCATGAAATAAGTGTTTTCCCGTATCTTCATGTGCTCAGAATTCTCTTTCATCCTCCCATTCTCCGTGGATTAAAATCCTAGAGTTGACAGTCTTTGAACTTCATGTCACGGCCACAGACCAGGCATTTCCTCAGAATGAACTGTAAACTAAGAACTTGTATAAGCTCATATGTAACCTGCTTTAAGTTTGAGTGCTTTGATTTAAAAATAGCCAGCTGTAGAACTTTGTTTAAACAAGATTGAAAGAAGTTTATTTACATGAATACTACTGAAAGTTACTTAAGTGAAAATTGATAAAATTATTGGCTAAAATAAGATAAAAATATTTAAAGCAGGTAATGATGAAGGGTCTAGGCCCGAAACGTCAGCTTTTGTGCTCCTGAGATGCTGCTTGGCCTGCTGTGTTCATCCAGCCTCACATTTTATTATCTTGGAATCTCCAGCATCTGCAGTTCCCATTATCAATGATAAAAGTTATGCAGGAAGAGTGGCAGTGGCAGCACTGCCTAGCAGAGCCAAACTGGGGTTGAACATTGACTGGAATTACCAGATAAATGTCTGAGGAGTGGCATCAGTCAGTGCAGTGAAGTCAGCACAGCACAGTGGAGTGGAACTGAATCCAGAGACAGAGCTCTGGAGGTAATATGTCAACTGAAAAAGTGGCGTAGACTTGGCTGGCCAGGAACCAGGTCTAGAGACTGAGTGACTGGAGTTGAGAGGGAGATAGGGTAGAAAGTTCTCAAACTCTCGTACCCTGGTAACATCCTTGTAACTATTTTCTGGACCCTTTCAAGTTTCACAGCATCTTTCCTAAAGCAGGGTGACCGGAATTGCACACAACATTCCAAAAATGGTCTAACGAATGTCCTGTACAGCCACAACATGACCTTGCAACTCTTATACTCAATGTACTGTCCAATAATGGTAAGTAGACTAAATACCTTTTTCACTATCCTATTTACCTGCGACTCCACTTTTAAGGAACTATGAACTTGCACTCCAAGGTTTGTTTGTTTAGCAACACTTCCCAGGACCTCACCATTAAGTGTATATGTCCTGTCCTGATCTGCCTTTCCAAGATGCAGCAACTCACATTTATCTAAATTAAACTCCATCTGCCCTTCCTTGGCGCATTGGCCCATCTATTCAAGATCCTGTTGTCATCTGAGGTCACCTTCTTCACTGTCCACTACACCTCCAATGTTGGTGTCATCTGCAAAATTGCTAATCGTACCTCCTTTGTCCACATCCAAATAGTTTACATAAATGACCAACACAAAGTCTAGTAAGCATGTGCAGGCCGTACAGAAGTCCCTGGTGGCTATTTCCTTCTCAAATACTGTTTTAGATGCTGTTGGTGGAGGGGGCATGGATAGTCTTTCAGGGGAAAGCAACAGCAGCAGCCAGACCAATGGCACCATAACTGTTTCTGTTATATGACAAGGAGAGTCAAAGTATAGGTGAGCAGAAGTATAGGGGACTCTATAGTCAGGGGCACAGATAGGCATTTCAGTGGCTACAAGCAAGACCCCAGGGTGGTGTGTTATCTCCTTGGTACTATGATCTTTGAGCCTGGACGTGATAGTCCGAAAGGAAGGAGCGAGCAGCCAGAGTTCATGATCCATATTGGTACAGATGACATAGACAGAAAGAGGGATGAGGTCCTGCAAAGGGAATTTAGGGAGTTAAGTAGGAAGTTGAAAAGCAGGACGTCTAGGGTTGTAATCTCAGAATTGCTTCCTATGCCACGTGCTAGTGTTGCCAGAAATAGGAAGATAATAGAGTTGAACGTATGACTAAAGAGCTAGTATTGGAGGAAGGGATTAAAACATCTGGATCATTGGGACCTCTTTCAACACTTGTGGGACCTGTACAAAAAGGACAGGTTGGATCTAAACTGGACAGGCACCAATATCCTTGCTGGGAGGTTTGCTAGTGCCATTCAGGAGGGTTTAAACTAGTGTGCCAGGTTGGTGGGAATGACAGCAGTAGTTCAACATGTGGAATGTTTGAAGAGAAGAGAGGAGCTAAATCAAACAGGTCTCGTAGGAAGGATATGCAGAGCCAGCTGAACGAACACAGTGGGTCTAGCAGCCTCCACTGTGTCTATTTTAATACGAGCAATGTAACGGGTAAGGCACATCAACTTAGAGCCTAGATTAGTACATGAGACCATGATGTGGTAGGCAGTACAGAAACCTGGTTGAGAGGATGGCACGTTTGGCAGCTCAACATTCCAGGGTTTAGATGTTTTAGGTATGATAAATAGGGATGTAAAAGGGATGGAGGAGTTACATTACTGATTAAGGAGAATGTCACAGCTGTACAAAAAGAGGACATCTTGGAGGGCTCATCCAGCCAGACAATATAGGTAGGATTTAGGAATAAAAAAAATAATAAGGATGTGGTACTACTCCAGGGCTCCCACAGCCAGGAAAAAATAGTGGAACAGACATGTAAAAACTACACATTTGTGGTACTGGATGATTTTAACTTCCCCAGTATTGATTGGGACTTCCTTAGTGCCAGGGGTTTAGATGGATTTGTTGTGGCAGAATTTGTTATGTGGGTCCATGAGGACGTCCTGAAATAATAGTCCAACAAGGGAAGAAATCATTTTAAACCTTGAATGGAGAAAGAGCCTGGCCAGGTGATCAATGTTTCAATAGTGGAGTATTTTGGAAACAGTGATCATAATTCTGTAAGTTTTAAGATCGTTATGGTAAAGGATAAGACTGATCCTTAAAATAGTTCTAAATTGGGGGAAGGCTAGTTACAACAGTATTAGGCAAGAAGTGGAAAAATTGGATTGGAGCAGCTGTTTGAAGGTAAATCCATATGTGACATGTAAGAGTCTTTTAAAAGCCAGTTGACCCATGTTCAGGACCAGCGTGTTCTTGTGAGGGTGAAAGAAAGCAATGACAAGATTAGAGAGCCTTGAATGACAAGAGATGTTGTAGGATTAGTTAAAAAGAACAAGGAAGCATATGTAAAATTAATGAAGTAGAAATCAAACAAGGCCCTTGAGGAGTATAAAGGAAGCAGAAAAAAAGTTAAAAAAGAAATTAAGAAGGCTAGAAGGGGCCATGAAATGTCCATGGCAAGTATGGTTAAGGAGAATCCCAAGGCATTAATACTGAACCTTGATTGGGTTTTTTTTTGAGGAAGTGATGAAGATAAAGGCAATGGATGTTGTTTACATGGATTGGAGCAAGGCCTTTGATAAAGTTCAACATAGTGGGCTGGTCCAGAAGATCAAGTCACATGGAATCCATGGTGAGTTGGTAAATTGGATTCAAAATTGGCTTGGCTACAGAAGACAGTGAGTAGTTGTGGAGGTTTTTTTTCCTGATTTGAGTCTGTGACCTGCCGTGTTCTGCAAGGAACATCACTGGGATCTCTGTTGTTTGGAATGCATATAAATGATTAGATGAAAGTATTGGTGGTCTGATTAAATATGTTTGCAGATGACATGAAAATTGATGCAGTTGTGGATTGTGAGGAAGGATTTCAAAGGATATAGCATGGTAAAAATATCAGATAGCAAGTTGGGCAGAAAAATGACAGATTGAGCCTAGTCTGGATAAGTGAGGTCAAATGCAAGAGGAAAGTATACTGTAAATGGTCAGACCCTTAGGAGCATTGATATACAGAGGGATCTTGTGGTCCAAGTCCATAATTTTCTGAAAGGAGCAACACAAGTGGATGAGCTGGTAAAGAAGGCATGTGGAATGCTTGCCTTCTATATCCCTAGAATCCCTACAGTGTGGAAACAGGCTGCTCGGCCCAACAAGTCCACACTGACCCTCAGAGAATCCCACCCAGACTCATTCCCCAAACCCACCTAATTTACACATCCCTGAACACTATGGGCAATTTAGCAAGGCCAATTCACCTAGCCTGCACATCTTTGGACTGTGGGAGGAAACCGGAGCACTTGAAGGAAACCCATGCAGACACGGAGAGAATGTGCAAACTCCACACTGACAGTTGCCTGAGAGGGAATAGAATCCAGGCACCTGGTACTGTGAAGCAGTAGTGCTAACTACTGAGCCACCGTGCCACCTTTTTTTTTAAGAAAAATTGGACAATAAGCAGAAAATTTTATAATTCAGGTAATATTACACATTTTGTACCATTCACATCAATCCATAAGAACTTTATCAAGAAAATTGCCACAGGTTTCTCAAATGGAAACTTGGAGTTATACTGCACTTCTGAGAAAGTAGTTTCTGAAATCATATTTGAGAGCTCCCTGCCTTATTTGGGAAATTAATATAGCAAGCTGTGCATAATACAAACACATTGCTAACAGCATCAGAGATAACAAGGTGTAGAGCTGGATGAACACAGCAGGCCAAGCAGCATCAGAGGAGCAGGAAGGCTGACATTTCGGGCCGAGACACTGGGTTTGGAAATGATTAGCACCGCACTACAGTTCTGAAACCTAATGCATTGCAAATCTTTATGAAATACACAGCAAGAAAAGGGAAACAGTTCTTAAATTACAATGGATTGCAGGTTTAGGCAGCACAATTTATTAAAATATTACACAAAATTGAAATACATTTTCGAAAAGAGAGAACTTTATTTTTTTCTAGAAGAAACTACTGCCTTCTTGATCACTACATGACTGATGTATTTAAAACTCAAATGCACTCTGTCTCTGTCACCGACCCTGTCAACACATTTTTCTGAATTTAGCTTGCAACAATTTTCCAATATGGTTAGCAATATGCTTAAATGATGTTTTTTGACGTTCACGAGTCACTGAACGTGAAAGTTAGTAGGTCATGTTTCAACTGTATAAGACTTTGGTCATGTCACATTTGGAGTACTGTGTGAAAGTCTGGTTGCTGTACTATAGGAAGAATGTACAGGCTTTGGAGAGGATGCAGAAGAGGTTCACCACGATGTTGCCTGAATTGGAATGTATTAGCTATAAGGAGAGGTTGGACAAACTTAGATTTGTTTTGCTACAGTGGTAGCGGCTGAAAGACTACCTGATAGAAATATATAAAATTATGAGGAGCATAGATAGTCCAGATAGTGGAGGCCTATTTCCCAGACTGGAAATATCAAATGCTTAGAGGCGTAGTTTTAAAGTGAGAGGAGCAAAGTTTAAAAGAGATGTTTGAGGAAAATATTTTACACAGAGGGTGGTAGGTGCCTGGGACACAATGCCAGGCAAGGTGGTCAAAGGAGATACAATAACAATGTTTAAGAAGCATTTAGACAGATGCGTGAACAAGCAGAGAATGGAAGGATACAGACCAAGTGCATGAGATGGGATCATTTAGCAGAGTATCATGTTTGGCACAGACATAATTGGCTGAAGGGCCTATTCCTGTGCTGTATGTTCCATGTTCTAATATGGACATGAGATCAATTTCTACTACCTTAGCAGACTTTGCTGGTTTTAAAATTCTGTTTCCAAATTGAAAGGCCTAAAGTTGTACTCAGCTGGTATGATGGCTTCTGTAGTGAAATAGATGGAAGTTTCTCCCACAAGTGATTACATAGAACAGAACAAAGAACATTAAAGCACAGTACAGGCCCTTCGGCCTTTGATGTTGTGCCGACCTGTCATACCGATCTTAAGCCCATCTAACCTACACTATTCCATGTACGTCCATATGCTTGTCCAATGACGACTTAAATGTACCTAAAGTTGGCAAATCTACTACTGTTGCAGGCAAAGCGTTCCATTCCCTTACTACTGTCTGAGTAAAGAAACTACCTCTGACATCTGTCTTATATCTTTCACCCCTCAATTTAAAGCTCTGCCCCCTCGTGCTCGCCGTCACCATCCGAGGAGAAAGGCTCTCCCTATCCACCCTATCTAACCCTCTGATTATTTTATATGTTTCAATTAAGTTACCTCTCAACCTTCTTCTCTCTAATGAAAACAAGTCCCTCAGCCTTTCCTCGTAAGACCTTCCCTCCATACCAGGCAACATCTAGTAAATCTCCTCTGCACCCTTTCCAAAGCTTCCACATCCTTCTTATAATGCGGTGACCAGAACTGTATGCAATACTCCAAGTGCGGCTGCACCAGAGTTTTGTACAGCTGCAGCATAAGCTCTTGGTTCCTGAACTCGATCCCTCTATTAATAAAAGCTAAAACACTCTATGCCTTCTTAACAGCCCTGTCAACCTGGGTGGCAACTTTCAAGGATCTGTGTACACGGACACCGAGATCTCTCTGCTCATCTACACTGCTAAGAATCTTACCATTAGCCCTGTACTTTGCCTTCCGGTTAGTCCTACCAAAGTGCATCACCTCAGACTTGTCTGCATTAAAGTCCATTTGCCACCTCTCAGCCCAGCTCTGCAGCTTATCTATGTCTCTCTGCAACCTGCAGCATCCTTCGTCACTATCAACAACTCCACCGACCTATCTCCTCTGACTCCACACACAACTTACCACTACTATCCTTGATTGGGGCCTAATCTTACTTTCGTCATTCTTTTATTCCTTAAATACCTATAGAAATTCTGCAAATTTACTAACCCATCCTTCTACGCCCTCATCCAGGTCACTTATAAAAATGACAAACAGCAGTGGACCCAACACCGACCCTTGCGGTACACCACTACTAACTGGTCTCCAGGATGAACATTCCCATCAACTACCACCCTCTGTCTTCTTTCAGCAAGCCAATTTCCGATCCAAACTGCTGTATCTCCCACAATTCCATTCCTCCGCATCTTGTATAATAGCCTATTATGGGGAACCTTATCGAACGCCTTGCTGAAATCCATATACACCACATCAACCGGTTTACTCTCATCTACCTGTTTGGTCACCTTCTCAAAGAACTCAATAAGGTTTGTGAGGCACGACCTTTCCTTCACAAAACCGTACTGACTCTCCCTAATCAATTTATTCTTTTCTAGATGATTATAAATCCTATCCCTTATAACCTTTTCCAACACTTTACCAACAACTGAGGTAAGGCTCACTGGTCAATAATTACCAGGGTTGTCTCTACTCCCCTTCTTGAACAGGGGAACCACATTTGCTACCCTCCAGTCATCTGGCACTATTCCTGTAGACAATGACGAGTTAAAGATCAATGCCAAAGGCTCAGCAATCTCCTCCCTGGCTTCCCAGAGGATCCGAGGATAATTCCCATCCGGCCCAGGGGATTTATCTATCTTCACCTTCTGAAGGATTTCTAATACCTCTTCCATGTGAACCTCAATCCCACTTAGTCTAGTAGCCTGAAACTCAGTATTCTCCTCGACAACATTGTCGTTTTCTAGAGTGAGTAGTGTTGAAAAATATTCGTTTAGCGCTTCCCCTATCTCATCTGACTCCACACACAACTTACCACTACTATCCTTGATTGGCCCTAATCTTACTTTTGTCATTCTTTTATTCCTTAAATACCTATAGAAAGCCTTAAGGTTTACCCTGATCCTATCCGCCAACAACTTCTCATGTCTCCTCCTGGCTCTTCTGAGTTCTCTCTTTAGGTCTTTCCTGGCTACCTCGTAGACTTCCAGTGCCCTAACTGAGCTTTCACATCTCATCCTAACATAAGCCTTCTTCTTCCTCTTGACCAGAGATTCCACCTCCTTCGTGAACCACGGCTCCCGCACTCTACAGCTTCCTCCCTGCCTGACAGGTACATATTTATCTAGGACACACAGGAGCTTTTCCTTGAATAAGCTCCACATTTCTAATGTGCCCATCCCCTGCAGTTTCCTTCCCCATTCTATGCTCCCTAAATCTTGCCTAATCTCATCGTAATTGCCTTTCCCCCCAGCTATAACTCTTGCCCAGTGGTATATACCTATCCCTTTCCATCACTAAAGTAAACATAACAGAATTGTGATCGCTATCACCAAAGTGCTCACCTACTTCCAAATCTAACACCTGGCCAGGCTCATTACCCAGTACCAAATCTAAAGTGGCTTCGCCCCTTGGCCTATCTACATACTTTGTCAGGAAGCCCTCCTGCACACTCTGGACAAAAACTGATCCATCTATAGTACTTGAACTATAGTGTTCCCAGTCAATATCTGGAAAGTTGAAGTCCCCCATGACAACTACCCTGTCTCTCTCACTCCTATCGAGAATCATCTTTGCTATCCTTTCCTCTACATCTCTGGAACTATTCGGAGGCCTATAGAAAACTCCCAACAGGGTGACCTCTCCTTTCCTGTTTCTAACCTCAGCCCATACTACCTCAGTTGACGAGTCCCCAAACATCCTTTCTGCAACTGTAACACTGTCCTTGACCAACAATGCCACACCTCCACCCCTTTTACCATCTTCTACTGAAACATCTAAATCCCAGAACCTGCAACAACCATTCCTGTCCCTGCTCTATCCATGTCTCCGAAATGGCCACAACATCGAAGTCCCAGGTACTAACCCATGCTGCAAGTTCACCCACCTTATTCCGGACGCTCCTGGCATTGAAGTAGACACACTTCAATCCAACTTCTTGCTTGCCGGTGCCATCTTGCTTCCCTGAAACTTTATTTTGGACCACCCTACCCTCAACCTTTCCTATAGTCGAACTACAATTTTGGTGCCCATCCCCCTGCTGAATTAGTTTAAACCCACCCGAACAGCCTTAGCAAATTTCCCCCCCAGGATATCGGTACCCCTCTCGTTCAGGTGAAGACCATCTTGCTTGTAGAGGTCCCACCTACCCCAGAAAGAGCCCCAATTATCCAAGAATCCAAAACCCTCCCTCCTGCACCATCCCTGTCGCCACGTGTTCAACTCCTTTCTCTCCCTATTCCTCGCCTCACTAGCACGAGGCACGGGCAACAAACCAGAGACAACAACTCTGTTCTAGCTCTCAGCTTCCATCCTAGCTCCCTGAATTTCTGCCTTAAATCCCCATCTCTCTTCCTACCTATGTCGTTGGTGCCAATGTGGACCACAACTTGGTGCTGCTCCCCCTCCCCTTTAAGGATCCCAAAAATACGATCAGAGACATCACGCACCCTGGCACCTGGGAGGCAACACACCAACCGTGAGTCTCTCTCGTCCCCACAGAACCTCCTATCTGCCCCCCTAACTATGGAGTCCCCAATGACTAATGCTCTGCTCCTCTTCCCCCTTCCCTTCTGAGCAGCAGGGACAGACTCTGTGCCAGAGACCTGTGCCCCACTGCTTTCCCCTGGTAAGTCGTCCCCCCCAACAGTATCCAAAACGGTATACTTATTGTTGAGGGGAATGGCCACAGGGGATCCCTGCACTGCCTGCCGGTTCCCTTTCCGTCCCCTGACCGTAACCCATCTGCCTTTTTCTTGTACTTGAGGAGTGACTCCCTCCCTGTAACTCCTCTCAATAACCCCCTCTGCCTCCCGAATGATCCGAAGTTCATCCAGCTCCAGCTCCAGTTCCCTAATGCCGTTTTCAAGCAGCTGGAGTTGGGTGCACTTCCCGGAGATGTAGTCAGCAGGGACACTGGTAGTGATGACCCTTTCTCCCACATTCTGCAGGAGGAACATTCAACTGCCCTGACCTCTGTTCCCATTATTCTAAATTCCCAGAGACTTAAAAAAAAAGAATGAAAAATAAACTTGTTACCTCACCAATCAGGCACACAGAACCTTTTTTTGATTAGGGCTAAGGAACTGAGCAGCACATGGGAGTAGAGAGATGATAGGAACTGCAGATGCTGGAGAATCCGAGATAACAAGGTGTGGAGCTGGATGAACACAGCAGGCCAAGCAGCATCTTATGAGCAGGAAAGCTGACTTTTCAGGCCTAGACCCTTCTATTATCTCTGATACAATTTTAACCCCACTGTGAAGCCTCTTCTAAGGATGCCTAACCTGAAGAAGTTACCCCCCTCCGTCCGGACAAACCTCAGGAGATTTCTCACACTGCAACTCTCTTGTATCCACTTTTTGATCCGCCTCCCCCTATCTCCCTATTTATTTCAGAACCCTCTTCCCCTCCCCCATTTCTAATGAAGGGTCTAGGCCTGAAATGTCAGCTTTCCTGCTCCTGAGATGCTGCTTGGCTTGCTGTGTTCATCCAGCTCCACACCTTGTTATCTCTTACATGGGAGTAGAACTACTTTTGGTGTAGATGATAAACACTGACAGGAGTGATGATCCTGAATGATCAGTTTCAATGTTGTAATTTCTATTTAATGGCTAAGGATAAAAAATGCCGTTGTATATAGTATTTCTTTAAGCTAATGCCTCTGCTCCACTTACCGCTCTCCTCACACTTTGACTCTAATACTTCCATATAAAGTCCAGGGACTTTTGTGCATTGAAGTGTTGATTTAGTGCATGCAGAAATCTCGCTAAAACTAAATGGTAGATTTTTGTTATTACTATATGGACATAAATTTTGCGTACCATTCTCAGAAAGCTCATTACATATGCTTCTCGTCTTTAGATGTAAACCTGAGTGTCAGTAATTGATTCCTTCTGAGGTAGCACTCCAAACTTTCACTGTCTGTTTTCAATTGTTCTAAAGTATAACACAGGTCAATGAAAATGTTGACTCTCTTTATCGATTTTTCACTAAACTGCTATGTAGGATGAATAATGAACAATCCCAACATTACAAAATCTACGTTCTGCAGCATACAGTTGCAATGTTTTGTTATCACTTTCATTTTTTGTGTCAGATAGTTGGGTTTTTGGAAAGAGTTCATAGTCTCCATCAAGCCTGAGTTTGGAGTCTGTAGTGAGATTAGAAAATGCTGGACATTCAAGCATTTTTTCAAAGAATCCTTGAAAAGCCAATACTTAGGTGTGTCACATCAGAAGTTACACGCAGTACTTTTGGCTGAAATATCAGCTGAATTTTTCACCACCTTCCTAACTTAACCATAAAACAAATCTCATGTTGTATCGACAAGTAGAAATAACTGGTGTATGATAATTCCTCATCCCTGCTCATTATGTTGTACAAGCTAGCTATTCTATTGGTTAAGCAGAGGTTCACCTGCACATCTGCCAATGTGGTATACTGCATCCACTGTACTCGGTGTGGCTTCCTCTACATTGGGGAAACCAAGCGGAGGCTTGGAGACCGCTTTGCAGAACACCTCTGCTCAGTTCGCAACAAACAACTGCACCTCCCAGTCGCAAACCATTTCCACTCCCCCTCCCATTCTTTAGATGACATGTCCATCATGGGCCTCCTGCAGTGCCACAATGATGCCACCCGTAGGTTGCAGGAACAGCAACTCATATTCCGCCTGGGAACCCTGCAGCCTAATGGTATCAATGTGGACTTCACCAGTTTCAAAATCTCCCCTTCCCCAACTGCATCCCTAAACCAGCCCAGTTCGTCCTCTCCCCCCACTGCACCACACAACCAGCCCAGCTCTTCCCCTCCACCCACTGCATCCCAAAACCAGTCCAACCTGTCTCTGCCTCCCTAACCTGTTCTTCCTCTCACCCATCACTTCCTCCCACCCCAAGCCGCACCCCCATCTACCTACTAACCTCATCCCACCTCCTCGACCTGTCCGTCTTCCCTGGACTGACCTATCCCCTCCCTACCTCCCCACCTATACTCTCTCCACCTATCTTCTTTTCTCTCCATCTTCCGTCCGCCTCCCCCTCTCTCCCTATTTATTCCAGAACCCTCACCCCGTCCCCCTCTCGGATGAAGGGTCTAGGCCCGAAACGTCAGCTTTTGTGCTCCTGAAATGCTGCTTGGCCTGCTGTGTTCATCCAGCCTCACATTTTATTATCTTGGATTCTCCAGCATCTGCAGTTCCCATTATCTCTCTCTATTCTATTGGTCACCATAGTTTAGTTGATGATAGCAATTGAGTGCAAGTTACATTGGCATGATAGATATTGTTACTACGATCATGAGACGGTACCTGGATGATAGGTTTGTTTCCTTTGAGATCCAAAGCAGTTCTGTGGGAGTCCATCATCATATTAGGTGGAGCTTAATGCACTCCTTAGCATTGAACATATTCAGACCCATACACCTTATACCACAGATACAATTTTCTGGAAAATTCATTTTGTAGTGCAAGGATTCAAAGGCAAAGCATTGCACTGATTTTACTTTATAAACATCACTTTGCAGAGACAACTCAATAAAGTGTAATTAAACAAAAAATTGAAAAAGGCTAGACTTGAAGAACTGGATCACATAATGGACTGAACTGGGTGGGGCCTCAGTTTTTAGCGGCACCATCCCCTTCATTTCATATTGCGTCTTCTTACCATCTGTAAGAGCGTTTGTTTACAAACTCATTAGCACCGCCTCCTGCATGTTCTTTGCAAAACAACCACTGTCAATGCAGTTTGGGTAAGCGTCAATACAGTATCTCCACTCCCACTTTCTTCTGCTGGGATCTGAAGACCTTCCTGAAGTGTATGAATGACCTCCTGACTTCCTTTCCCTCTTCCCGTTCAGCTACCTGTTAAAACTGCAAGTTTCTTGTCTGGCATCCAGATCCTGGTGGTCGGCTTCATTGGCAGGAAATATTACAGGCAGTGAAATGATAGGCATCTGACACTTGGAATGCAACCCTGGAAGGCACATATGTTTCAAGAAATGGAGGAACTGGATAAATACTTTCATAGAGGAAAATGTTGCAGGGAAGAGCAGGGGAGAGTGACACTTAATTGAATAGCCTTCTATCAGTGACCAGCACAACTATGATGAGCTGAATGGCGTCCCTTTGTACTGTATTCTAGTAAGATACCTCCAAATTGTGCATTCACTCCAGGGCAAAGTTCTGATTATCCTGGAACAAGAACCCGAGTTTGTTTTGATGGGGTGAATTCTGAGTGATATACTTCACTCATGATCATATGCTGGCCCTCTGGTGCAAATGCCTGCACACAAATAGTCTATAGCGCTCAAAGAACATCGGGAAAACATTTGATGAAGTCCTACATTGGGGAAAGACAACAAAATGTAACAGGTGTGACAGGTCATAAGAGTGAGGTAAACTAGATCTTGGCAATGATACAAGACTCTAATAATGAGGAAGTGGAATCAATAATCTGAATAATTATGAGTTAAAGTTCTGAGGTACAAAGGCATTTTTTTCTGAGCTATGTCCTCAAAATAGTTAGTTTTATGTTGTTTCTCTGATAAATAACATAGTTATTCGGTTAATTTCTTGTTGATATGATTGATTTGAAGTTGATGCTGCATTTATATTATAACCAGCTGGCTTGAGGAGTATTTATATTATCTGTTGGACCCTCTTCTTACATCTGTGGCTTGGTATGTTTTGTAACATTTTTAAGTAGAAACAGTCTTGACTTTTAGGTGTGCCTGTAACAAGTTCACAAAAATGCTTTTTAGTTACTGAAGTACTTTTATAGTCAATGTTGTCATCTTCCTTGTGTTGTTTTCCTTAGCTCAGAATTACATCTCTGATAACAGGGGTTCAAATTACCGTTATCTAAAACAAGTTAATAAACAAACTGATAACTTGCAGTTAGATAAACTTCTGCATGCGCCCATAGTTTAGCATGCTGCAGATTGGACTCTTAATGGCTGCTGGTCAAGTGATGCTATCCTGCTCTTTGGCCCACTTGTGTTCTGAACTTTTAAAATAGTAACAAAAAATCCCCTTTCTTTTTCAACATAAGGTTACATACCCTGACAATAAAAATATGCATACATTAGATAATTGCAAATCTATTTACACAGGAACAAGAATCACAAAAATTAAGAATTTATGAGCCTAAGAGTCTGCATAATTTATGTAAAGGTGGTATAACAACCCCTTTCAGATCATCTGATGGCATAGTCTCGTGGAATTGTTTGGTTGTTCTGGACTTGTATGTGTGTTGGTCTTTTTCATATTGTTAGTGTTCATTGTTTTCACGATGATCTTTCATGCCTATATCATCTGGGCACACCCATGTTTGTCCTATGTACTGTACAGCTCCCTGAGTTGGCTTCTGTTTCTCCTTAATATTGCTGCATTAGGTGTTGTGACTTTGCAAAATCTATGCTTAAGGCATGCTTTGGATACTTCTGTGGGTAACCACGTTCTTTGTGTTGGCTGTATGACTCTGACCTTATATACTACACATAGATTAGATAATTCCATACCAATATGTGAAAAATTAACCTCTCATTGTTTCCTTCCTCCTTGATTTTTGAAAAGCTTGTCCTATATTTCTAAGAACTTACATAGGTTACGGCTTGGCAGGGTTGCTCAAAAGTGCATTCCAAGCATTATCTCTAGTGATGACAATAATCCCTGAGATGTAATTCTTTTGTATAGCATAGCAATAGGGAGATCGTGTTTTGTTGCCTTGAATTTCAAATGCTTTAACAGTGGTAAAGTTTTGCTTGGTAATACCATGGTTCTGTGATAATAAGGTGAGCCTGTCAAATGGTTTATGACCCATTTGACACACATGTCCCTATATTGTATCCTCTTGTCAGATGTGACCTCTCCAGGTATTTCGAATAGGTTGAATATTACACTCATTGTGCCTGCCGTAGATTCATTAGGGGTGTTCTGTAACTGTATGAGAATTGTAAACTTGAAAAAGTTAGTTGGTGGCTAAGAGAAAATTCTCGCATGTATGGTTACTATCTGTTGCTATTTTGGACCAAGGAACTGTAGGAATGTTGAGAAGGTGTAGTGATTCTTTATGTTGCTGTAATTTGTGACTCTGGTACACCTCGAACATCCTCACTGTCTTAATATCATTGTTAACCCCTGACTAATACATTGTATCCTTTTCCAGATATTTTATTTGCTGTATACCCATACGTTCCTCATCTGGCTGTGACAAAGTGTCCTGCTGAAAAGTTTCAAAGACTCAACTTTCAAGTATCAAGAATGGTACTTCATCATAGAAGTTTATTATGTTTGATGCTAGGAACTTAAAAAAAAATCCAAGTCATCACTGCAGGTTTTTCTATGTCTTGTGGCAAAAGCATGTGTCGTGCATCTTCAACTCAGTATGTTTGGGTACAAATCCTTTTCATGAATAAGCCCAAAAAATGTTGACTCCATCTATATTGCCCAAGACAAGTCCTTCATGATGAACTGCTCCAATTGGTAAGTGCAGATTTCAGTCATGTACTTCTTTGGTTTTGCTCATCACCTCAAATTCATCAGCAATGTGTTCTCATAAAACAATGCTTCCTCTAATGTTCGAATTTTGTGTGGCCAATATTGTAGAGAAAGCTTTAGTTGTCCTGAGTCTAAAATGATCAGATTGTACCATTATTTTGCAGCACATGATAGAATGTCGTAAGTCTATGTGCTGAATGATATTCCATTCATTATAACCCACGGTGGGGGGGGGCACGGGAGGAGATGGTGGGGGAGCTGGCGGCAATGATCTCATGACATTAGCACTGGATTGTTAATCCAGAGACCCAGATAATGTTCTGGGTTCCCAGGTTTGAACCCTACCATGGCAAATGGTGGAATTTGAATTCAATAAATATCTAATGATACCTTGAAGCCCTTGTCAATTGTTGGAAAAACCCATCTGGTTCACTAATGTCCTTTAGGAAAGGAAACTGCCATCCTTACCTCGTCTGGTCTACATGTGAGTCCAGACCCACAGCAATGTGGTTAACTCTTAACTGCCCACTGGGTAATGAGATGGGCAATAAATATAGGTCTAACTAGCAATGCACTAATCCCATGAATGAATAAATGAAAAACAAAATCCAGTTCATTCTTAAGCTTTACTCACATATGGTTTTGATCTCCACACCTAAAAGAAGACATATTTGCCATTGAGGGCATGCAATGAAGGTTCGCTGGATTAATACCAGGGATAGCAGGACTATTGAATATGGAGAAATTGGTTTGACTGGCCCTGTATTCACAAGTGTTTTAGAAGAATGAAATGGAATCTGATTGAAGTGTGTAAAGTGTAAGCAGGGTTATACAGAATGGATACAAGGATAGTGTTCCCTGACTGGGGAGTCTAGAACCAAGCATCACAATCTCAGGATACGGGGTGTAAGCCATTTATGACTGAAATGAGGAAATATTGCTTCACTCAAAGGTGACCAACCTGTGGAATTTGCTACCATAGAAGGCTGTGAAGGGCAAGTCACTGAGTATATTGGAGAAATAAATTGACACATTTTTAGATAATAAAGGCTTCAAAGGGTATGGAGAAAAAGCAGGAATATTACATTGAAATAAAAAATCAGCCAGGAATATATGGAATGCAGAGCACATTGGAAGGGTTGAATGGCCTATATCTGCTCCTAATTTCTTTGCTTCTAAAATTGCCTTCCAGCAATTCAGATAAATACAGGAAACAGAGAAAATAAGTGCAGGTATATGACATTCAGGATATTGAACTTGCTGTGTTATTCAACATGATCATGAGTGATCTTCCATCTCAACATCATGCACTTGCTCTCTTCCCAAAACCTCGGATGTCGTTAACTTCTTGAATACTATCTATTTCTTTCTTAAATATATACAATGTCTTATCTCCACAATCACTCTAACGGAGAATTCCATACGTTCACCACTCTCTGAGTGAAGAAATTGGTCCCCATCTCAGTCCGAAATGGCCCACAGTGTATTCCGAGATGGTGATCCCTTGGTTTTGACCCAGGCCAAAGTGAAACTTTATTCCTATGTGCAATTCCGTTCAAATTTGATGTGATTCAGTGAGATCTCCTCTCATTCTTCTGACCTCCAGTAAATATAGGCCCAGCCGACCCAATACCCCTTTATATGTCAGAACTGCCACCATCATTCTGTTGAATCTTTGGTGCACCCCCTCAATGGCCGTGATAGCCATGTCACTGCTTGCCTGTTCGCTTGCCATGTGCATCTCTAACAGTTGATCCGTCCATCCACCCATGATGCCTTGCCACCCTTTGATTGTTATGCTGCTGCAAAACTTCCACTTCTGGAAACCATGCAATTAGAGAAAAATGCTTGCTGTTAACAGACTTTGCCAGCTTGTTGTATGTTTCAGTTTGTTCCTGATGGACTATTATTGCAGGGTTAGTAAACAAATGAAGAAGAACCATACTAGGTTATAAAAAAATTAGGCTGCACTTTCTCTAGAGAGAAACAACTGGCGGTGGTTTAACCTGAGAGTAATCACACCGCAAAGACTGACAAGAATAGTCCTCCATGGTAAGCTCACCTATTTAGGAATTGAACCTAGGCTGCTGCCATCATCCTGCACCATAAATCAACTGAGTAGCCAACTGTGTTAACCAGCCAGTATATTAGGAGTGAATTTGTGAAGCCAGTATGTTATAGAACAAGAAACATTGAAATCTGTTCAGCCCATGCTTGTCTTTCCTCTTCAAACAAGTTACAGATGACTCCGACCAGAATGTTAAGAATGAATTTGCACAGATGTCCCACAATACCAAAGCAGTCAAATCAATATGAACACAAGGCTGGTATCAAAGCCAAACATTCCCACTTTATTAGGAACAAAATTATAATGATCTTTAATACTAAATATAATATCTCTGAAGGATTAAGGATAGTAAGAACTACCGATGCTGGAGTCAGAGATAACACAGGGTGGAGCTGCAGGAACACAGCAAGCCAGGCAGCATCAGAAGAGCAGGAAAGTTAACCTTTTGGTTTGGGACCCTTTTTCAGAAACGGTGGAGGGGAAAAGGAGCTCTAAAATAAATAGAGGGAGGAGCGGTGGGGCTGGGGATGGTGATAGGTGAGTGCGAGTAAGCATTGATGGGGATTGGTCAGTGAGGTGGGAGGACCGGATAGTTGGGAGAGACGATGGACAGGTTGTGTTAGGTCAAGGAGGCGAGGAGGAAAGGGAGGGTTGGTCATCGGATGAGGCTGGGTGTGGGGAGATTTTGAAACTGGTAAAGTCCACATTGAGATGATTGGGTTGTAGGCTCCCAAAATGGAATTTGAGGTGCTGCTCCTCCAGTTTCTGGGTAGCATCATTGTGACACTGGAGGAGGCCCAGGATGGACATATAGCGAGGGAGTGGGAGGGGGAGTTGAAATGGTTTGTGACTGGAAAGTGTTGTTTGTCGTGAACAGAGCGCAGGTGCTCTACAAAGTCTTTCACATCAGACAGATGTTCACCTGCACATCCGCCAATGTGGTCTGTTGCATCCGCTACTCTCAATGTGGCCTCCTCTACATTGATGAGACCAAGCAGAGGCTCATGGACTGCTTTGTTGAATATGGAGGAGCAGCACCTCATATTCTGCCTTGGTACCCTACAACCCAATGGTCTCAATGTGGACATTACCAGTTTCAAAATCTCCCCACCCCCAGCCTCATCCCATGACCAACCCTCCCTCTCACCACTGCCTCCTTGACCAAACACAACCTGTCCATCTTCTCTCCCACTTATCCTCCTACCTCACTGCCCAATTCCCACCACTGTCCACTTGCACTCACTATCACCATCCCACCTACCTTCCCCATCTCTTCTCTCGCTATTTATTTTAGAGCTCCCTTACCTCTTCCCCATTTCTGAAGAAGGGTCCCAACTCGAAATGTCAACTTGCCTGCTCCTCTGATGCTGCCTGGCCTGCAGTGCTCCTCCAGCGCCTCACTGCATCGTCCTTAACCTGCGGACAAGGGAGGTGCAGTTGTAGTATGGCGCACTGACCTCTACATTGCCGAGGCCAGGTGCCAACTTTCCGACACCACCACCTACCGCCCCTTTGATCATGACCCCACCCTGACCACCAAACCGTCATCTCCCAAACCATCCACAACCTCATCACCTCAGGTGACCTCCCACCCACAGCCTCCAACCTCATCATTCCCCAACCCCCTTCCCAAAATCCACATACCTGACTGCCCTGGTCGACCCATTGTCTCCGCCTGCTCCTGCCCCATCGAACTTATCTCCATGTATCTCAACTCCATTTTCTCCCTGTTAGTACAGGAATTCTCTACCTACGTCCATGACACCACCCACGCCCTCCACCTCCTCCAGAACTTCCAATTCCCCAGTCCCCAACACCTCATCTTTACCATGGATGTCCAGTCCCTATACACCTGCATTCCTCATACAGATGACTTCAAGGCCCTCTGCTTCTTCCTGTCCCGACGGCCCGACCAGTCCCTCTCCACTGACACCGTCATCCGCTTAGCCAAACTCATCCTAAGGGGGTGGCCCCAGGTACCCGCATGGGCCCAAGCTATGCCTGCCTCTTTGTAGGTTATGTGGAACAATCCCTGTTCTGTAGCTACACTGGCCCTAAATCCCACCTCTTCCTCCATAACATTGATGACTGTATCTGCGGCACCTTGTGCTCCAATGAGGAGCTCGAACAGTTTATCCACTTCACCAACACTTTCCACCCCAACCTTAAGTTCACCTGGACCATCTCTAATACCTCTCTCTCTTTCCTGGATCTCTCTCCATCTCTGGCAACCACCTAGGAACTTTCTATAGTTTTGGCAGTCAGGGAGACATACTTAATAGTTTGAAACAAGAGTGAATCAGTTAGATGGCATGCTGCTGATAGTTCTATTGTGGAGCAGAACCAGATGCCTTTCTGTCTGGGATCATCTTTGTTTAATGGATAAATTGTTGAGGGTGTCTGTGCAGATTAACTGTCTCCTTTTATATTTTGCTAATGTCATTAGCTGCTAGCTGCTGTGTTTGCACTGCGTCTGATATGTGGGTTTTGTGATTTCAGAGTTTCACTTGGCCAGTGTACCCACTATCCCTTGCCAGTTGGCCAAGTTAGCAATCTGACTATGTTTTAGCCGCAAGGAGGCTGCAACTCCACTGCAGCCATACATGTTTGCAAAAGCATGTCAGCTAGTCACAGTGTTTTACAGAATGGAAACAGGTCCCTCAGCCTGTTGTGTCTGACATCATGTCATCATGCATCTATCTCTATTCTAGTTCCATTTTGTAGCATTTCGCCTGTAGCTTTGCATGCGCTGGGGTTTCAAGTGCTCATCTGAATAATTCTTAAATATCTCTTTAGCGTTTCTCTCTACTGTCCTTTTCAGGCTGTAAGGGGGAAACTTGGCTATGGCATTAATTAATCTGTACTTCCGCAAGGTTCATGCTGGGATTATAATGAGGTAGAGTTTTAATTAACTCAATAATCATATAAATCATTTAAGATGCATTTTTATTTATTCAAGTGAAAAAAGTGGCCAGGTTAAAAGTTAATTAAACTGCATAAACATGCCCAGTTGCTTATTGGACAGGCAGATAGAGTTTTTGTGAAATGCAATATGGCTGAACGTCTATTAACCCGAAAGCCTATTTGGAAATAGAATCCGAAGGTATGACCCAAGACCATGCCAAGAAAAATGGGATATAGTCAAAGGTGGGAATAAAGCACAGTCTTCAGAGAGAAGATAGGATGGTGTCTGGGAAGGTAGGGAGTGGTGAGACCAGGGGTTACCTTGCCACTATTGGAATGTGTGATAAACAAAGTGTTTGTCTAAAACAGAGTACTTTGGATTGCGAATAATGTACTGTATACGTGACTTTCAATATATAACTATCCAATGAATCCTCGTTGAGTTAGTGTGCAACCTCAGAATCTTTTCTGGGGTAAACTGTCCCATCATCTCAAAAACTAATCAGTACCTTGAGTTTCCTGAGATAATTTCATTAAAAAAATTAACCACAACAATTGGCATCATAAACAAAATACTCAGATTAGATTCAGAAAGGTTCTGCAGAGGGGTGAGTAAATTTTATTTACCATATTAAGCATGGTAAGTCTAGCAACAATTTGGGCAAGTATCAAAAGAAACTGAAGGACTAGTCAGGACAGGTGGTGCTGAGGAAACCATTGGAGGCTAGGCTAATTCTATGTTGGACAATCTGCGCTCGGGCTAAAAGCGAGATAAACCAAATCTGCACTAGACAAAGTGCACTGGGCCTAGGTCCGACATGTAGGACTGCCATACTAGGACAAAAGATGGAGTGGCAATATCGGTGCTGGAGTAACCATGCTGGGGTTTGGAAAATCTGAGTTGGTGCACGGAAGGGAACTTTTCTTATCCAAAATATAGGATCCATATAGGTTTGAGAACTGGCAGAGCAATGATAGGCAGGAGAATGCTGGGGAAGGAAAGATGAAAAGGTTATGGACTTCACATGGGGACCCAAGGACACCATCATGCGGTTCATAACAGGACAACAAGCAAAATTAGTTCGGAAAATATGGAAGGAAAGTTGGGACCCAGGTAATGGTCTGGCAGAACAGAAAAGTTGGTGGGTGGGTAAAAACAAGGACTGACAGAAGAAAGCAATGATCGTAGTTACAAGTTTATATTTACAACTGGTTAGATAAATGGATGGAAAGGTTCTGGGGAGGGTTTGGCTGATGGCCAAAGCTTATAGTGAGTGCAGAGAGCTCAGAGGATGTGACCACCCCATATAATAACTCACCATCAACGATTGCCCCTACCCATAGGCTCATTAACCCTGTGGCACCTAGGACATTAACTAATAAAACTAGTAGCTCCAGGAAATGGGGTGCAATTAAAATAGAAGGAGGAGGATATGTTCATCATTATACATTTACAATTGTGCAAATGAGTTAATGTTTACATAACACTAAATTGCAAGTCAGTGGCTGTGGTCAGAGTCAATGAGAATAAGGTAGAAACAGCTGAAAATTGGGGAGAAGACATCCAACCCCCATATAATGAATTGCAACTGTCTCAGTATACAGTGAGAAGGCAATAAACCACCCTGTAGTTAGAAAGACATCAACAAAAATTAAGATTGTTCACAAACTATCTTGTTCTAATCTTTCTGTCATACAAGTTCAAGTTCTCATAATGTAAGTAACTTCATCTTGGAAGATATCTAATTTGAATTTTGAATTTGGAATAAGAAGTATTTTTAACTGTGGTCGTGGCTTGTTCTCAAAAACATAGATTAACGAGTTTGGTATACTTGTAATTGAACTCCACTTTGAAAAATGATTGAGAAAAGATGGAAAATGTAAAGATATGAGATATATGTTTCTATTGTGAAGATGATCTTCAAAATACTAAAAGGAATTTGAGACAGTTGGAAACAAATTTGGAAAACCCTAGAAAGGGCTATCATATTTAAAATCTCAGTCTGAAAAATTATCAGAAGATTTCAGCAATTTCCTAAACAAGGTAACATGTCAACATAACGTGTAAAGAAATCAGGAAAGAACTTAAACACTAGGACCTAGGAGAGCTAAAAGGGGCCAGGAACTAGCACCGTCATCAGTTTCCAAAAGGGAAAGCCATTTGAGTAGGATGCCAGGGTCTCCCGCACTACTTGTCTGTTACTTTTGGACTGCCTGGCAGTCATCTATTCCCTTCCTTCCTCCAGGCTCTTAAACTGCACTGTGGTCACTTCTCTGAACATGCTATCCATGTAACCCTCAGCCACACGGATGTACCACAGAGTCTCCACTCATTGTTCAAGCCCCAGAACACAGAGCTCATGTTTCTCCACCTAGGGGCTGGGACTGTTCCTGATTTCCTACATAATACAGGCCACATATTCCACTCAACCAACCTGTACAGTCCCGTCTCAAATGTCTTTCCTTTATGCTGACTTTACTTCCCTTATCCTACTTTGCTTAATTATATTATTTTATCATATTGGCTCTGACTCTGACTTATTCCAAAACCTGAGGTTACTGGACCCCCAGTCCTAGCTCTCAATACATCCTCTTGCTGCCTTCTCTCTCACTGCTGTGTTGAAACTGAAGAGCTAGGCTCTGATTCTGGGTATCAATATGTCCTCTTACAAAGCCAGGGTGAATACCTGACTAATTTAGTTCAGTGCTTGCACATCCAGACTTCGATTTTGAACACCTGCCACATTTCAAGTTACATTCCAGGGCTGGTGTTGCACACACCCATGTCTGTGGATACTGGTCTCTGAAACTTGCCAGCCTCTCCACATCATCATGGCATATCACAGATCCATTTACAATATATATTTACATTTCCATGCTGCTCCTTGGGGTGTACCAGCAACTATCATTGAAATGCTGCTGCAGGGATATTCTGTATGCATGAACAAGCACCCAACTCATGGATTGGACCAGGTTGCTCGCTTGTTCTCTTAGCGCTCACTCATCAGGCCCTTCTGGATGCTCACAACATTCTTGCCTTGCTTTGGCTTTTAACTTGTTTCCCTCTCAGCCAGAGATAATATAGTCACGGTACTTCTGTGTTAACCTGCCTTTCAGCACAGAACAAAACCAGGCAGCTTGTCATGGTTGTCAGTAGTCATCAATCGATGGATTGGACATCTTGTTATCCAGGAGACCATGTTATGTTAATGTCACACCTGCACCATGTGCAAGCAGCGTATGTAACAGGGACACTGTAAGTACTTCAAAAAAATGACCATGTCTCATAGTCAAAGGGATATAGCCCTTAGTCAAGTCAATGGAGACACTCTTTAGTCAGGGTGTCCTGGCACCATAAATCAGGAGCAGTGTCTGATATCAGTCCATTGGCTCGGGCGTGACCATTTTGCCACTCAAGGTTATCGGGTTCAAGATCTTCACCTCGTAGGGAGTGAGAAGCTGAATGTGAGAACCCCACCTCCGTCTTGGCTCCTTTGTCCTTTTGTGGGCTGTTTTTTCCTGGATTGAGCATGATGATAGCAAGAAAAAACTTGCTAAGCCTTGTGGAGAAAAATCCACCATGAAATTCATTGAAAATGACATTTCACCAAAATATGGCAAGATTTAGCTCCAATCTCTTTTGAAATAAGCTTCCAAATGATACAGGATCACGCTCCATGAGGGAAAGAAGCTGGATGAAAAGAAGGCTTCAGGTTTCTCTTACCAGACAATGATGGATAAACCATTGAGTTTCCTTGCCATCAACTCATGAGCTCAATCCCTGAAAGAGAAGTTAACTCCCTGTTTTTTATTTAAAATTTAATAATTATGAGCGATATTTAAAAAAAATAATTTAGTAGGATATGAGTAGTATAGCAGGGCCAACATTTGATGCTTATCCCTAGTTGTCCTTGAGAAGATCAGAAGGAATATGATCAAGAAAAATTTGGTCTTCTCTGATGTCAAGATCAGCAATGTCACCACAGAGAAGGAAAAGCAGCTACTGGGATTCCTGGCATCTACTCTCCCCCAGAGAAGTTTTTTTCTTTGTCGGTTGATATTGACACTACCAAGAGCACTGTTTAAGAAAACCCCATGTCGATTTGCAGTTGTGGATATGAATATCATGCCTTCGTCTCTAAACATTAATGGTTTCCACCTGGCCTTGGCAGGGTCCCTGTTTGAACTACTGGCACAGAGCAGGGCAAGCTTTCTAAATATATTCTCTGACTGTTCTAACTCTAGATTTCACAATTCTGAAATCTGTTATGATAGCCTAGCAACTCTCACGACGCACATCATTTTAGAGAAGTAATTCTGGCATTTAAACACAGTATTGAGTCACCAGCTGAAGGCAAGAACTGGAAAACAGATTGTTGAATTAAGTCAACCTTTTCAACTTATCAAAACGTAAAGTATGATATATACTAAAAAACAAAGGAATCACCTTAGTCAGTAAACTGGAATTTTAAATCAGATATCCTCATCTGGGTCCAGTGACGGACAGTGAAATAGGAATAGAAGTCAGCCATGTGGTTTCAACTATTGTTGAGATTTATCATTGCTAAGAAAATGACTTTTGCTTGTCAAACAAAGGATTGTGCTCTAAATAATTGCTTGCTTACTTTCCTTTTGAAGAAACTAATCTGCAGCAGCCAATTATATAATAAGCATGAGTAAAACTTTTCAAACTGACAGCCTTAAAGGCTGTTTGACGTTCCAATGAATTCCAGCCAAATTTCAAAACATAAAAGCTCAATATTTTTTCATATCACAAGTATAATTGGCCATGATGTACTATAAAAATAGTAATGAGGCAAAAGTGACAAGATATCAAATTAAAATATGCAGAAGTCCACAGATAAACATTAAAATTTACAGTTCTTGAGTAGATTTGTAGCTCGGGTTGTGGATGCTGTGGTTGATTCGCTTGCCGTGCTGGTTTGTTAGTTCTCAGACGTTTCATTACCCTGCTTGTTAATATCATCAGTGCAGCGTCTGAAGAAGCTGTTGTGTTTTCCTGCCTGGTATTTAAACTCTCAGGTCCATTGGAGTTGATTACCTAATTTCCATTCTTTTTCTTCTTCACAGTGGTGTATATATATAGGGTCTACTTTTACATGTTTATTGATGGCCTTCTTGGTGGCGGACCAGGCCTCAACTTGCGTGTCCACAACCTGAGCACAACCCAAATCTACTCGAGAACCTTAGACATCTATGGGAAAAGCATGCTCAAATTGGCCCAGAAATGGGAAACCTATACCAAATGACAGAGCGCTACCTACAAGCAACTCTGCTTCCTGCATCAATGCCTCAGGAACCAGGTATTACCATGCAGTGTTAGATACAAATCTCCCATCAACAACCCACATGCACATTGAACAGCAGAACACAGTAGTCGCAGAATGGTGAAGGTAATGATTAATGACGCATACAACCAGCTCCACAGATATGACAGAGAACTTATGCGCCAAAAAAACCCTATTCCTAGACACAACCAAACTAGAGTGGACAACAGACTTAGAACGAGCCATTAACATCAGTCAACAAATAAAAAGAACCAAGAAAAGACAGATCTTACAAGAAAAACTAGTTAAATTAACACACCAAAAAAACTTGGATAAAAAACCTTTCAGACAGGAAACTAACAGACACAGAGAAAACTGTTCTAATAGATGTACTCAGCTACAACCACAGAGATGCAAGACAGAGTTCCTAGCCACACTAGAATCCACACTGAAGACCAACGGCATCAATGAGGAAACACACTAGCCATAAGACAGAGAGTGGTCCCGACATTGACCAGAAGAATCAAACTTAACACTCTCATTACAGCAGAAAAGGACTTAAAAAAGACAAAAACGTCATAATCCCACCAGCAGACAAAGGGCTCATGACAGTAATACTAAACAAACGGGACTACCTCACTAAACTACAGACACTACTGGCACACACGAATACATACCGACACATGCAAATAGACTCGACGCTGCAAGTGGCTAATAAAATATTCAACACACTAAAGAGGCTCAAACAAACTGGACAAATCAACAAAGCAGATTACCTAAAAATGAAACCGGAAGAGACAAACACCCACAGATTCTACGGCACCCCAAAGGTACATAAACTATAAGTACCCCTCAGACTTATAGTCTTCCTCCCAGGGACACCAACACACAGGTTAGCCAAGGAATTACAAGAAAGACTAAAGTACCTTGTCAGCAAGTCACTCCACTCAATCCACTCAGCCCAGGAGTTCCTCAAATCCCTCAAAGACATAACAATAGATGAGGATGAGACCATGGCGTCCTTTGACATTACCGCCCTATTCACAGCGATTGACATATCACTGGCAGGAGAAACACTAGCAACACTACTAAAAGAACGAGACTCGAATGACACCATCTCCACAGACAACATGCTGAAATTACTGGATCTATGCCTCACGACCCGTTTTACCTTTAATGGCCAAATCTATGAACAAATCAACGGGACACACCAACTAATAAACAGCTCTCTCACTGGCATCCAATTCACTAGGGAAGAAGAAAAGAATGAACAGCTCCTATTCCTGGACATCTTTATTGAATGGAGGGCCAGTGAGGAATATCTGACGCAAGTACACAGAAAGGCCACACACATGGATCAAGTCCTGAATTTCAACAGTAACCACCCCAAAACCCACAAATGAAATTGCATGAAGGCTAGTGCAACATCGAGGGCTGAAGGGCCTGTTCTGCGCTGTATTGTTCTATGTTCTATGTTCTAAAACCCTATTTAAATGAGCAACATCACACAACAGCAGCCCAGAACTATGCAAAAATGAAGAAGAATACCTCTACCAAGTGTTTAAGAACAACAGATATCCAAACAGCTGGGTCCAACAATATCTATCACACAAACAACAGGAAGATGCAGCATGCCCTGACACATATGTCACGTTATCATACATCAAGAGCATATCCAAACTGACCACAAGACTCTTATGACCATTCCGCATCAGAGTGGCACACAAACCCACATCAACCCTACACCAACTGCTAACTCAGACCAAGGACCCCTTACCCACTTTGGACGGAACCAACATGATATACAAGATTCCACGCAAGGACTGTGACAAACATTACATTAGACAGACAGGAAGGAACTGGCCACAAGAATACATTAACACCAACCAGCAACAAAAGGACATGACCAATACTCACTTGTCTCCGTTCGTACAGACAAGGAGAACCACCAATTTGATTGGGACAACATCACGACGCTAGGAGAGGCCAAACAGAGACAAGCATGGGAATTTCTAGAGGCCTGCTTCTCCACTATGTGTCTGCAAACTAACAAACCAGCTGGGAGTGCCAACCAACCACAGCATTAAAATCTACAAATTGCCAACTGCAGTATGGCACTCTTTTCAGCTAAAACAGCATCATTTGGCTCCCATTTGAATATATTGGACATGTGAAATTCCAGTATGAATCTTGTAGATTTGGATGAATATTGACAGAGCAAGTTAGGGCTTCTCTACTTCAGTGTAAGCACTCTATTTAATAATATGATAAACATTAAGTATTGTCAAACAACTCCGTCACTGAGATTTAATTACTACAAGTGCTGTATCTCATTTATTCAGTTTTTAGTTAATAGAATGCAATTTTAAAAACATGTATTTCTGTCACTTATTATCTCTCAATCCAATCTTTTTTTCCATTTTTTATTTCTACTTCTGTACCTGATTTGACATTGAATTCATGATTTTATCTTACATTTTCTTGTTTTGTGTTAGCTGTGCAGTCCTTAATCTTTGTTTACAAAGATCCTTGATGCCTTAGAATGAGTGTTGCACTGTTTACATCTCACAGAAGCAACCTATGTTGAAAGTTACATGGATATTAAATTCACAGAGATAGGTCTATCAAACTGATGTTGCTAATCACTTTCTGGGTATATTCTGGCTATTGACAAACATTTTTATTGTCAGTCATGGCTCAGCAAAAAAGTATGCTCTTCCCTGTGTCAAAGGGCCGTCAGAGGGTCTAACCTTACATGAATCTAGAAAAGCACTAATTCAAACAAAGTTGGAGCGTTGCACTGGTGGGATCGGGTGGGATGTGGTGCTTGCCTTTTAAATGAAGTGATTAATAGAGCTTCTATCCAACAGACATAAAAAATCCCGTGGAACTATTTTAAGGAAGAACAATGGTGTTCTTGCCAGTATCCTGATTATGCTAAGAATGAAGGGATCTGAATCTCAGCGCCAAGAAATATTTTCCCAATCTTCAAGCCTGAAGTAACAATTTCAGAATCTCATAACTGAATGGCAACCACCTTGTGTCTGTGTACTGACCTCATTAAAACCTCAAACCACCTTATTATAAGCCACTTACAATTCTCCTCTCCTCCACTGAGAAGTTGGACAGTACAAATGCCTACATGTGATCCAGAGGAGGTACCTCAATGGTTTTAGCTCGCTGAATGCTTGTTGCAGCTATAATGTGACTTTCCTAGCATGGTCTATAACTACGACGCCCCTCAAACCTTCACCCATGAAAGCAATTTGTAAACTACCAGTCTCACCAGACCTTCATAACTTCTGTCTGATCAGTTCAGACATCACTCGACTTTAGAGTTCAAGGAGACATTTGAACTGCCTACTTCTGCAAAGTTGTTTCGCAAATGGAGACATATTTCTCTTGTATATATACGGGATAGTTTTGTGCTCATGTGAGCCCATGCACTTTATGGTTTAGCTTACCTTTCTTAGTGTTTAGTGCTGCCAGCTTCTCCCTACCTCACATTGCTTTCTTACTGCACAATCTTTGACTTCAACCCTGGTTTACAGGCTGCTAGTCTTTTGTGTGGCTCGCATTGTTTTCTTAGTAAAGTGACTTCTGTGCTGACTTAAACCTTAAGTTCTATGGTACATCTAAGGCAATGCCATTCAGCTGCTGTAATTTTGGAGTTGGGTGGAAAACAATCAAAACTAAAATATCCCATGGAATTTCCAATGTTCTTTCTCCAGACTGTTTCAATTTTGGCAAATCATTGAAAAAGAAATATGTTCGACAAGAGTTTTAAATTAAAAAAGAATTCGAAATTGTTACCAGGGCAATGTAATAATCAAAGGGAAATTGAACCTTCATGTTGATGGAACAAATAAAATTGGCAAAAGCAGTCTTGAATGCAAGTTTGTAAAATACTTCTATGATAGTTTTCTGGAACATTAACACATTGTGGATCCAATTATGGTCAACATTATTTAGTTCAAGCCTTGTGTAGTAAGACAAGGTTAATTAATAATCTCGTTATTGAATGGCCTCAAGAAATAATAAGAAAAGTGCAATTGAATCAGATTACATTTAAAATTAAAATAAATGAGTATGAAAATTAGATAAATAGACAGGTATGCAACAAATAACAGTGGGTGAAATTTAAAGAAATACTATCAAGAAATATGTGTTCCACTGAGATACAAAAACTGGTGAGAATGGGTAGTATTACATTAAAAGACCATAAGATATAGAAGCAGAATTAGGCCATTTGGCCCATCAAGCCTGCTCCACTCTTGGATCTTGACTGATATGTTTCTCAACTCCATTGTCCTGACTTCTCCCCATAACCTGTGACTCCCTCAGTAGTCAAGAATCTAATTATGTCTGTCTGAAATACATACAATGACTTGGCTTCCACAGCCTTCTGTGGAAATAGGATCCACAGATTTACTGACTAAAGAAATTCCTCCTCAACTCAGTTTGTAAAGGTCATGCCTTCATCTGAGGCTGTGCCATTAGGCCCTAGTCTCTCCAATTCGTGGAAACACCTTTTCCATGTGCACAATATCCAGGCCTTTTAGCATTCTGTAGGTTTCAATGAGATCTCCCTCTCTTCCTTCTCCATTTAGTACAGAGTCCTCAAGTGCACCTCATTGACCATCCCTTCATCTTCAGGATCATTCCTGTAAATGTACTTTAGAATTCCTCCATTGCTAGCATGCCATTCCTTAGATTCAAGGCTTAAAATTGCTCACATTATTCCAAACACATTCTGACCAAATAATTATACAGCCTCAGCAGTCCATATCTGCTGTTGTACTCTTACTGTCTTGAAATGAAAGCTAACATTGCATTTGCCTTCCTAGTTGCCAACTGAACCTGCAAGTTAAAAGAATCTTGAACTATAAATCTTAGTTACTTTGTGCTTCAGATTTCCAAAACCTTTAGAAAATAAAGGCATAGAGGTCTTTGCTTCTATTCTTCCTACCAAAGTGCATAACCTCACACTGTGTTTCATTTACCACTTCTTTGCCATTACAAAGGAGTGGGACAGGCTCCGCACAACCCCACCTATGTAACTGGTTTGCACTTGCTGCATCTCCCAGGTTACTGATCTTTGTCGGTCATCAATTCACTGCAGCAGTGTATGATGCTTGGTTCATGTCAAAATAGTTGCACAATTTGAAATGCTGCCTGAGATTGAACATTACACAAACTCAATGAGATTGTAAGCCAGTTTTTTTGTTACTGAACACTCATCTGGTTGAGCAATGTGGAATCATAAACATAAGATTAAAAGAAGAGCTCACAATGCTTAGAAAAAATGTTAGAAAGTCTGAGGATTATTATTTTTATTGAAGATTATAAGGGGATCTTGAGCAGTTGGGCCATTGGGCTAAGGAGTACCAGATGGAGTTTATTTGGATAAATGCGAGGTATTACATTTTGGTAAAACAAACAACGACTTATACATTTAATTGTAGAGCCCTCGGTAGTGTTGTAGAATAGATACCTAGAGATTCAGGTAGATAATTCTTTGAAATTTATGTCACAGGTTTGTGTCATAGGTGGACATCATGTTGACATTGTATAGGACATTAGTGAGGCTGCTTTTGGAGTACTGTGTGCTGTTCTGGTTGGCCTGCTATAGAATGGATATTATTAAATTGGAGAGGATTCAGAAATGATTTACCAGGATGTTGTCGGGTCTGGAGGGTTTGAGCTATAAGGAGAAACTGGATAGGCTGGAACTCGGAGCGTAGGAAGTTGAGGGGTGACCTTATAGAGGTTTGTAAATTCTTGAGGGGCATAGATGGGGTGAATGGCGAAGGTCATTTCCGTAGGGTGGAGAAGTTCAAAACTAGGGAATATAAGCAATAGGCCATATTTTTAAGGTGAGAGGAGAAAGATTTAACAGGGCAGTTTCTATGTGGAATGAACTACCAGAGGAAGTGGTAGATATAAGAACAGTTACAACATTTAAAAGACATTTGGATATGTACCTGAGTAGGAAAAGTTGAGGGATATGGGCCAAAGGCAGGCAAGTGGGACTAGTTCAGTTTGGGAAGCTTAGTCAGCATGAACAAGTTGGACCAAAGAGTCTGTTTCTGTGTAGTATGATTCTGCTCTGTAACTATGATGATTAGAAAGCTTTCAGAGATCAATAAAGCATAACCAAAAGGTTGATACAAGTAGAATGAGAGTCACCTAGCCAGGAATATAACATCTTTGATCTCAGAGAATAAAGGAATATCAAGATTGAGTGGGAAGTTACAGCTGAAGCAAAAGATCAGCCATGATTGTATTGAATGATGGAGCAAGGTCTTGGAGTGGTTTGGGATAATCCTGCTCCTATTTTTTATGCCCTGATGAAAATAGACTGGGAAGATCACCAGATTCCATGGTGTTGTCAGATCTGGAATAAGTATTGGAAATCAGCCATCCTTGATTCAGAACTGTCAGAAATCAAGAAGTCAGGTTAAGAATTTCTGTGAATAAATCTTCTGATTATTACAGGCCTTCAATAAACCACTAAAAAAATTTTTATGTCATTTTGACAATACGAATGTGCATTGTGATGCCTGTCATCTGCTGTTGTCCAGTCTCTCTATGGCATACTGATTTCTACCTTTTTATTTTTCTCTAGGTCCTTCTAAGCAGTTACAGCTCACACTAGAAGAGACAAGAATTCTTGTGAGAAGGCGTCATCATGTTCTCCCTCCCTCACAGTGCCAGCATAGAGAATGACAACTTATCCGGATTTTGTGCAGTGGGATACCCAGGATTAAAGCATAGCAGCAAGTTTAATGATAGAAAAGCTCAGGATACGGCTCAATAGAAAGCAAGGTACTATCTCAACTTTGTTGAGGAGAACTGAGAGAGAGGACATCAATTGCCCAGGATTAAAATTAAAACTTCTGATCATAACAACATTGACAACTTACATTTATTGAATACATTTAATGTAGTAAAATGTCCCAAGGCACATCATAGGTGTGTTAGGGGAGAAAATTTGATACTGAGTACAAGACGATTTTAAAGTCATTGGCTAAAACTTTAGCTAAAGAGATTGATTTAATGGAGTATCTTAAGGGAAAAATGTAGAAAGAAAGGTGGAGAGATTTAGGAAGGAAATCCTAGTGTTTAGAACCTAGCTCCAAGTATGAATGTTAAAATCAGGAATGAGTAAGAGCTGGCAGAATACTTATATTTCAGAGGTTTGTAGGGCTACAGGGGTTAGAGCACTGTAGAGTGCTTGATATCATGGGGAGGGATTTGAAGTTAAAGGTAAGAATTTTAAATTGAAGTGTAATCATTCAGGGATCAGTGAACACAAGAATAATAGATGAACAGGAGTTGGCACAACTTAGGATACCGGCAACAGAGTTTTGTAACTGCTAAGATTCATGAAGGATATAGGATGGGTATTCGTAAAACATGAATTGAATCAGTGACATCAAGATATAACAAAGACATGGATGAAGATTTCAGTAACTGATAAGATGAGCCAATGTTAAGGAAGTGTGTATAATATACCAGTATCTGAAAGCTAATATGGTTGGTATGTTGGTTTAGCATCAAATATAAAACTAAGGTTATAAAAACCCTCAGAAATCTGATGGAATCAATAGCTAGAAATGGAAATTTGCAGTAAAAACTGGAGACTAAACATCACACCTACCAAAATTTAGAAGTTTTTACTTATGTATTACTGGTTGCTCGACTTATCATTTAATCACAGTGCAGAAATTGGAAGTGAGATAAAATAGGTATCATCAAGGCATATGGAGTTTGGCATGTTTATAGATGATGTCAAGTGGTGTCATGTAGGTGATAACTAGGAGCTGTCTGAGAATAAGTCTTTAAGGGATTCCAGAGGCTGTTGTGTGGGAGTGGGAAGAGAAGTTAAGATTGGTAATTCTTTGGATACAACTAGATAGTCAGGAGTGCAACCAAAGGACAGAGTCACCCAGCTGGAGGTGTTGGAGGACGCTGGTATAATCTGTTGTATTATGGCAAAAGCCTGTAATTTAAGACTGTTATATGACATCATGACCTGTGATGTTCTGCCATAAAGGCATCTGTTTCGCCTTCAGTAACCTCTCGGTGTAATAGAGTCACTGTAGCCAGTTAATTATGAGTGTGTAATATAGAATAATGATGAAAGCATAGAACACAGATAATGTGTCTAAGTCTGTGATATTGTAACCTTTTAAATACTTAGTGTAATAAATAAACTCCAGGATATCTGAATCAATAAGAACCCACTATATGTGGCATTTTTTATGTGTGTTAAAATTGGAAAATCAGTTCATGGTTATCATATCAAAGGTTGCAGACAAGTCAAGAAGGATGAGGAGTGATAGCCATGTACAATATCATTTGTGTCTTTGAGAAGAGCTTTTCTGTTACTGTGGCAAGGGCATAAATTTATTTTTGGAGGAGTTAAACAACAGAGTTCTAAGAAATATGGGCAAAGATTTAGAAGAACCAGTAATTTGCAAGAACAGAAGATCAAAGTTTGGAATTTTGAGGAGGAATTGGAAAGTTGGACAAAGAGTTTCAGCAATCTGACTCAATGTGTGTAGGGATCTATTTCTGTCTTATGTGATGTTAATTCCAGGCATAAACATCCTGCAGTCATGGCCAACTCCACAGAAGCTGCAACCAGGTCCTCACAAAGAAGTCAGTTGTTATTTAAAGAAAAACTGCTTTTATACATTGCCTTTTACAAACTGAGAAAACCCTTAACTGTGTTCTAGCTAATGAGGAACATTCAATTGTAGTTACTGTTGTAATGTATGAAACATGGCAGCAATTTGCTTACAGCAGGATCCCTTAAGCAGCACTATAATCAATGATCATTCAATTTGTTTTATGCTTTCATTGAAAGAAAAATAATGTCTTGGGGAACATGTTAATTTCCTCTGCTCTTCTTCGAACAATATTGTGGAATCTTACACATCCATCTCAGAGGACATCTGAAAATGGCACCTCTGGCAATGTGGCACCCAGTATTGTGCTAAAATGTTCAAGTCCTTGAAGTGGTCACTGATCTTCAATCCTTGCTGCTTCAGCTGTGACAACACAGTGACATGGGCCTCAAACTCTATAACCTGCTAATCCAGATGCAACAAAGTTATCAATTTAATTTCATTTGACACCTATGCCATATAACATATTGTTACACACATTATATACTGATTACTACAATGTCAGATTACAGATGTAAAATATTTGAACTATAAGTGAAGTCTCCAGAAGTGCGATCTTCACAGGTAAGTAATTTGTCTCTTAAGCCACTTGACAACGGTTTGAGAAATGCGAGGTTAAGGTTTTATTGCGTTCCCCTGTTTTCTCTCCTTCTTCATTCACAGAAAATTTGTACCTTTTCTCATTGCTTTTCCCATTCTTCTAATTGTGTCCTACAGACAGCCAAATAACATGTAACATCAGCGATTTTTGTAGAAGTAACTGTTTCCTCTTTGTGACTCGCAAGCTGTCAGCTGATAGGGAGGTGTGTGGGAAATCATAACGCACAAATTTGATTGGGGTTTTTGAAGGGATGACTAAGAAGACCGATGAAGGCAGAGCAGTCAATGTTGTCTACACAGACTTTAACAAGGCCTTCAACAAGGGTCCACATGGTAGACTGGTTAGTATGGTTCATAAGGGATCCAGGAAGAGCTAGCTAACTGGATACAAATTGGCCTGACGGTAGGTAGGGTTGTTAATGGGGCGTTTGGCGTATTTACTTTTGCATTGGTCAGAGTATTGAGTACAGGAGTTGGGACGTCATATTGTAACTGCACAGACATTGGTAAGGCCACATTCGGAGTACTGCATACATTTCTGGTTGACTTGTTCTTGGAACAATGTTATTAAACTGGAAAGGGTACAAAAAAGATTTACAAGGATGTTACTGATATGGTAAGGTTTGCTTTATAAGGAGAGACTGGATAGGCTGGGACCTTTCTCCATGGTGTGTGGGAGGCTGAGAGCGGACATTATAGAGGTTTATAAAATCATGAAGGACATAGATAACATGAATAATCAAGGTCTTTTCTCCAGGGTAGGGCCATAAGTTTAAGGTGAGGGAGGCAAGATTTAAAAGAGAACTGGCAGGCAATATTTTCACATAGAGGATGGTGTGTATATGAAATGAACTTCCAGAGGAAGTGGTAGAGTTGGATACAATTATAACATTTAAAAGATATTTGGAGAGGTACATGGGTAGGAAAGGTTTAAAAGCATATAAATTGCTGCCCATAAATTACGTGCCTGTGTGCTTTTCTTTACTCCACCTGATGAAGGAGCAGTTCTCCGAAAGCTTGTGATTTCAAATAACCCTGTTGGACTATAACTTGGTGTCATGTGAAGCATATTAGAAGCACACAGTAAAAAATTCCAATGAACTTTTTTTCATTATGTGGAAAAATTGAACAAGGTTAAATTGAGATCTGGTCATATTCTGGACATATTTTGGTCAATTGTTTCAATGCAAAGTAATAAATCCGCACTTACAGCAGATGGCAGCAAGTGACCATTAAAATACAAAAACCCAGCTTCTACACATCATTTCATCCAGGTCCTAATATTATTCAATATATCACAGAATGAACTTTGCTGATTTAAAAGTAAGTATTAAAGGCCCCTCAGTTCAGATTGCCAAATTCTAAGGTTTTATTTCAAATCGTTCCTGGGACTATCCCCTACTTTTTTTAAAATAGCAAGCAACAATCCTGTGATTCTGTGAGATGTCTGCTTTCCTCTAATTTTACTATCTTGCACAGCTTTCCCTCGCTCCATCATTGTTTGATTGCCTTAAGCTCTCAAGCCTTTGGTATAATAAAAACCGAAAGAACTGCGGATGCTGTAAATCAGGAACAAAAACAAGGAGAAAACAGAGTTAATGTTTCGGGTCCAATAACCCTTCCTCAGAAGCCTTTGTCATATGTTGTGATACAAACTACTGCTGGCTTGTGGTTGAAGTACAGTGCTGCCACCCCAATTCTCCTTTCAACTTTTTAAATAAGCCAACTGACAAAAATTAAAGAAAAATAAGGATTGACATTCCTTACACAGTCCCTGTAACAAAAGTCAAAATCACAAATGAAATTTCCAAATTTAAATTGAATTATCATTTTGCAGGGGTTGCAATGCCCTCAGCCTCCACAATGTCCACTGGACATTGAAGACCTAAAGTACACTTGCTGACACCATGTGCCCCCAGTCCAAGGACAACCTAGCACTGACATAACTGCAACAGTGAGGCAGGCAGTCTGGTGCAATGACAGCCTGCTGTCCAAACCTGTTTATGACTATGTGGCCAGGCCCAGCAACAGAACTATGAGAAAGGCCACTGATCTGTCCACCCCTCTACACAATGGGTGAGTCCTTGCTTCCATGCTGAGTCTAACAGCCTTTCTAATTAGTAGTGGTAGACCATATGCCACTATTGAGTCTTAACAAGAAGGATGGCATTTTTCTTATATAACAAGATATTTTTTACTTGCATGATAGTAATAGACCAAGTTACATTGACTAATTACGCATAGTTACAAAGACTATCAGGAACCAGAGATGACAAGTTTATCTCCATTGGAACCGTATGCTAGAACTGATTCTTCTGTAACCAAAGGCTATATAACAACATTCAATTTGGTGGAGCTCAATGCAGCTTGAACATTAACTCTTTCAGAACTATTATGTTATGTCATATGTCTTCCCACCCAAGACTCTTTTATATAATTAATATTTATACATTTGAGTATACGACTGTATATGCATTTATCACTTCTTTATTGCTCCCAGATTCTCTGACTTCACAAATTCAGGTGGTCTTTGTTAGCATCTAACACGTCTGGCAGGGATCTCTGAGACACTGATCGGCAACAGATAATCAACAAGTAATTAACAAATAAATGTTGGAGTTTTAGGTGTACAAACTAGAAATAAAACTCTGACTGGAAAAGTATATGTATGGATTCTGTCTGACCAGCATTTTAATTTCTAATATTTCACATTGGCAGCAAGGAATGATTAGCTACTTCTAAGTCAAGGACTGAAAACTAAGTATTATTCAAAGAGAAGAGTAATTTGGTAATAACTTCAGGAAAATGGCTGGATCTAAATGGAAAGTATCAGAGTATATCCACCCCCTTATTCTGAAAGCAAACGTTATGAACTGTAGAAGAATAAAGCAGCCATGTGGATCATGGTAACTGCTAATGATTGGAGATCATTGAAACCAGAAATGCCCAGGGAATGATCAGTTAATCTTTTGCTCTGGTTCAAAGTACCTTTACATCATGAACTGTCCCAAAATAGAGATTTTGGAACTAAAAATGAAATAGAAGATGCAGAGAAAGAAGATGGAAATATGGATCAAAGAATGGGCACTGTATTGTTCATGAGAAGTTTTAGACCTGTGATGAATATTTTCAGAATCTTTCAGTTGTGCAGTATTAACCAATGAATGCACATCTACAGTGTGTCAAATAGACTGGTTAAAATGTTACTGAACGCCTTGAGAAGAAAGGATCGGAACAAAAGTTTTAAAATTGAGAGTTCCACCAGTTTCAGTTTTGGGATGATATGCACTAAAATATTTTAAAAGTGTAATCATTCCTTGTAAAATAAACTGAATCAATCATTTTATAAGTATGGATATGGCATTCACTGAAAAACCAGTGTTATTAAGAAGGCCATTGGCGAAAACAATGCAAATCAAAGTTACAGAAAATTACAAAGCTGTTGTATTTGGAAAATTTGCCAAAAATGAAATTGGAGGTGTGTACAAATATGAAAGTAAAAATTATGAAAATAATACAGCAATGGAAATCCCTTTTCACAGTAAGGTTTGTAAGTGGAGCAATGCAGTGACAGACCAAATTGTTAATAAAAATTTGGCAGATTGACCAAACTGTAAATTATTGCCAGCATTTGCATTGGCTGTCCATGCTAAGAATCCACTCCTGATGGCAGGAGGGTATGATCCATATCAGGCAGTTTTGAATAGAAATCTTCAAATTCCAACAATAATAAATGATCAATAATCACTTTGTATGCTCATCCCCGCCTCCATAACCTGTTCTTCCTCTCACCTATCCCCTCCTCCCACCTCAAGCCACACCTCCATTTCCATTTGGGAAGGGGCAAATCCCAACCTACTTTAGAGAAATAGGGCAGGACAAGTGACTGAGGTTACAGTGGGGGAACACTTTGGGACTAAAGACCATAGTTCTACTAATTTTAAAATAGTTATGAAAACGGACGAAACTGGACCACAGGTTCAAGATCTAAATTGGTGTCAAGGCGAATTGTGATGGAATTAGACAGGAGTTTGCAGGGGTTGATTTGAGTACTTTGTTTTCAGGCAAAAGAACATTTGGCAAGTGGGAGGTCTTGCGAGGGTGAAAGGCAAGGTTGGAAGCCTGGATGACAAGAGATATTGAGGCTTTGGCCAGACAAAAGGAGGCATGGCTCAGGACAGGCAGCTGAGATCAAGGGAATCCCTGGATATATATAGAGGATACAGGAGTTTAATGTAAAAGGAAATCAGGTGAGCAAAAAGGGGCATGAGATAGCTCTGGCTGAGAAGATTATGGTGAATCCAAAGGGATTCTTTGAGTATTTTCATGGAAAAAGAGACAGTGGGGGGTCCTGGCTGATAATATTTGCATCATTGTTAGCCATGGGTTAGGTCCCAGAACAATGGAGAGTACCAAATGTTCTGCCCTTATTCAAGAAGGGCTGCAAAGAAAAAAACAGGGAATTATAGTTCAGTAAGCCAAACATCTGTGATAATGAGAACTGCACATGCTGGAGAATCCAAGATAACAAAGTGTGCAACTGGATGAACACAGCAGGCCAAGCAGCATCTTAGGAGAACAAAAGCTGACGTTTCGGGCCTAGACCCTATATGTATATGGTCCATAGTAAGCAGATGTTCACCTGCACATCTGCCAATGTGGTATACTGTATCCACTGTACCCAGTGTGGCTTCCTCTACATTGGGGAAACCAAGCGGAGGCTTGGGGACCGCTTTGTGGAACACCTCCACTCAGTTCGCAATAAACAACTGCACCTCCCAGTCACAAACCATTTTAACGCCCCTCCCATTCCTTAGATGACATGTCCATCATGGGCCTCTTGCAGTGCCACAATGATGCCACTCAAAGGTTGCAGGAACAGCAAATCATATTCCGCTTGGGAACCCTGCAGCCCAATGGTATCAATGTGGACTTCACAAGCTTCAAAATCTCCCCTTCCCCCACTGCATCCCAAAACCAGCCCAGCTCGTCCCCTCCCCCCACTGCATCCCAAGACCAGCCCAGCTTGTTCCCGCCTCCCTAACCTGTTCTTCCTCTCACCTATCTCCTCCTCCCACCTCAAGCCACGCCTCTATTTCTTACCTACTAACCTTATCCCGACTCCTTGACCTGTCCATCCTCCCTGGACTGACCTATCTCCTCCCTACCTCCCCAGCTAACTCTCATCTCCACCTATCTTCTTTTCTATCTATCTTCGGTCCGCCTCCCCCTCTCTCGCTATTTATTTCAGAACCCTCTCCCCATTCCCCTCTCTGATGATGGGTGTAGGCCCAAAACGTCAGCTTTTGTGCTCCTGAAATGCTGCTTGGCCTGCTGTGTTCATCCAGCTGCACACTTCGTTAGCCAAACATCTGTGGTAGTTATTTGAGAAGATTCTGAGGGATAAGATATACATGCATTTGGAAAGGTAGGGTAGGAAAGGTAGTCAGCATAGCTTTGTGCTTGGGAGATCATACCTCACAAATTTGTTAGCATTCTTTGATGAAGTGACCAGGAAGGTTGATGAGGGCAGGGAAGTAGACATAGTTTAAATGGATTTCAGTAAGGCCTTTGATAAGATTTCACATGGTAGGCTGCTTTGGAATGTTAGAATGCATTGAATCCAGGGAGAACTGGCAAATTGTTTATACAATTGGCTTGATGATAGGAAGCCGAGCGTAATTTTGGAAGGATGCTTGTCCGACCGGAGGCCTGTGTGCTGGGCCCATTGCTGTTTGTTATCTATATCAATGATCTGGATGACAATGTATAAGGCATGATTAGTAAGTTTGTAAATGGTACTAAAAAAGGTGGCATCGTGGACAGTGAGGGAGGTCATCAGAAATTGCAGCAGGTTTCTGATCAGCTGGAGAAATGAATTGAGAAATAGTAAATGGAGCTTAATATAGGTATATGTGAGGTGTTGCATTTTGAAAGCTGCATCAAGGTAGTGGTTTCATAATGAATGGTAGGGTCTTAAGGAGTGTACTGGAGCAGGGAGACAGGTGTATGGTTCTCTAAAAGTGGAGTCACAGGTAGACAGGGCAGTGAAGAAGGCTTTTGGCAAACTGACCTCCAACAGTCAGGGCATTGAGTACAGAAGTTGTGAAGTTATGTTGCAGTTGTACAAAACATTGATGAAGCCAAGATAACAAAGTGTGGAGATGAATGAACACAGCAGGTCAAGCAGCATCTTAGAAGCACAAAAGCTGATGTTTCGGGCCTTAGCCCCACACTTTGAGCACTGTGTTCAGTTTTGGTCACCTTGCTACAGGAAGAATGTTATTAAACTAGACAGATTGCACAAGAAATTTACAAGGATGTTGCCTGGACTCAAGGGACTAAGTTATAGGGAGAGGTTGGGCAAACCTCGGACCCTTTTCTTTAGAGTGTAGCAGACTTAGGGCGGATCTTATAGAAGTGTGTCAGATCATGAGAGGTGTGGATAGGGTGAATGCACTCAGTCTTTTTCCTAGGGTTGGGGAATCAAGGACTCGAGAGCGTCAGTTTAAGGTAAGTCAGGAAAGAATGCTTGTGAATTTAAGGGGCAGCTTTTATACACAAAGGGCGGTATGCATAGGTAATGAGCTGACAGCAGAAGTGGTTCAGGTGGGTACATTAACAAGATTTAAAAGTTTTTTGAACGAATGCATGGATAAGAAAAGTTCAGAAGGAAATGGGAAATGGGATTCGCGTGGATGGACATTTTGGTCTGCATGTAGCCATTTGGGCCGAAGTGCCTGTCTCTTTACTGTAGGATTCTATGACTCTGAATAGGAAAGAAAATGGAATTTGCATTTGTAGAGCATTTGGATGCACTGCATGCAGACAGAATGGCTTTCTTTAGAGATAAAATGTCACACAGAATTAGCCGTCTTAATCCATAACTTACGACAATGGAAACCAAGCGCCCAGTTTCGATTCCACTATTGGGTGACTTTGTGGAGTTTGCACGTTCTCCCCGTGTCTGTGTGGGTTTCCTCTGGGTGCTCTGGTTTCCTCGCACATTCGGGTCCCGACCCAAAATGTCAGCTTTCCTGTTCCTCTGATGCTGCCTGGCCTATTGTGTTCCTCCGGCTCTACACTGTGTTATCTAAAGATGTGCAGGTTAGGTTAGGTGCTAAATTGCCCACTGTGTCCAGGGATGTGCAGGCTAGGTGAGTTAGCCAGGGAAAATACAGGGTTACAGGGATGTGGGATACTCTTTGGAGGGTTGGTGTGGACTCAATAAGCTAAATGGCCTTCTCCCACACAGTTGGGATCCTGTGATTCTAAATCACTTTCTTATTATACAAGAGAGGGGTGTAAAGACTGGTGAGATTGTAATGGTTTGAACCAGATGGATCTTATTGACTATGAGATCCTTGATTTTGGTTATTAACTGGGCTAATCAAGGAGCCTACGCTGACAGATATAAACAGGGGATTGAGAGAATCTACAGATTTCAGGGACTGACTCCAAGCTGACAGGACACTGCCAGTATACTGTGCATTACGTAAATAAAGGGTGACTTGTGTACTACATAATTCCTAGTGGTCGTAGGAGTCTTGTTATCAGTTCTGAAATGTTCTTGATATGGGACAGTGTGCCTAGCGTTGGGGCATACTGTTCATTGGAGTCCTCACTGATCGTGTTACCTAGCATGGTGACAAAACATCTGAATGAAAACAAGCCAACTTGGTGAGCAAACTGACAACCTCATTTTGATTTAATCTCAACCCTCTGTGTGTGGATTACAAATTTGAAGACTCTAAAAGATTAATTGAAAATAATGAGGAACCAGTTCCTCTCATGTCCATGAGAAAAAAGACAAGAACCGTGAATGCTAGAGACCTGAAACAAAAACATAAATTACTCGTGAAACTCAGCAGGTCTCACAGCATCTGTGAGAAGAAAGTGGAAACTAACATTTTGAGTCCTGAGACTCTTTATCAGGCTCTCTTGAACATATGTTTCAAGGCAATGAGGCTCAGACTATTGTAATTGACTGTTCTGATGAAGGGTCACTGAACCCGAAACATTAACTCTGATTTTTAATTCACAGATGCTGCCAGACCTGCTTAGTTTTTCCAGCAACTTCTGGTTTAGTTCCTGATTTACAGCATCCTCAGTTCTTTCAGTTTTTATGTTGTAATTGAAATTTTATCAGATGTAGGATGAATCAAAATGAAGCAAATGGTCCAAATGGAAAACCACAAAGAGCCAGGTCAAATAGTTACCAGAAGGGGCTAGACAGTGGAAAAACGCAATTATTATAAGTAAAACAGAGAAGACCTCTGGAAAATATAACTGGTTGGTTGTAGAGGATGAGGGTCAGGTAGTCAGACCCATCAATTGGAAATAAGACATACAAAGTTGGAGAGCAAGGAAAAGCAAGTATAAACTCTGACAGTGGCTCTCAGGGTGAACGTACCCCTAGAATGCAAAACCACGGAAATAATGCTAAAAATGCTTAATATGAAAATCACTCGTGGCACATGGGTGTCACTGGCTAGCCAGTATTTACTGCTCATCCCTAGTTGACCCTAAGAAGGTGATGGTGAGCTGCCTTTTTGAACCACCACAGCCTGTGTGCTGTAGGTTGACCCACAATACCCTGAAGGAGGGAAGTCCAGAATTCTGATCCAATGACAGTGAAGGAATAGTGATTTATTTTCAAGTCAGGAAAATGACTGGCTTGGAGGGGAACTTGCAGGATGTGTTTCCATTTGTCTTCTTGATGGGAAGTGGTTGTGGGTTTTGATAATGCTGCTTAATGATCATTGACAAATTTCTGCAGTGCATCTTGTAGATAGTACACACTGCTGCTATCGGGTGTCAATGGTGAAGAGAGTAGATGTTTGTGGATGTGATGCCAATCAAATGGGCTGTTTTGACCTGGATGGTGCCAAGCTTCTTAAGTTCTATTAGAGCGGCACCATCCAGGCAAATGGAGTGTATGCCTTCACTCTCCTGATTTGTGTTTTGTAAATGGTGGTCAACAATAATACCCACTGAGGGCTACATTGATAATAAATCATGAGACAATGTGCATGAATGAAAAACTGAGGATCAATATCTCAGTTTTGAAATTGAGAATGGTGAATCGAGGAATTCAGGATTGAAAATAGATGGGTACCTGCAGTCTGATTGATTGCTTTATGATCAAAAGTTATCAGAAATAACAAAAAATAACATTGAGAACTCTAATGGGCACAGAAAGATTTGGGAATATCATGTAATCATTCTGCACAATGTGTTATAATTTTGTATTTTCCTTACGATTGTTTCTTATTTTTGTTTATGAAATCTTCCAGCAGGGTATTTGAATGTGGTTTCCTGTTAATAATATTAAAGTTTGGCAGGTTGTCCTTGTCTCTTTTTATTAGAGAGAGAAGGTGGCGAGGTTGTGACATTTGCAATTCTCCAGTCTTCTGTCACCATTTTCATATCGAAGGAAGATGGAGGCATGGCAGTGAGGGCCTCCTTTATCTCCATCCCAGCTTCACTTTGAGGAGTGAGGGTACATTTTGTCTGAACTGTGATTTGCTTAAACCAGAGTGCAGCTTGTTTGAGGGTCAGGCTCAATTTCTCTCACATTGAGAGATCAAGGGCCTAGGATCATCTTTATGAAAGGAGATCAGCAGGAGTAGGAAATGTTAAAAACAAAATTTGCACGTGTCAAGTTTTTAATGGCAGTTTTGCCAATTGCAAATGTTAAGTCCAGTTAATGATATGTGTATTGTTAAAACTCCATAAATGTTATTCTATGGTTGGGGTGGTACAAAGTGCTTGAAGTTATCAGAGTAAGACATATTGACTTTGGCTTAGCTTTTCTGGTCCCATGTGGGACGTGGCAAGACTCCCTGCTCCTGAACTTTGCCCATCTCAACTGGTTTCACTTCAGGCCAAATAGCTTCATTCTCATGAAGTCCTCTTTAACAGTACCCCATCAGGTGTCCTTTAGTTGGTCCTGACAATAACTCCACAAAGGCCTGTATCCTGTCACCAAGTCACCCTTTATTTACACGTGCTTATACATGACATTAAACCAGCTAGCTCAAAGCTGGGTCCTAGAGTGAGCAGAACTCCAACACTCCTGCTTATATCTGTCAAGCAGAACTCCTTGATTAGACCAGATTGATAGCCCCAATCAAGGAACTCATATTCTATGAAATCCACCTGGCTTTCTTCATTCCAATCATTGCATCCCTCCCTTCCTAAGTCCTGGGGCATAGGCCCATTCTTTCTCCTGTAGCTTCTCCTGGAGTGTTTTTGCACCAGGCCTGCTTTATCCAACTATGCCTCAGTTACTGACGGTGTGCACTGGACCACAGACCGCCTCTTGCACCCATAGTGTCTCGGCTGAAACTGATATTCTTCAGGCAGTAATGGCTGCAACATCTGCCACGCCCATCTTATCCTCAGAGGTTTATTCGACGCTAGGCAAAGGGAGAGAACCCACGAGCACCAAAAGCCTTGCTGGATGTTTTAAGGGACCTGGTATGTTTTTGTCCTGCCCCATTTGCGAGGTTTCAGCTTTCATGTGATCCATGTGCTTGTTCAGGACTGTCTCTCCTACCCAAAATGTTTACATATGGGACCTGACTTCATGTTGACCATGCCTCTTACTCCTGTATGGCCATTCCCGACGTTTTGGCACCAAACTTTGTCGCCTGATGTAAACTGCCTCTCTCTTGTCTTGTATCTGGCATTGGCATTCCAGATGCCAATTCATCCACTCTCCCAGTTCCAGGTAGATCAAGTTTAACCTGGTGCAGAGTCTTCTCCTTGTTAGGAACTCAGTTGGAGCTGCTCCTGTAGTTGCTTGAGGGATGGTCCTGTAATCAACCAGGAATTGGGACAGTTTGGTATCAAATGAAGCTGTAGGCTGTTTCTCTAACCTTGTCTTCGAAGTTTGGACTATTCTTTCCACTAGACCATTGGATGATAGGACTTTCTTTACATGCTGAATGCCATTCAACTTTAGGAAATACTCAATTTCCCTACTGGTAAATGATGGCCCATTGTCTGTGACCAGCACCTCCCAGAGTTTGTATATTACAAATGATTACATTAGATTAGTTTCCCTACAGTGTGGAAATAGGCCCTTTTGCCCAATAAGTTCACACCGCCCTTTGAAGCATCCCACCCAGACCAATTCCCCTACAACTCACACATGCCTGAATACCATTAGCCTGGCCGATCCACCTAACCCGCACATTTTTGGACTGTGGGGGAAAGCCGGAGCACCCTGAGGAAACCCATGCAGACATGGGGAGAATGTGCAAACTCCACATAGACAGTCACTCAAGGCTGGAACCAAATCTGAGTCCCTGGTGGTTTGAGGTTACAGTGCTAACCACTGAGCCACCATGCCGCCCCATTTAGGAAGGAAATTCCCAGCCCATCCAGGCTTCCCTTATAACTCAAACCCTCCAGTCTAAGTGAAATCCTTGTAAATTGTTTTTGCACTCTTTCCAATTTAATAAAATCCTTTCTGTAGCAGGGTAACCAGAATTGAATGCAGTATTCCAAATGTGACCTTACCATTGTCTTTTAAAGCTGTAACATGATGTCCCAATTCCTGTGCTCAATGTTCTGACCAATGAAGAGCCCTGCGGGACACCACTCAGCAGTGACCTCCAGGCAGAATACTTACCATCTACAACTACTCTCTGCTTCCTGTCAGCCAACCAGTTCTGAATCCACACAGCCAAATCACCCTGTATCCCATACCTCCTGACTTTATGAATGAGCCTGCCGTGGGGAACTTTATCAAATGCCTTGCTGAAGTCCATGTACACCACAACCACTGCTCGACCCTCGTCAACCTGTCTCGTGACCTCCTCAAAGAACTCAATAAGATATGTGAGGCATGAACTGGACACAATGGCAGATGGAGTTCAACCTGGATAAATGTGAAGTGATGCATTTTGGAAGGTCGAACTTAAATGGTGTAATGGTTTCACTGAGACAAGATTGAGAGGGGGCTGGATTGGCAGCTCAATATTCCAGGATACAGGGTCTTCAGGTGAGACAGGGATGGGGGTAAAAGAGGAGGAAATGTCGCAATATTAATCACAAGATCAATTACAGCAGTCAGGAGGGGTGAGGGATGACATCTTAGAAGGTTCCTCAAATTAAGCTATATGGGTTAAAAACCGAAGAGGAACAATCAATTTCTGGGAGCATACCACAGGTTCCCTAAAAGTTTAAGAGAAATAGAAAAGCAGATACGCAGGCAAATTATAGAGAAGCGCAAAAGAAATAGTGATCATAGAAGATTCTAACTTTTCTAACATTAACTGGGATAGTAATAGTGAAAAAAAGTTTAGAGTGAGCAGAATTCTTAAAATGTTCCCAGGAAACTCTTTAAGCTAGTGTGAGGAAGGTGTTACAAGAGAGTTGGTGGTCTTGAACTTAATTTTAGGCAATGAAGTGGGCAAGTGGTTGAAGAATCAGTGGGGGCTCAGGTTGCAGACAGTGATCACAGCTCTGTTTTATTCAAGATGGTTGTGGAAAAGGGCCAGAATGGGTCTGAAATCAATGTTCTAAACTAGGGGAAAGCTGATTTTAATAAGAAACAAGAATGATTTGGCCAGACTGGACTGGGAGCAGATATTCCTCGGAAAATCTATGTCATAGCTGTGGGGTGCTTTCAAGAAGGGATCAAGAAGAGCACTTATCCAACATGTTCTAAGAAAGACTAAGGATGGGAACAAAAAATCCTGTCATCCCTACATATCGAGAGACATAAAGGATTGGAGAGAGAGAAAAAGGGAGGCTTTCTTCTTTTCAATCCCAAGGAATGGGATTGACCGAGTTCTGATGAAGGGTCATTCAACCTGAATGTTGACTCTGATTTCTTTCCACAGATGCTGCCAGACCTGCTGAGCTTTTCCAGCAATTTCTGTTTAGGTTGTTATTGGATTGACTTGGTTGCTCTACAGAAATTAGGATGAGCTGAATGACCTCTTTTGATACTATAAATGATTCCGTTATTCTTGCATCTGGTATCTCTCGACTTTTACTGCAAAAAAGTGATATTTTCAAGATATCGGTGAAGTATTTATTCCTTCCAATTTGATGTTAATTGGCTTGCTTTCAATGATGCATTTGTTCCTCTGAAGTTGGTAGTAATGTTTGAGTCGATATATCAAGGTAACATTAGGTCTTTTATTTTCATATGCCAGGAACCCCATACCTTCCTCAGACATGAGCAAAGGGTGCTAGCCAATTTTTTCCCTATGCAATATAATGGATACTCTTTGGGCTAGAATAGTGCATGCACTTCCTAACCCCTATTTAGAAGCCTTCACAGTTATGTAGAATTTGGTAAAAACAGCTCAATTACCAGAGCCCAACATCACTCCATGAACAGTAAATCCTGTAGTGGTGAACACAGCATAGAAGCAACAGCTAAATAATTACTTCAGACAAGCCTAACAGTACAAATGCTCACATCTTTAAGGATATCTTCATACCTTGTCTTTATGTAAGAGCTGCTGACTAATTACATCTTCGCAAATGCTGGAAGATGGGACGAGATTATGCAGTTGATAAAACAGTTCCACACTTCTCTGATAATATTGTGGAGTTTTATCCCCCAGCTGATTCCAAAGTATCTCTGCCACTTGCTTTAATAAGGAAACAAAAATAAAAATTGACAATTATATTTTAATTTTCAATGATATATAACACAGCACGTCTTCAGACTTAATGAGTACATCTCAAATGTAGGTGGTACAGTACAATACTTTTCAAACTGCATTTAGAGTCATTGAGTTCTTAGTGCAGGGTATGCTTTTACAAATTTCAGAAAAAGGTGAACTTAGTCATTCCATCATATTGCTGCTAGCTTTGTCCTGACAGCAGTTAGTTTTTAAAAATGTATTCTTTCACTAGGTGTGGACATCATAAGCACAATCTGCATTTCTTTCCCATCACAGAGTGCCCTTCAGAAGGGGGCAGGGAACTATATTTATTTACTGAATGGTTATTTAACTAAATTTAAATTTGACCACTGCATGTACTCAAACCCATGTTGCTACAGCAATAGCCTGGGGGTCTTGATTACAAGTGCTGCAACATTATCACTGGACCACAATCTTCTAATTTGCATGCACGTCCCCAGTATTTTTATTCGGTACAAAATCTGATTATTGCATCATTAGGCATTTGTGAATGTACATCCTTAGCCTTGGAAATTTTTTCCAACCTCACAGTCACAAATCTGGATCTACTGAAGATTCTATGTCATATGTGGTCATCTCAGCCATACTAATAAGCCATTTGAGTGTCTTGAGTTTTACTGTAACCAATTTACACTGTCCCGAGCTCCTTTCTATGCTTGTAAAACCTTGTAAAGCCAGAGCACTGCATTATAATTTAAAGTGTACATTCACATCTTTCACATAAATCTTTCTCTGATAGATCCAACAGCAATCCAAGCAAATTCTTTAGATAATGCCAGATATGAATAATCAAGCTGCTTACTTTCAGGTTAAAGAGAACATACAAAAATAGTTACATTTGGTCCTGTAATTGAATGTTTAGCCTAACTTTGCGTAAAAATATATCAACAATTTGCCATTCCCCCCCAAAAACGCTTGGAGTTTTTACAAGACAATTTCCAATAGTTCTCCTTTCCATGCCAGGCTTCAGGCAGACCTTTTGCCTCACTTCCTTACAGCATTCTGCTTTAAAAACTTCCATGCTACTGCGTGTTTTAATTCTCAGTGTACACAGCCAAAAATTGGTGGCCGGTAAGGCAGCAACTGCCACTCACTTACAAATTTCATATAAAAGTATTAACCAAGGCACTAACAAATGACTAATAAAAACACAATCATCAAGTAGTATTTTGAATTAGGAAAAAAAGACAGCTGGTCCTTTGCAGAAAGTAGAAAATATTTATCTACATATGCAGAAAACTTAAAACAGAAGTGAATACTGTAAACTCTCAAGTGATAGTCAATCTCGTATAAAAGTCAGATCTCTACTTTTAGCCCAATTTAATTTTTCTCATAGCTCACATATGAATCAAGTGCAACTTCTGGCCCAAGAAAAACAAACTCTTTCTACTTACCACCTGAAGTCAAACTCACCTAAGTGCAAAGCTACTCATTCACAGAATCATACAATAGAATAGCATTGATAGTAAGGGATTTCAACTTCCCCAACATTAATTAAAGCTAGTCAGAATCAGAGTCATACAGTTATACAGCATGGAAACAGATCCTTCAGACTAATTCGTCTTCACTGATATCCTAAACTGATCTAGTCACATTTGTCAGACTTTGGCCCATATCCCTCTAAACCCTTCATATTCATGCATGATGTATTTTAAATGCTTAACTGTACTCATCTCCACCGCCTCCTCTGGCAGCTCATTCCATACACAGCCCATCCTCTGCATGAAAATGTTGCCCCTTAGGTCCCATTTAAATCTTTCCTCTCTCAGCTTAAACCTATGCTGTCTAGTTTTGGACTCCCCTACCCTGGAAAATGATCTCAGCTATTCATTCTATCTGTGCCTCCCATAGTTTTATTGCCCTCTATAAACATCACGCCTCGGCCTCTGACATTCCAGGGGAAAAAAATCCCAAGCTATTCAGCCTTTCTCTAAAAAGTCACATAGAGGTAGTTCTCCCATAATACGACAGTTGTGTTCTTTTGTGACCTCATGTTATGGAAACTTACCAAAAATAAAATTGTGCTATAGGGAAATCACTACAGAAGATAGCCGCACCTGTACAGCAGAAATTTTGCATTACCCAAACAGCTGCCACTATTCATCAGAGATAACAAGGTGTAGAGCTGGATGAACACAGCAGGCCAAACAGCATCAGAGGAGCAGTGAGGGTGACGTTTTGGGCCTAGACCCTTCTTCAGAAGACCCTTCCACTACTGACCCTTTTTCTGAAAAAGGGTCTAGGCCCAAAACGTCAGCTTTTCTGCTCCTCTGACGCTGCTTGGCCTGCTGTGTTTATCCAGCTCTACACCTTGTTATCTCAGATTCTCCAGCATCTGCAGTTCCTACTATCTCTACTATTAATCAGACGTGTTACAGCCAATTCGCATAAACATGCATGCAGCAGAGCTACCTGTACTTCTGAATATTTAGTTCCTAGCTTTGATTTCATCATAATCATGTCTTTGAAACGACTGTAAGATTGTACAAATTAACCTCTATTTATTCTATCAAGTCATTTTCTATGTCCCAAATACCATGCGCATTTAAATCAAAGCAAAATTCTTAGAATCCATCAAGGAGAGGTTTTTAAGCCAGTATGTAGAAGTTGATAAAAGAGAGGAAGTGACCCTGGACTTAAATTTTGGTAATGAAGCCAGACACGTGGTCAAAATATTAGTGGGAGATCTTTTTGCAGGCAGTGATCGTAGCTCCATTAGATTCAAGATTGTAGTGGAAAAGGACAAAGATGGGCCTGAAATTAAATTTCTAAACTGGAGGAAGGCTGATTTTAATAAGATCAGGTATGGATTGGCCAGGAGCTGACAGATTTATCTAAAACTATGTCAGAGTTGTTGGATGCATTCAAGGAGGAATTAGGTGCCAATAAAAACAAAGGATGGTAACAAGAAATCCTGAGAGCCCTGGATAGCGAGGGATATGCGGAATTGGATAAAGAACAAAAGGGAGGTTTACGGCAGACATCAAAACAGCAAAAACCCTAGAGGAGCACTGAATGTGCAAGGGGAAACTTAAAAATTAAGTAAGAGAGCAAAATATTTCAGAGAATTTTCATAGAACCCTTTCAGTGTGGAAACAGGCCATTCAGCACAACAAGTCCATGCCACCTGCCCGACCAGCATCCCACCCAGATCCATTCCCCTGCTCCTGCATTTCCTCTGTCTAACCCACTCAATCTAAACATCCCTGGGCACTATGGGCAATTTAGCATAGCCAATCCACTAACCCTGCACATCTTTGTACTGTGGAAGGAAACTGGAGCACCTGGGGAAACCCCATGCAGACACAGGGAGAATGTGCAAATTCCACACAGACAGTCACCCAAAGCTGGAATCAAACCCAGCTCCCTGGCACTATGAGGCAGTAGTGCTAACCACTGAGCCACCGTGCTGCCTAATCTACACATCCCTGAATATCTGGCATGCTTAAAATAAGAAAAATCTCCAGGGCTGGATAAAATGTATCCCAGAGCTGTTCCATGAGGCAAGGGCAATAGCATAGGCACTAACAATAATTTTCCAATTCCTCTCTGGCTGTAGGGAAATTCAGGACAGCCAATGTAGTACCGTTATTGATGAAGGAAGCAAAGGATAAAAAAGGAAACTACAAGCCAGTCTAACCTTCACACCTGACCAGTTTGAAGCAGTAACCAGATATGTAGATGAGGGAAATGCATTCATTTTCAGCAAGGCTCTGGATAGGACAGAGTGATAGCAAAGGTAAGAACTCATAGAATCCAATTAAATTTGGCTACTCGGATCTAAAATTGGCAGACAGCAGAAAGTGATGATGCAGGGCAGTTTTGTGACTAAGTCTATACCAGAGTGGTCCCACAGGGATTAGTTTTGGAGCCCTTGCAGTTTGTGGCACGGAGGTTATTGACGGACTGGTCAGATGGGTTGATCCGTGGTAAATAGAATTCAATCCATGATGTACATGGGCTAGATAAACTAGACAAGGGAATATATATATAAAGTTGCACCTTGGAGATTGCCAAGGATCAGAGGGGCCATCTTGTTCATGTCAACAGTGCCTTAATGCAGTACGGCTGGTAGATAAAAAGATAAAGGCTGTTAGTGGGATATTTGCCTTTATTAGCTGAGACATAGAGCTCAAGGAGCAGGGAAGTTATGCTGGAATTGTATAAAAAATGGTTTGGCCACAGCTAGAACACTATCTGCAGTTCTGGAATCCACATTATTGGGGTAATGGGACTGGAAAGGGTGCAGAAGAGACTTATCAGGCTGTTGCCTGGACTGCAGACTTTCAGTTTTTTTTCTTAATTCATTCATGCAACATGGGAAATGGGCATCATTCCCTGGCCAGCATTTATTGTCTGTCTCTAGTTGCTCTTGAGAAGTTGGTGGTGAGCTGTCTTCTTGAACTGCTGTAGTCCACTGTCTGTAGGTTGGCCTACAATGCCTTTAGGGAGAAAATTTCAGGATTTTGACCCAGTGACAGTGAAGGAATAACGATGCATTTCCAAGTCAGGATAGTTATTGGCTTGGAGTGAAACTTGCAGGAGGTAGTGTTCCCATGTATCTGCTGCCCCTGTCCTTCTAGACGAAAGTTGTCACGGGTTACAAGGTGATATTAAAGGATCTTTAGAGAACTTCTGCAATACATCTTGCAGATTGTATACACTGCTGCTATTGAGCATTGGTGGTGGAAGGAGTGGATGTTTGTGGATGCGGTGTCAACAAGTCAGCTGCTTTGTGCTGGATGATGTCAAGATTGTTGATTGTTGTTAGAGCTGTGCCCCTCCAGGCAAGTGGGGAGTATTCAGTAAACAGGCTTTGAGGACTTAGGAGGTAAGTTACTTGCTGTAGTATTCCTGGCCTGGAATCTGCTCTTGTAGCCACTGTGTTTATGTGGTGAGTCCAACTGAATTACTGGTCAACAGTAACCCTAGGATGTTGACAGTGAGAGATTCAGTAATGGAAACACGATTCGTGGGCAGCACGGTGACTCAGT